>NC_056748.1:1122467903-1122512903 GCF_019279795.1 Protopterus annectens
ATGTGAATATATTTCCAGAACATTTTTGTTTCTATGTTTTGGATAAGGTTGTAGTTAATCCTAGAGGGGTACTTGGGGTGAACAGAGTACTGTTAACTTAGGTGGCAGCTTCTAAACAGTGCTGAAGATGCCACAGGCTTACATGAACTGTCACCTATTGGGAGTGCTTTAAAAACTGTGCGCATGTAGAGTTAGGTTAGCCACATGAGATGGATACGATTGCTATGATTTTTTTTACAGTCATTAACTTTGTATATTGACTTAAATATACTTTATCAGTTTTAATTTTACAAGAGACTATTTTTCATTTACGTTTTATGTAATGTTATGCATTTAATGAAATCTTTAGGGAGGGGTTTAATATGATTATGGATGTTTTCTGTTATTAAACTGCAGTCCTTTGATATTCTGTTGGTTCTAATCAAGCCCCATTTGTTATCAAGGACAAAAGTGCTTAACCAAGTATTTTTGGCACATATTTGATGTATTTGTCTTCAGTTCAGAATATTACATTTTAGTTTTATCACCACATTACAGTTACGCAGTGCATGCTATCTGCACGCTCTTCCTTCTGGCATTTCTTACATTTGATTCCTGCATGTCCTTTGTTTATTGGATTATATACCAAAAACTCTGGCAAATTAGGAATTTTATAAAAATTATGAGTCAATGGCACACAACATTTAAAACTGAAGTGTCTGCATGTTAGAAAATGATATTCTCTTTCAAAGGAGATTACAAAGTAATGTGCTAACTTGTTTCAGGTGTGGAATGAGGAGTCAATTGAAGAGAACACTACTAGAAGAAATGTGAAAAATGGAATGCATGTTGCAAAAACTAAATGAATGAATAGTGAAGCCAGGATTACTGAGTGAAAGCCAACAATGGGACTCTCTAATGGATTGTATCCAAGGAAAATGGAAAGCCAACAATGGGACTCTCTAATGGTTTGTATCCAAGGAAAATGGAAAGCCAACAATGGGACTCTCTAATGGTTTGTATCCAAGGAAAATGGAAAGCCAACAATGGGACTCTCTAATGGTTTGTTCAGATACTGAAAACATTTAAGCAGAAGATTTGTTTTCAGAACTACCCCTTGTAGGGGAAGGCATAAAAGCAGCAGCAGTGCCAGTGCAACAAAGTGCAAGCGTTACTATGCAGGAAGTATGATTACCATTGCCAAAAATTCTGATGTGTGTGTGTGTATAAGCATAATATAAAGTAAAAGTGATATGGGCTTATTGTGAGAAAAAGGAATATCTCCTCAAACAGCTCCATCCATTATCTGTGCCTCCTGATGTTTGGCTCCAGGTTTAGAACAGTGGAGGATTTCCCCATTTTAAGACACTGCGGAGGAAATGTGTCAAGACTGAGCTTCCAAAGGCATAGAGTATCAGGCTGATACATGAAATAAGATATTAACAGATGCAGGTAACCCATCCAGTTTAATAAGGGGGAGCAAAACAATGACACATTAAGAGGTCCAGAATCAAGCCCAAGGCAATGAAATAGAGACAGAAGCTACAAAAGCCGTTACAATTTGATTGCAGTTAGAGGATAAGAAGAACTTGTATCCGTTACTGAAAAGAATAGACAGAAAACTCCAAAGTTAGAATTTGTAAATCAGCCAAGTCTACACACTGACTTGCTACTACAAAATAGTTATGACAAAAATAGATGACAGGCACACAAGTGAGGGCCCCCAGAGCAAAGAAATGGTGGCAAGTTCTAAAAGCAAGTTAGGCAAGAATAATGATAGTTTAAAACCCTTTGTATCCAAGGAAAAGGGAAAACTAACAATGGGACTCTCTAACGGTTTGTATCCAAGGTAAAGGGAAAACTAACAATGGGACTCTAATGGTTTGTATCCAAGGAAAAGGGAAAACTAACAATGGGACTCTCTAATGGTTTGTATCCAAGGAAAAGGGAAAACTAACAATGGGACTCTCTAATGGTTTGTATCCAAGGTAAAGGGAAAACTAACAATGGGACTCTCTAATGGTTTGTATCCAAGGAAAATGGAAAGCCAGCAATGGGACTCTCTAATGGTTTGTATCCAAGGAAAATGGAAAACTAACAATGGGACTCTCTAATGGTTTGTATCCAAGGAAAAATGGAAAACTAATAATGGGACTCTCTAATGGTTTGTATCCAAGGAAAATGGAAAGCCAGCAATGGGACTCTCTAATGGTTTGTATCCAAGGTAAATGGAAAGCCAGCAATGGGACTATCTAATGGTTTGTATCCAAGGTAAAGGGAAAGCCAACAATGGGATTCTCTAATGGTTTGTATCCAAGGAAAATGGAAAGCCAGCAATGGGACTCTCTAATGGTTTGTATCCAAGGTAAAGGGAAAGCCAACAATGGGATTCTCTAATGGTTTGTATCCAAGGAAAATGGAAAGCCAGCAATGGGACTCTCCAATGGTTTCTATCCAAGGAAAATGGAAAGCCAACAATGGGCCTCTCCAATGGTTTGTTCAGATACTGAAAACATTTAAGCAGAAGATTTGTTTTCAGAACTACCCCTTGTAGGGGAAGGCATAAAAGCAGCAGCAGTGCCAGTGCTTCTAGAAGGGGAAGCTATACCTACCACCATGAGGTATGCTACTGAAGAAACCAACACTGAGGTACTGGACATATAAGTGAGCCATATAAACGTAAAGAAAATGCAACTTAAAAATCAACAGAAAGATGATTTTATTTAAAAGTAAGAAAGCATACAAATAAGGTTGTAAGGGAATATGGAAAACAAAATACACTAATTTCTTCTTAACCTTATTTTGGGTTAAAATGTGATGTCAAAGTAAAGACAGTGAGGAAATTTTCCAGCATTTTCTGTTCTGAAATCTTATTGGACAATAATGATTATGCTAGTTCATAGTCCCATATTTAAGTTTACTGTATTATACTGACCAGGTATAATGAATGACAATTTCTGTGCTTCTCACCAGAATGGCTGAAAACCTCTCCCAATCCTGGACTTAAGAGTACATTAAACCACAGTGCCATTTGAAAACCGTGCTATTGGATATTGTGGGGTCATCAGTAAAATTTAGCAATAGGTATTAGTACTTACAGGTCATGAAACACTTAGCTACATTTCCAACTGATAAAGTACTGTGTTGTCTGCAGCCAATACCAAGTACAACTCGTCTCTGCCACTCTAACCTTTTACTTCAGCCTCCCCACAGGTTATATACCCGATGAACATCCACAATAATGCCATTATGCAAGAGTGGCCCTAACACTGATCCAGGCAACTACACACTCAGGTTTGACCAATCTTACATGCACTGCTATTGAATGCATAATTTATGACCTCATAATCTGAACAGAGGAAATCTTTTAGACCTAGACAAAACAAAATCAACTTTGTTAAAAGTAGCTCATCTGATAAAGTTTGAGAGTTTTTTGAAAAAGTTACAGAATCTATGGATAATGTCCATTTCATGCATACCACCTTTCCTGACCTAGATAAGTCATTTGTTACAATTTCCAACAGACTTATAAATTAATAAGCTCTCAAACCTTAATGCAAAGGAAACTGTGTAGTTAAAATTGTTAAAAGTACCTCTAAATGTAAAAAGCTAACAAATGAACACCCTCAAGGAACTGCATTAGGCCTTTACCTCCATATGATTTCTTTAACTTGTATCCAATTGAATGCACTGGTCTTCTGGTAAAGTTTGTTAACTATTGCAAACTGGATGTCACTGCCAAAAGTAGGGTACTTGTATTTGGGAAATTAAACTTCTCTACCTTATTTTATTTAAATAACATATCCTTCCAAACTGATTATGGTCATACGGGGCCTAGGCAACTATGTTGATAATAATTTGACCACCATCTCTCTACAAAAGTTTGAAAATCCTGATGTCTGGCACAACTAATCTCCAAAGGTATCTTCTCTATTTCTATAAAGGTTGTACTCTCCATTTATCTCTCATTAGGCCAGTCATCAGATATGATGCTGCCCTCTGTTATCTGTCCAAGCATATCTGACTCCGTAGACCCTAAAGATTCCTAAATAAAACCATCATGGACCAAAAGTCAATCATATGCACAGTTAAGACTTGTACTCTCTCTCTCTCTCCTCTTGACTCCTCTATAGTGATCTTTGCCTGGTCTTTTTTGCCATGATGGTTCCTACCTTTTTCAACTACATGCATGTCCTCAGAAGCAATGGCTCCTCATACATGTATTTGAAGGATCTAAATATACACAGGCAAATAAGTTAGACTCATTTCTGGCATTCAATACTAACCCAAAACTTTCCATACCTTTTGTAAAAAGTTTTATCCTCTATGTGAAACAAAGCCATAGTCGCATTCAAGATAAACTTATACAAATGGAAAGCTAGATAGCATAGGTAAATTAGTCAAACGAGAGAGCATGGGTAAATTAGTTTACACATGGGTGCATTCAACTATGCTCTTAATGACCAATTGCTTATATACCATACAGAACAATTACAAGAAAAACATGGTAGTAGCAAAGCTTTCTTATTAATTTTGTTTTAATAAATTATTACGGAAACCATAAGCTGAATTCAGTTAAGGCTGATCCTGAACCTGAAGACCTTTGTGCATGTATATGTACAAAAGGGTATGCTAGGTAAACTACTCCTTGTGGGTAAATCCTGTAATGCCAGTTTCTAAGCATGCCTTACCGATTCATGTTTTTAAGTTTAGTAATCATTTTATTCTTTTCTGATTTTACTGTATACAGTGGGATGTTCCAAAAGGAATGCACTATGCTGCATAGAAGTGGTTTTAATTCTGATTTTACTGTATACAGTGGGATGTTCCAAAAGGAATGCACTATGCTGCATAGAAGTGGTTTTAATTCTGATTTTACTGTATACAGTGGGATGTTCCAAAAGGAATGCACTATGCTGCATAGAAGTGGTTTTAATTCTGATTTTACTGTATACAGTGGAATGTTCCAAAAGGAATGCACTATGCTGCATAAAAGTGGTTTTAATTCTGATTTTACTGTATACAGTGGGATGTTCCAAAAGGAATGCACTATGCTGCATAGAAGTGGTTTTAATTCTGATTTTACTGTATTACAGTGGTATGTTCCAAAAGGAATGCACTATGCTGCATAGAAGTGGTTTTAATTCTGATTTTACTGTATACAGTGGTATGTTCCAAAAGGAATGCACTATGCTGCGTAGAAGTGGTTTTAATTCTGATTTTACTGTATACAGTGGTATGTTCCAAAAGGAATGCACTATGCTGCGTAGAAGTGGTTTTAATTCTGATTTTACTGTATACAGTGGTATGTTCCAAAAGGAATGCACTATGCTGCGTAGAAGTGGTTTTAATTCTGATTTTACTGTATACAGTGGTATGTTCCAAAAGGAATGCACTATGCTGCGTAGAAGTGGTTTTAATTCTAATTTTACTGTATACAGTGGTATGTTCCAAAAGGAATGCACTATGCTGCATAGAAGTGGTTTTAATTCTGATTTTACTGTATACAGTGGTATGTTCCAAAAGGAATGCACTATGCTGCATAGAAGTGGTTTTAATTCTGATTTTACTGTATACAGTGGTATGTTCCAAAAGGAATGCACTATGCTGCATAGAAGTGGTTTTAATTCTGATTTTACTGTATACAGTGGGATGTTCCAAAAGGAATGCACTATGCTGCATAGAAGTGGTTTAATTCTGATTTTACTGTATACAGTGGGATGTTCCAAAAGGAATGCACTATGCTGCATAGAAGTGGTTTTAATTCTGATTTTACTGTATACAGTGGGATGTTCCAAAAGGAATGCACTATGCTGCATAGAAGTGGTTTTAATTCTGATTTTACTGTATACAGTGGAATGTTCCAAAAGGAATGCACTATGCTGCATAAAAGTGGTTTTAATTCTGATTTTACTGTATACAGTGGGATGTTCCAAAAGGAATGCACTATGCTGCATAGAAGTGGTTTTAATTCTGATTTTACTGTATACAGTGGTATGTTCCAAAAGGAATGCACTATGCTGCATAGAAGTGGTTTTAATTCTGATTTTACTGTATACAGTGGTATGTTCCAAAAGGAATGCACTATGCTGCGTAGAAGTGGTTTTAATTCTGATTTTACTGTATACAGTGGTATGTTCCAAAAGGAATGCACTATGCTGCGTAGAAGTGGTTTTAATTCTGATTTTACTGTATACAGTGGTATGTTCCAAAAGGAATGCACTATGCTGCGTAGAAGTGGTTTTAATTCTGATTTTACTGTATACAGTGGTATGTTCCAAAAGGAATGCACTATGCTGCGTAGAAGTGGTTTTAATTCTAATTTTACTGTATACAGTGGTATGTTCCAAAAGGAATGCACTATGCTGCATAAAAGTGGTTTTAATTCTGATTTTACTGTATACAGTGGGATGTTCCAAAAGGAATGCACTATGCTGCATAGAAGTGGTTTTAATTCTGATTTTACTGTATACAGTGGTATGTTCCAAAAGGAATGCACTATGCTGCATAGAAGTGGTTTTAATTCTGATTTTACTGTATACAGTGGTATGTTCCAAAAGGAATGCACTATGCTGCGTAGAAGTGGTTTTAATTCTGATTTTACTGTATACAGTGGTATGTTCCAAAGGAATGCACTATGCTGCGTAGAAGTGGTTTTAATTCTGATTTTACTGTATACAGTGGTATGTTCCAAAAGGAATGCACTATGCTGCGTAGAAGTGGTTTTAATTCTGATTTTACTGTATACAGTGGTATGTTCCAAAAGGAATGCACTATGCTGCGTAGAAGTGGTTTTAATTCTAATTTTACTGTATACAGTGGTATGTTCCAAAAGGAATGCACTATGCTGCATAGAAGTGGTTTTAATTCTGATTTTACTGTATACAGTGGTATGTTCCAAAAGGAATGCACTATGCTGCATAGAAGTGGTTTTAATTCTGATTTTACTGTATACAGTGGTATGTTCCAAAAGGAATGCACTATGCTGCATAGAAGTGGTTTTAATTCTGATTTTACTGTATACAGTGGTATGTTCCAAAAGGAATGCACTATGCTGCATAGAAGAGAGTGGTTTTAACATGTATGCATGCTTGGATCAATGTGCTTGTCTAGGTTTATTTTAAGGCTCTGTTTGCTATTACTTGTACCCTAATTAAATATCTGTGTGAGAAGGGGTATTTTTACAAAGTTTTACAAATTACTTAGTAAAAGGTACACCAAGTGGCAGGAATGAGGATTTTATCAAGGGCGGGATAATTTTATGTAGAATTTGAACTCATTCATGAAACTGCAAACTTTGTAGTCGTCATTTTGTTTATTAAAAGTGGCCTTTGTATTGTGTGATTTTTGGCTGCATTAAGCACCTCCTGCTGTTGTGTGCTGGCAGCTCTTACTGCTGGAGCTGCTCAGAACAGCATGGGAGAAGGTCTCTGCACAACATTTGAAAGCTTATTCTGGCTTATCGGTGATCCAGCAGTGATGTAACACAGAGGATCATGACAGGGATACTTGATCATAACCCAGCTGTTATGTGCTGAACTGACTCATTCCAAGGACTTCACCTTGAAAGCAAAGCTAGAGGGGTGTATTTTGAAATCCTTGATGAGAATGCATAAATTGGAGTTACGACTGCTGACCCAGTCATAATTCCTTGTAATATAGAAGTTTTTGTTGCTTTACCTACAACCAGTTAAAGAAAAAAAAAGTATCAGTGCATCTTAGCACTGCAACATATGGAACTGGTCAGAAATGAAGTGAACCCCTGATCAATCGACTTCAAAAATGAAGGCACATCGCTCTGCCACACTTTTGCACTTCTGTTTTTGTCTCTGACAGCATAAAATGAGTTAATGATTTCAAGGCTGTCAAAAGCTTTCTGTGATACAGATGCTATCTGTAGTCTCTGCTGCAGCACAACTCAGTAATAAGGTTCTGACACATGAACAAAGCTATAACAAGTTTTCTGTAGCGAAGTTCCTATCATCAGGAAGGTGCATTAATGACGTGTCTTTTTGTGATTTCAGAACATATGCAGCATGTTCAGTGAATTGCAATCTTGTTACTCTACAGTGTTTATCATACTGCTGCATATAATTTTGAGATACTGGATTAGAATGGTCTGTTGGATTCATGCAGCACATTAGGATTTGGGACGTGCATATAAATGTTACATTCCTGCACATCATGGGGATATGCACAGTCACAGAACAAGGCAAAAGGGGTATTCATTGAAAGAGCACCCTTTAACCATAAACTACAACAGCAGACAGTGATGCAGGGGATTTTTGATTTATACAGCTGCAGACCAGTCATTGTAAGGCAGAAGAACTGAGCAAGTGCAGACGACACCAGAAAGAATTATAAAGATACAGAGATGCAGCTCGGAGTTTAGAATGTAGCAGGAACAAGACAGACCGAGCGTTACAGAACTCTGGCCAAGTACATAAATGCAAGTTATTTATTTACTTCCAGTTTGATGACCGGGGAGGCCCACTGGGCTCAGGGAGCCCATTTTCAGTAGAGGCCCGGGGAGAAAAGCTCCGCATTACATAGTGTTACACACAGTTATTCACATATAAAATCAAAATTAAAGGAGGTAAAGAACACAATTAAAGAAGTTTGAGTTACACAGTGTGTTTACAGCTACAAAAGTAGAGAGAAACAACTGAATATGAATTTGAGTCAGAGAACAACAAATTATATGGTTTCATGGTGTCAAAGTATTTATGAAGGTGATTTATAGTTGGAACAGGGAAATTATCATGAAGAAATTGTGGTTGCAGATTTTATTTTAAGCTAAAGAACAGGAATTGAATCAATTAGAGTAAAATGCTCATGTTTGCTGGCCCATTACTAGAAAAGCAGTACAAATTACGTCCTTTAGTGACCCCTCTTATCCTGTGGAGGGTGACGGATTATAATGCCAACATTGATTCTAGGATGACCTACCACACTCCATACTCTGACCAACCAAGACATACTAGATTGATGCATGGTTCACAAGTCACCTTAACCACGAACATGTGCTAAGAACAGCTAGTCTCACAAGAGGTACATGGATGACCAGCACCAACAGAAATAAAGGTATACAGACCCGTATGAATGCTAGTAAACAATACATATCTAGACGCCAAAAGAAAAGGATATTCTTGGTATTTCATGGCCATTAGTATGCAGGATACTTAGTTTCCGGAGCACCTTGTTGAAGGGTATCAAGGAACACATCCATCACATTTTCCCACGACACAGGAATGCTGAGAAAAATGTGCAGGCTTTCTATGTCATGGAAGACATGTCATCTGTACTAACAGCCAAATACTGTGTGCATATATTCATAACTGAATTCGGCCATCAGGGTGTACCACTCATTCACCTGCCAGGCCAACTGCAATAGCCTCATTATGAAAAGATGCACATATCTAGAGGAGTATTCAGCCAAGTAACAGTAAAGGGTGCCACAACACATGGGCACCTCATTATCCACAGGACAAGAATGTGTAACCATTATCACATATCGTATCTCTAAGTAGGTGCAAATGTCACATTAACCATATTTATCTCCTGCCATACAGCTGTCATCTTACTGCTCCAGCCATGACTGTTAATACCAGTATGCCAGTTACAAATACTGATTAATGAATGGCATCTTCTAGAACCTATTAAGATGGAACCTTTAATATAGTATGCCTTTGGTCAGCTGAAAATATTGAAATGGATTCCCAAGTAACTCCAGAAGAGTACTGACATCCCCCCAAGCATTTTAAGGAGGAAGGTCTCACTGTGCAATGTACTGTAAACACTGTGATAGCGGCATAGGAGTGCCTATTTAAATTTTGAGGGATGTAATTCTTATCCTCAGTATGGCAGAACAATAATTGTTGATGCGGGGGGATATATGTTAAGTCAGAGGTTGTGTTATCTTTAGAGTATTCCCTGTACTCTAAGGTACGGTAATATCAGAGTTGGCATATACAAGTATTACAGTAATGACGACTCCTGCAATTCGTATGGGGTTACATGCATTGGTAACATAAAAATAATCTACAATTGTATTTAGATACAAGACCCATCACTCCTACTACTATTGGAACTGTCTCGGCATCTTTCTTCCACATTGCCCTTGTTTCTGCTAGCACATCCTAATATTTTATGACTTTGTCTCTCTCTCTACGCAAGATACTGTAGTCACTGGGTGTGGCGATTTCAATGAACAATGCTACTTTGGTCTTCTTTTTATGGTCCACTTTATTTGGTTGTCTAGCATCTATCTTTTGAACTGTTGGTAATGGGTGATCCCATGTAATGTAAACCATCATTTTCTATGATGCTTTTTGGCTTATGTTTCCAGTGTTTTTCTTCACTACTATAATGTTTGCACAATTCCCAGTGCAACAGTTTTGCCACATTATTATGCCTTTCAGTACACAGTCCTTCTGCCATTAGTATATCACAACCAGCAATAAAGTGTGCGACTGTTTCCAGTTCACTTTTACAAAACCTACATTTGTCTCCCTTTCCCACATGTTCAATGGATTTTGTAAACTAGCATGTAATTAGCCCACCATCTTTGGCCGCCAATATTAACCTTTCATGTGTTGGTCTGAATTCCCCTCTCCTTAACCATTCCTACCATTCATTCCTGATCAACAGGTGTTTTTTCCAGAAGTTTTCTATACTTGCAACTATATTTATGCATTTTCCACATTTCTTGTCTTCTCATCTGGTCCTTCACCTTGTATTCTTTCTTTCTTTTGTTTCTTGGCACATTCAGCTGCTGCCTGATTTTATCTACTTGTGGTCTGATTTCCATGCCTGCTTGACACAGATATGCTTCTGCTAGATTAAACAGAGAAGTCATCTTAGATTTATTTTCCTCATGTTTCAAAAATTTCACTATGTTTGGGTCTTGTGAGGTCAGCAGATGTGTGGAGTCCCACAATTGTAGATCTATACATGTAATCAATTTCAAGGAGACCCATCCCTCCTTCAGCATGGGGAATATATAATCTTGGCATGCACTGATTTTTATAAATCATTTGGTGAGCAGGAAGCATGCTTCTTGTTTTCCTGTCTAATCTATCAAACATGTTTTGGGGCCACACAATCACTCCAAAACTAAGTTAGGACAGGAAGAGAACATTGGTTTATAGCTTGGATTTTGTTCCTAGAGGTCAATGCTGTTTTTAGCATAAGTCGTCTAAAGTATTCAAAAAACTCCAGCTTTCCTCCATTGCATATCGCCTACTCCGAGGTGATCTCTGCCTAATATATAAAGCTATGTCAAACCCAGAGCTGTTGGACATGCTACACCTAAACAAATCCCAATCCCTCTGAGCTACACGCTCTAGGGACATAAACCTTGTCACCACAATAAACAGGACATGCTGGAAGGATAGATTGCTGTCCCAGAGCCTTCCTATACTTTGGAACAAGCTACCCATCTATGCCAAGCAAAGTTCCTCATTAGCACTCAAGAAAAATCTTGATGAGTGAATGGGAAACAGGAAATACACCCCAGGGATCACTTCTGTGTCTCTGCTCAACAGTGGCACAGGAAAATAACTTTTTTTCGGTGGTATAACCCAGGGAACCCTGTTGGCTAGGCTTACGTAGGCCCTCGGGCTGATAGCCTAGTACCTACCTATGAACCTATTCCTTACTAAGTTTTATTTGCATTTGTTCACACTTTAATGCTTATCAAGAGGGAGTGTATAAATATTTGGCAACTGGTGAAGGATCAAGTTCTTTTATATCACATTCTTGTCCCAAAATGATGTTTTCCTGGTGTTGCAGTTTTCCTGCTTTAAAGGTTGCTTTTGCAGATTTGTCAAGACCAAATGACATTCTTATATCATCTGAAAAAGTTTTGACTACTTGCAGTTGTACTTTCAGTTCCTCATCTGATGAGCTATACAGTTTTAAATTATTAAATCATTGACAAAGAAAAGATGAGATGTCTTTACGCTTTGTTGTTTGCTATGAGTCAAATTATAGCCATGGCCTAAGCTAAGTAGACAGCTTAATGGGTCAAGGCAAGGACAAGACAGAATATCAGCAGTGACAGGGTCATCCTAGAATATTCCCCTCTGAATTTTTATCCCTGGGATAATAATTTGCAGTTTAGAGTTCATGGCTTAACTGTAAAGTGGTTACCACTGTTTGATGGTCCCTGTAATGTAGTTGATTAGTGTAGGGTGCATCTTGTACATTTTTAAGCACTCATCCATGAATGTGGGTTACTATCAAATGCTTTTTTGTATTTAATCCATGCCATACTTAGATTCTTCCCCTTTCTACAGTTTTCCACTACAACTTCATTTAACAAGAAATGATCCTTTCTTCCAACAGACTTTCTTTTATTGCCCTTTTGTTTACTGCCATAATTGGACTTTTCTTCTACATGGACTACAAACTCTGTCGGCATCAACTCCCATGTATAGTTTATACGTTTATATCCTCTACTACCTGAGAACTGTAATGAACAAAGTTATTTTATCACCCCCATCACAAACTATCCAAGGAAATGACCAGCAATCAACTTTCTCAGTTGGTCAGTGTGTTAATGCAGTAAGTGTTGAACATCACAAACAGTGCAGGGTTTGAATCCACATTAATGATGCCCTTAAGGGGTTGGAGAATGGCAAAATAACGTGTGCGTTTGCCTCACAGACAATGTAAAAGGTATGATTCTCACCTTGAAGGGAAATTGGCTTATGATTAAATGGACTACAAGGGCAACTAACCTAGTACCCATCTATGAACCTATGAATTGCCAACCTTAAAGCCAAACAAATTTTAATAAACATAAGTAAGCAAAACTGTCACTCAGGACTGAGACTTCCTCAGAGTAATAAACAGTGAAACTTTACTAGTTTAATACACCATTGTTCAAAGCAGGTGCTATAATCGAATGACCCAACATTTAAATGTTAACGTCTTCAAATCACTTGAAATTAACCACAGAATTTAGTCCAAAAATATCGATTGTATCCTTAAATTCCAAGTACTGAAAACAGTCTTCCCAGTTTCTACACCTTATGTTACTTTCAGCTTGATCTAATGCATTAAACAAAATCTCTTCAAATTAGAAGGGACTGTTGAACGTCTGTAAAACACATTAAGACTATCCTGATTTATCACCCATACATGTTTCTGTACACTGGCTTTTAGCTGTTATAAGAGTAGAAGGGAGACGGACAAGGAATCTTTAGCACAAAAGATCATAATAAAATGCATGCAATAAATTACTTTCTCCAGCTTAAACAGAACCCTGCGGCAGTCTCCCAACAGAAAAGTTAGGATCATCCCTTAGCAACATGTCAGAATCACACCAACATGCTCAGACTGATCATCACGGTGATGTACATGACTTGTCACCTTGTCATTGACAATCCAGTGATACACAGACTGTCTATTGTCATTAGTAGAGATGATCTTAATGTTACACAGTTAAGTTCCAAGTCATACATTAAAGTTCCATCCCTCAACCCCCAAAAGTAAACATTACTCCATGGTAATCTCCAGCTAGACAGGTTATATTTTCACGTAGCACTAGGTCAGAACCATCATTTTCACGTAGCAGTAGGTCAGAAAGTACAGTTTTGTACCCACCATAAATGTAGATGCTCGAAGATCCACATTGCTGCAGTCCTTACACTTGGGTAGTCCGCTGTCCTCGGTCGGCCCGAATATCAAAGTATTAGGCTGACGTCGGTCAAGGCGCTTAAGACTGACATCAGGATGTCAGGGTACAAATGCGCATGACCGACGTCATATCCTCAGTCTTTTCTTGCCCCAGATGTCAGAAGACCCTAAAAAGAAAGGTCAAAACCAAAAGACAGCAAAAAACAACCAACCACCCTTGCACTAATCATATGTACAATATATACAATATCCACAATATTCACAACCCAAACCACACAACCGCCTCTAACTACAGAGGGGAAGGAGGGAGGGTAAATTGGACTGCAGCAATGTGGATCTTCGAACATCTACATTTATGGTAGGTACAAAACTGTACTATGTTCTTCATCTCACATTGCTGCAGTCCTTACACTTGGGTAGAATCCCAAAGCAGAGGTAAGGGAGGATGGCAGCACTATAAAGCAGTAGGAGCTGCCAAAATGCCCTGTAACATTGCAGTGGCAAAACCAGCCCTAGATTTAGAGTAAAGTGGAAGGTGGTAATGCTTAGAGAAAGTATGCACTGAACTCCAAGTAGCTGCCTCCAAAATATCTTTAGTTGCCACCCCCCTTAAAAAAGCTGTAGAAGTGGCAGTAGCCCTAGTGGAATGAGGCCTAATCCCAGCTGGAATCTCCTTACCATGATGGGAATAACAGAAAGCAATACAAAACCCAATCCACTTAGAAATAGTTTGTTTTGACACAGGCTTGCCCTGAGAACCCAAAGCAAATGAAACAAATAACTGCTGAGACTGCCTGAACCCTTTAGTTCTGCTCAAATAATATCGCAACTGCCTGTGTATATCCAAAGTGTGCAAAAGCTTTTCCCCTTTATTTTGGGGGTTTGCATAAAAAGTAGGCAAATGAATAGTTTGGTTTAAAGCCACACTAGAAACCACTTTAGGCATAAAGGAAGGATTAGTACGTAAAGATACCCTATCCTTATGGAAAATTAAGAAAGGCTCAACCGCCATAAGGGCCTGTAATTCAGAAACCCTTCTTGCCGAGGTAATGGCCAACAAAAAAGCAGTCTTCCATGATAAATATTTCAACTCAGCAGAAGCTGCAGGCTCAAAAGGTTGTAGAGTGAGTTTCTCCAATGCAAAATTGAGATCCCAAGCAGGAGTAGGAGCTCTACGTGGGGGTCTTATATTCTTTGCCCCTCTAAGGAATTGCTTAAACAAAGGATGAGAAAACAATGGTGGGTCACAGTCATAGTGAGCAGAAATTGCTGCAGCATGAACCTTAATAGAAGAGAAGGACAAACCTTTGTCCAGTAACTCAGCAAGATATTGAAGAGCCACACTTAAATTAGTCTTAGAAACATCAAATTCCTTTGCTGCACTCCAAAACAAAAATCTCTTCCATTTATCTGCGTACACTTTCCTTGTACTAGGCCTTCTGGCCTCCAAAATAACATTCAAAACTTGCTGTGGAAGCTGAGACCCTCCAGGGTTTAAAACAGAATATGCCAGGCTGTTAGGTGAAGAGAGTGAAGTTTGACATTGAGTAAATGACTGTTCTCCTGAGACAGCAGGTGTGGAATCGAAGGCAAAAGCCATGGAGGCTCCCGTACCAGACTTCTCAGTAATGGGTACCAGTGCTGTCGAGGCCAATCTGGAGCTATTAAATTCATCTTTGGCTTGTCCTGTCTGACCTTTAGAAGTACCTTTGGGAGGAGAGGCAGAGGTGGAAAGGCATACACATGAAGATTGCTCCAATTGAAAGAAAGAGCATCCACTTTCCAAGCTGTGGGATGAAACCTTTTTGTGCAAAACTTTGGCAGCTGGTAGTTTAGTGGAGAAGCGAACAGATCTATGTCTGGAGTTCCCCATGACACTGTCAATTTCTGAAATACATGAGGATCCAATTTCCACTCGTGGGGATCCATAATTGCCTGCTCAACACATCTGCTAAGGAGTTCTGTGCTCGGCAGAAACCTTGCCTCAAGATTTAGCTGTAAACTGAGAGCAGTCTCCCACAAAATCATTGCTTGTCTGCATAGAGGATAAGAATGTGTTCCCCCTTGCTTGTTGATGTACCACATGACAGTTGTGTTGTCTGTTAGAACCAACACCTGCCCTGGAAGCAGTAAATCCTTGAAAGCTATTAATGCAAATTGGACTGCTAACATCTCCTTCAAGTTGATATGTAGATGTTGTAGTCTGGCAGGCCACGTGTCTTGTATCCACTTTCCATTTAGATGAGCTCCCCAAGCTTTGTCTGAGGCATCTGTCGTTAGAATCTGACTCGCCTCTGGCCGGGTCACAGAGAGTCCCTTGTTTAGGTGACATTCCTGAGCCCACCACAAAAATTCCTTTTGAATGCAAGGTATTATCTGAATGACAGTGTCCATATCTTGGCAGTGCTGTGTCCATACATTTTGAGATACCATTGTAGCTTCCTCATATGCAGTTTGGCATTGGGAAGCACCAGAATACAAGATGCCATGAACCCCAAGGCTTGAAGGACTGTCCTTGCAGTCAGCCTGGACTGATGAGACAATTGATGGAAGTAAAGGGAAAGATTCTTTTGTTTGTCCGGGGTCAAAAAGGCCATCTGGGATGCTGTATTCAGTCTCACACCCAGAAAGCACATGTCCTGAGAGGGTACTAGACTGGACTTTATTTCGTTCACAGAATACCCCAGGCATCTTAGCACTGCTATCACATATTGCAAATGATTAAGAAGTTCGTCCTTTCCTTGGGCCAGAATCAGGCAATCGTCCAAATAAGGATAGATCTGTATTCCTTTTAGCCTGAAGAAAGCTATCACTGGAGCCAGAACCTTCGTGAACACTCTGGGTGCAGTAGATAAGCCAAAGGGCAATGCAGAGAACTGATAATGAGAAGTCCCAGCTCGAAAACGCAGATACTTCCTGCAACTTAGCCTGATAGGAACATGAAGGTAAGCCTCCTTGAGATCCAGAGTCACCATCCAGTGATCTTTGCCCAGCAGAGGTAAAAGCTGTTGTAACGTCAACATTTTGAACTTGGGAATGTCCAAATAAGTGTTGAGGATAGATAAATCCAAAATTGGTCTCCATGTGTTCCCCTTCTTTGGTACTAGGAACAGGCGAGAATAAAATCCTAGGCCCACTTCTGGCAGAGGGACCAGCTGTATGGCCCCTATTTGAAGCAGCAGAGAAATTTGTTTGTGAGCCTCTATTCTTTGCTGAGGAGGAACGTCTGGCATGCCTTTGAAAGGAGGCAAGGTATGGAAATAAAACTTGTAACCTTGGTGTATGATATCCAATACCCATCTGTCCTGGGTAATTAAACTCCAATTTTCTTTGAAGAGTGCCAACCTTCCTCCCAAAGGCGCTGCCAGACGAGAAGGCTCTGGCAGCTGAAAAGGTAGGTCATTGGGCCTGTTTACGAAAGGACTGGCCCCTGCCCTCACCCGAAGACTGTGCAGGTGAACTCCCTGTTCTAGGTCTGAAAGAGCCCTGAGCTCTGCCCCTACCATGTCTAGATCTTCCCCTAGACTGTGAATCATAAGAAGGGTACGTCCACCCCTTAGCAGGCCAATTCCTACTAAACTTCGGAGGCTGAACTTGCAAAAAATCTTTAACAGCCTGCATAGACTTAGCCTTGTCTTCCATTTTCTTTAAGACTGACTCCACAGGTGAACCAAACAACACATCAGACTGCAAAGGAGCATCTAAAATCCTTGTCTTAACATGGTCAGATAAATTCTGATCCCTCAGCCAGGCGTGCCTGCGAAGAACTGACCCAGTGGCAGCCACCCTAGACGAGGCCTGTACAGCATCAAAACCACATTGTAAAGAATGCTTACCCACCTGTTCAGAAACATGTACCAAATCTTGTAATTCTTTACACTCAATGCCTTCCGCCAGAGCATCTACCTTAGACTTCAATTGAGAAAGAAGATAGTTTTGATATTTCAACATGTGAAACTGGCAATTCAAAGCCCTCATAGCTAAGGTGGAAGAAGTATAGACTTTCTTTCCCCATCTATCCAAAGCTCTGGCCTCTTTATCTGGAGGAACCGGATTTTTTACAACAGAGGCCTTGATGCCCTTAGGTCCCTGACTAACAGTTTCTGGGTCCGCCCTAAGACTCTTATAAAGATATTTATGAGCTTCAGGCACCCTGTAATACCTGTCCGGTTTAACAGGAGCAGGAGGCAAAGAATCAGGATTAAGTGAAGCCTCTGCAAACACATCTTCCACAACATCCAGAACAGGTGGTATAGCCAAAGGCCTATGCTGGGGTAAAAGCAAAAATTCCCTAAGCCTTTTCCTGGAATCAGAGAAGTCCTGACCTTCCCACTTAAAATGTTCCCTCATGGAATGAAGAGTCTCTGAAAAAGAAAAATCCTCTGGAGGAGAAGCAGAAGGAGTAGAATCATCCACATCAGAATCAGAATAAGGAGAATACTCCTGCAAGTCTTCAGCCGAAGACTCTGAAACATCCAAGCCTGCTCAAAACTCCCCAACTCTGGTTCCACCCTAGGCCTCTTATCAGGAGGGCAAAGAACCTCTAATCAAAGTAATTAAATCTTCTGCCATTTTAAGCATGTGCTTCTTGGGCACAGATCCTGATGAACTAGGAGTGACACCAACAGAAGCTAAACCTGGCCTGCCTCTGGGAGAAGCCTTGGAAACAGAAGGAGAGGGCCTAACCACCCTAGGAAGGGAGGGAGTACAGTAACCTGAGAAGCCCCTTCAGCCTGACCTGCCTCCTGAGAGGCCACATCCTGCAATATCAAAGTCTCCCCTGGGACTCCAGAGAAGCCTCCGCGAACCACCGGTTCCACTGACACCTCTAAAGAACCGGCGTCCGCACGGACGACTCTTCTTGCCTGGGTTTAGCTGCTTTGTCTTTGCGCTTCTTCGAAGAAGCGGGCGCCGGAGCATCCGACGGCATATTATAATTGCACCGCTTCCCGAAGACCAACCTGGCACAATCTAACCTTCGCTTAATAGTGCGCTTATTGAACCTAGCACAAAAGCGACACCCAACAACGTCGTGCTCAGGCCCCAAACAAGGAATACACAAAGTATGATAATCTCTATGCGGTATCTGTTTCCCACAAGAAATACAGTTATTCACTTTTTCTGACATCCGGTAAACCACTGAGGCAAGAAAAAACTAAAATATTCCCCAACGGGGTACTTAGCCAACTTTGACTCTGTCTGAAACTCCGAATTCGAAAAATTTCAGAACGCCGAACGGCACTTGCAACGCTGCTTCTGCATCGGACCATGCGGCAAAAAAGACTGAGGATATGACGTCGGTCATGCGCATTTGTACCCTGACTTCCTGATGTCAGTCTTAAGTGCCTTGACCGACGTCAGCCTAATACTTTGATATTCGGGCTGACCGAGGACAGCGGACTACCCAAGTGTAAGGACTGCAGCAATGTGAGATGAAGAACATCCATTGTTTTCACATAGCAGTATGTTAGAATAATTGCCACATCTTCAAAGCAGATAAAAAGAACTGGTGACAGAGCAGACAAATCACATGCACAGACAAGGGAAATACCTTCTCTTATTAGACAAAAACATGGTCAAATCATAAACCTATTAGATTCTCTACCCACTGCACTGAATTCTTATGTTAACAATCAAACTGGGAGATAACTTTAAACATTTATGTTTGCAGTAGGACAATCATACTCTCGATTATCTTGTTGTTAAACAATATACCAGTTTGTTTATACTTGTTAACATGGTTAAACTAAATAAGGAGGGTTGACCCCCACTTAACCAAGGCCTTCAATTTTTATGCCTCTGTTTTCATAATTTCAGTTACCTGGTCCATGACTTAAATGTAGCTTTATTCAACATACCCATACCTCTCAACATCTTAGAGTAAGAAATCTGGACAAAGCCATGAAAAACGTGGTACAGATAGGGACATTTTTTAAATAAATATTGTTCTTACAAATTTAGAAAGTTGATAGAATAACAAGTTTTGCATTAGCATGGATTATCTGAAGGGTATGAAATCTAAAACTCAAATGTCTGTCATTTTCTAACTTCAGTCTTTAATGATTTGCCATTAGTTTGCCAAAAAGCCACAATTTTATGGACGGACCAAAACTATAAAGCAAAACTCTGGACATTCTGCAAAAATCTGGACAGTTGAGAGGTATGACCATACCAGTCTACAGAATGTACACCAAGGTAATATTGTTACACAGTGAGCATAATATCGATTTAAACAGATTAAAATTATAATGAATATATTTGTTTAATGCAAGAAAACGTCACGTACAGTAGTATTCCTATTATTCCATACATTTCTTGTTTATGGACAATAAATGTATTTTATTAATGGAGTTTTCCTCCTTGGCTACGCTCTGTAAAAAAGCATTGGTCAATAGAGGCCAATGTTCTTAAACTACAATAAATAAGGAGGACTATGTCATGATTAGAGGATGATTCTATGTCATGATTAGAGGAAGATTCTATGTCATGATTAGAGGATGATTCTATGTCATGATTAGAGGATGATTCTATGTCATGATTAGAGGATGATTGCAGAACACATTCCGAGTACGTCATGCATGCATCAGGAGACTGAACTGCATTTGGAGAACACAGTGCATCCTGGTGCTGCTGTTCCACGACATCCACATACCAAACGCATTCACTCGACAGAATATAGATGACGTATGGTCACATACATCTGTATAAATGTTCCACTATTGTTCCTTGGCCAATGGAAACAGTTACGCTGGTTTGGCATAATGGTTAAGGTCTTCACCTCATGAACATGAGGTCCAGGGTTTGAATCTGATCTCAGTATGTTCTCCAAGCTTAAAATGACCGTTCAGGGCAGTTATCCTAATGAGACTGGCTAATGTACAACTACCAACAGGCACACCAACTGCGTCTAGCTCTCCACCATGTATGTAAAGAGCAAGTAACACTGATGTTCCCACACGATGTAGCTGTGATGAAAAAAGACAAAGCTCCTCTCGTTTCTAAAAGTACCTTTGTTTTACTAGTTTCCCCTACTAAAGAAGTTAATTGGAAGGTTAGGCTGTTTGGAGTTGGTGGCAATTAGTTTATATCACTTTTTGTAGGAAACAAATATCTTGAAAGAAATAAGTTGGAGCCTTTACATGGTGGGTTATCAAACCTAGAAAGTTTCTGATAGTTGGGGCGTGCCTACATGTGGAAATTGCAAATGGTGAAGGTTTATTTTTGAGGTTCCCTTTATCAAATTATATCAAGATTCCTGTCCACATGGGGTATCAGTAGCTTTTACTTGCCAGAACATCATAGTGTTCTAGTGCACCATTTGTAACGCTTAGTTGCTTAAATGTTATCATTAAATGACTAACAAGACTTTGGGAACATATTAAGGAGCATTTATATGTGATAAAATCTATGAGCTAGACAAATTTCTTTTTAAACACACCAAGAAAATTTTTTTTTTAAACATTTCTATTTTGTAGTTTAGAGCAGGTACACAGAAGTCTTATAGGGGTGACCTAGAAAAATATTTAGAAACACAAGCACTTAAGTGACAATTGAGGTTCCATACCAGAGGTCAATTCCTTGTTCGTCAGATCCAACCACAAGCTAATCACCCTAGACATCCCCATCCCACCCCCACCCCCCATTAAGGAAACCATTGTAAAAAATTTCTGCAAAGCCAACTTTACGCTTAAGACAGAAGTGGCACGCTTAAGACAGAAGTGGCAAACTTCAAGACACCCATGCAGACTGACAATCGAGGTAGGACTGCTGAATACTACACAAATGCACTTTATAAGCACTTACACAAGTGCATGGATTGTGCCATCCCTAACAGAACCAAGATGCTATCCTCCAAAAAAAGGGAATCCAATCTGGGGGTCCCATGCCATAAACAAACTCTACAACAGAAGAAAGTGGTGCAAGAGAGTAAAATCCCCTGGTCAGCCTCAGTAAGAAGCTGAGATCCCTCATAAAATCCTCCAAAGCTAGTTACCAAACCAAAATTGCCATGGATTCTAAAGACAACCACAAAGCATTCTATAGCTATGTCAAGATTCTCAATGGCAACACTCAGATCAGCTCAGAGTTACAGCACAATGGCACTAAATATACAGAACCAACTGATATTGCCAACATCCTGGCAGATAGGTTCATTGATAACTTTACCCCCCTCTCACCCACTCACCTACTAAAGGGCCCATCTCTATACCAGAAGAATGCAAAGTTCCTGTAATCACAGCTGCACAGGCAAAAACCACACTCTCCAAAGGCAAGAACACAGCATCCATGGAACCTGACAACATCCCAGGCTATGTTCTACATGAACTACAGAATGAACTGGCACCCCACCTAAGCACCATGTTCAATCATAGCCTCACCTCAGGCTTATAGGTAGGTACTAGGCTATTTGCCAGAGGGCATTTATAAGCCTAGCCAGAGTGAGTCAGCTTTCGCCACCCCATTGATTAATTAACTGAGCCTCTGTCAAGAACAGCCAATGAAGTTATCTCAGGGGTGTATTTTCTGTTAACCATCCGCTCATCAAGGTTTCTCTTGAAGAGTGTTTGTGAGGGCCTCTGCCTAATGTAGTTAAGAATTTTGTTCCAAAGCATGGGGAGTCTCTGTGACAGGAATCTATCCCTCCAGCATATTCTATTTATTGCTGTGGCGAGGTTTAGCTCACTAGAGTGAGTGGCTCGCAGTGACTTGGATTTCTTTAGGTGGAGCATGTCCATCAATTCTGAGTTGGACATGGCTCTGTAAGTCAGGCAGAGATCACCTCCGAGTTAGCGATATGCCACTGAGTACAGCTGGAGTTTTTCCAGTCGGGCTGCATAGGACATATGTTTGAGACCAGTAATCCTCTTGGTGAGGTATTTTTGTGGTCTTTCCAGCTGTTGGAAGTGTCTTGTGAGGTACATCCCAAATGGGGCATTGTACTCTATAATGGGTCTGAGTGACGAGTAGAGGGGCACTATAACCTCCATTTCTAGATGCAAACCCTTTAGTAATTAGATGGGCTACACAGAAGGATTTCTAACTACTTTGGCAATATGATTGTCAAAGGAGAGATTACTATCTACCGGGGTCCCCAGATCTCTTATTACCTCTTCTGTATTAAGGGGGCTGCCACCTATGTGGTAATTTGGGTCTATATTACAACATTGAATGCTTAAAACAGTGAATGAGGTTACATCAACACATTTTCAGTGAAAGCTGAAAATGTCGAATCCAAAGAACAGCGATTTCTTTCCTAGGGAAAGACATCGTTGTTCCAACCCCCGTTAAAAAAAAAAAACAAAAAAAAAAAAAAACACATTACACACTTCCAAACACATACACACATACCCAATCCTAATTATACCCCCTCCCAAAAACCAATAAACAACTAAATACACATATGCACATAACCCAAACATACATTTAACTAAAAAAAAAAAAAAAAAAGGGTAAACATTTTAAACCATATGCACTTACCTTAACCCGCCCATAACCCTAAGGTTAGTAACTCTCGCACATTTACATAAACAGCTCCAAACACATACACAGTTACCTTAACCCTAACTCTACCCCCCCAAACAAAAGTAAACAACTGAAAACACACACACAAGTAACTCAACCATACATTTAACATAAAACAGTAAACAATTTCATACATATGCACTTACTTTAACCCGCACCCTAACCCTAAGGTCAGTAACTGTTGCACAATCACACTCGGGAGCTATACCGTACAAGGGACCACACTACACTTCAGAATACGGCAAAACAACAAAGCGGTCAAATGACTTCTTTCCCAGGGAAAAATTTTGCTGAACAGCTGCTTCGCTGTTTTGCCTGTTCGCTCTACATGTGTCGACGAAAACACATTCAACATAATGCATTTTCGTTGTACTCATAGGAACCTGGTAATTCATGGGCATTTTGTTTTTCCCCAAATGGGATGACTATGCATTTTTTGGCATTTAGCTTGAGACCATGACTTGGGACACCAGGTGTCCGTCTCAGTAAGGCCCTTTTCGAGAATGTCCCTGTCAGCCGGAGAGTCAATTATGGCTCCCAGTTTGCAGTCATCAGTGACCTTGGTTAGCCATAGTCCTCCTGTGTTTGCCTATACTTCTGAGAAGTATATGCCAAACAGTAGGGGTCCGAGGACCGAGCCATGTGGGACACCACTTCTGACTGGTTTAGAGTTGGACCTGGAGCCCATTATTCTTACCGTGTGAGTTCTGTCTGTAAGCCAGTTGGCAACCCATCTTGTGATGTAGAGGTTTATGTTTAGGCTGGTGAGTTTTTCTATAATTCCCGAGTGGGGAATGGTGTAAAAAGCCTTGGCGAGGTCGGCTGTGTGAACTACCTTCCCCTCATCTATGGCCTTGGTGACTGTCACAAAGAAGTCAACCAGGTTTAGTAGGTATGATCTGCCCTTAAAGCCGAACTGGGTTGGGGTCAAGTGTTTGGAGGTTCCCAATGTCTTTGTTAATGAGTTCCATGATGATGTGCTCCATAGACTTGCAGACCAGGCTAGTCAGACTTATGGGGCGATAGTTACCAGGGTCAGTTGTGGCCCCTCCTTTGTGGAGTGGAATAACCATTGCTGTGTGCCATTCTATGGGCACGTAGGCTGTGGAGAGGCTAAGGTTGAACAGTGTGTTTAGGTGGGGGGTTAGTTCGTTCTGTAGTTCTTGCAAGACGCAGCCTGGGACACCATCTTTTTGCCCACTAAATGGTGCACAGAGACTGTTGAGCCATTCCACAAAGGGGAGTTGCCACAGACCCCAGGAACTACTGCCCCATTAGCCTAATGAGCTGGTCTGCAAGGCCGTGGAACATATAAACAAAGACATTGATAATCTCAAACTCTGGACCCCACCCAGTTTGGGTTTGTAAAAGGTAAATCATGTCTCAAACTTGACAGACTTCTTTGAAGCAGTCACCAAAGCTGTAGAGGAGGGTAAGGTGGTTCACACAGCCTATCTAGATCTCGCCAAGGCTTTTGAGACCATCTCCCACTCTGGAATTATAGATAAACCCAGTAAACTAGGTATAAATCCCTATGTCACAAGATGGGTTGCCAACTGGCTCACTGACGGAACCCACACTGTGACAGTAGCAGACTCCAAATCTGACATCAAACCCAGTGACAAGTGGAGTAACACAGGGTTCAGTCCTGAGTCCTCTCCTGTTTGGTATCTATTTTTCTGAAGTACAGGCTAACACAGAAGGTCTTTGGCTAACAAAGTTTGCAGATGACTGCAAACTAGGAGCCATAATCAAAACTCCTAAGAATGTGGACATCCTACAAAAGGGCCTCACCGAGACAGATGCCTGGTGTCAAAGCCATGGCCTCAAGCTCGATGCCAAAAAGTGCATTCTCATCCCCTTTGGTAAAAACTCTGTAACCATGAGCTACCACATAGGTGATAGTCTACTTAACACCAAAAGAGTGAGGAGACCTTGGGACACAGGTGGATAGTAGTCTCTGCTTTGATAATCACATTGCCACAGTAGTCTGGAAATCCTTCTACATGGCACACCTCATCACAAAAGGTTTCTCATCCAGGGAAAAAGAAAAAAAAAAAAAGGTCACTGTTCCCCTCTATTCGTCAGTCATTATACCCATTATAGAGTACAATGCCCCTTTTGGTACGTACCTCACAAGACATCTACAACAACTGGAAAAGCTGCAGAAATACCTCACAAAGAGGATTATCAGCCTCAAACAGATGCCCTACGCAGACAGTCTAAAAAAACTCCAGCTTTACTCTTGTCGCATATCACCTACTCCGAGGCGATCTCTGCCTAACATACAAAGCTACAGTGTGCTAATCGAAGGAAGGACACTCGGTAAACTCGGAGCTATAATATATAACAATGAGTATCCTGTTTTTTGTTTATTTTGTTCTTTATTTCTTTGTTGTTTATAGCACTTTGTGTACTGTGTATTTTTTCTAGCTAGTTTCACTGTGTGTGAGGTATTAACTGGAAATTGTCCACTCTTATTAAGCATCTGTTGGGTTGTTTGTTTATGATAACTTGTTGCAGTTAAACTCTTTTTTCTAGTGGCTCCTTTAGCAGTTTAAAACTTTCATTTAAAGGCTCACTGCTGCTTTTCAGCTGTGAGTAACATTTCTGCAGTTTGTTCTAAGTAGTGGGGATATTTTTAGCATTTCCATATTCAGGCTTGTATTTGGGCCTAGTGTTTGTGGAGGCTGTGTGTCTGAGCACATAATTCAGGGACATCTTGTTTTAGCCAAAGCCATCAGGCATTTCAGTGAGAGAGAATTGTTTGAGGTCATTGGTTGACTGAGGTCTCCTGGACTACAGCTTAGACTAAGCACCTCATTGGTTCTTTTGAGATTTCTTTCTTAAAAGCTGTCTCAGGTTTCAACTTTCTGTTACCTAAGAAGCTCAGTTGTGAGTGTTCAGCCATTTTACAGTGTGCTAATCAAAGGAAGGACACTCAGCAAACTCGGAGCTATAATATATAACAATAAGTATCCTGTTTTTTGTTTATTTTGTTCTTTATTTCTTTGTTGTTTATAGCACTTTGTGTACTGTGTATTTTTTCTAGCTAGTTTCACTGTGTGTGAGGTATTAACTGGAAATTGTCCACTCTTATTAAGCATCTGTTGGGTTGTTTGTTTATGATAACTTGTTGCAGTTAATCTCTTTTTTCTAGTGGCTCCTTTAGCTGTTTAAAACTTTCATTTAAAGGCTCACTGCTGCTTTTCAGCTGTGAGTAACATTTCTGCAGTTTGTTTCCCACCCTCCTTCCCTGTTGGTATAGTGTTTTTATAGTTGGTGGCTTTGCAGTTGCCCGCCCCTAGTGTAAATTTGATCTGGGACCCTCCTCCCAGTCTAGTGTCATTACCTCATTCTACCCAATACAGGGAGAGCATTTGAGAAGGCCAATCAGCTTAGTTTCTGCTACTCCTTTCCCTCTTTCCAAAAAAAAAAAAAATGTATCTGCTTTTACTGTATTTGTGTTTTTTCCTACTTTATTTTGCTTTTGCGTCATCTTAAAAGTACTCAATTGTATTTATTACTGCTTGGTGTAACTCATTCTAAGCCTTTTAGTTTAAGCACCTGGGCTTCAGACCAGTTTTACATTAAGAAGGTTTGTGGTCTGCACTGTAGTGGCAGAACAGGTAGCTTACATCCTTCTAAGTTGGGAACTGCTGATTGAGGGCTCAGTGTCTGTTATTCTAAAAGTGTATTAATTCTGGTTTAAGCACTTGGGCTTGAGGCCAGTTATTTTACATTAAGAGGATTCGTGTTCTGCACTCTTGTGGGAGGAGAGGCTGGACTCTGCCCTTCTGGGCTGGGAATTTCTGGTTAAAGCTTACAGTGCCTGCATATTTGAACTGCTTCTTACTGAAATTGGTACACCTTGTTTGCTGTAGCACAGACTAGATCCAGGCCTGCTGAATCGAGCTTTGTTTGTATAACTTGAGCACTAATCCAGGCATTCTTTAAAGTATTCAGTTGTATTTATTACTGCTGGTAGTAACTTGATTAAAGTGTAGCTATCATTTCTAAGTCTTTTGGATTAAGCACTTGGGCTTCAGACCAGTTGTTTTACATTAGGAAGGTTTGTGGCCTGCACTGTGGTGGCAGGACAGGTAGCTTACATCCATCTAAGTTGGGAACTGCTGATTGAGAGCTCAGTGTCCGTTATTCTAAAAGTGTATTAGTTCTGGTTTAAGCACTTGGGCTTCAGGCCAGTTATTTTACGTTAAGAAGGATTGCGGTCTGCACTCTTGTGGGAGGAGAGGCTGGACTCTGCCCTTCTGAGCAGGGAATTTCAGGTTAAAGGCTTATAGTGCCTGCATATTCTAACTGTTTCTTACTGAAATTGGTACACCTTGTTTGCTGTAGCATAGACTAGAACCAGGCCTGCTGAATCTAGCTTTATTTGTATGCTTGTTGTTTGTTTATTTCCCTGAAATGCTAATTCCACCTAAAACACAGCCTTTTAGCACTTCTGTGGATCCCTAGTGATATCTGCATTGCTTACTGTACCTATTTCCTTGTTTCACTTGAAATAAAGTTACTGTTTGTCGTTTTTGCATTTAAGTTACCTGGAACACATTGCATTCAAGTTACCTGGCACTTGCTCACTAAAGCAATTATATAAATCAGCTCTAAAAAATTAAAAGCACTACACCCTCACAAACTCCCCTTGAGTACCTTTTGTTCCCCATTGGCCCTTTTTTTCAATTATAAAGGAATTCCCAATACTATTCTAGCATGTCCAAAGGTCAGTTGTCAATCTCCTCTCCGGTCCAGCTGGTGAATCTGGGAATCTTGAGGCAATGTTACAACTGCCTCATGTACACAGACAACCCTCTCCTCCTCCCAACAAATTCCAACACATGCGAGAGATGCAACCATATAGCCAAACTGGAGGCTAAGCTCTCTCAACTCAGTACTGGCGTAACCAGTCAGGAGGAGAAGGAAACCACACTCACTACAATTCCAGTCTCACATAGACCTACCACGACAACAAACCAAACAAAAACATACTCGGAGGCTCTAAATAAAAATCTGCCTAAGCAGCAGAGACCTCCAAAGCAGACACCCAAGCAACCGCTACCCCAAAACAAAACACGTGCAACACATAGCTCACAAAGCCAGTGTGCCGAACAGTCACAGCCCTTAAGGCTAAACAACACACCTGATACACTTGTAATAGGTGACTCTATTGTCAGGCACACTGACGTCCCGCTCACCAGGCTGAACAAGGAGAAGGTCACGGTGAGCTGCCTGTCAGGCGCTAGGATCCGCCACATAACACAAGTACTCAGGTCACTCCAAGGCAAGTACAAATATGACTCAGTCATTGTCCATGCTGGTGTGAATGACCTGAGACGTACCTCCCTGGACTACATGAAAAAAGACATAGAGGAGCTCTCTGAGCATGTAGCCCAGGCCGGTATGACCCTGACCTTGAGTAACATCTTACCACAATATGAAGACAAGATGATCAATTTCAACAATTGGCTTAAGTGTTGGTGTCATTCAAAGGGGATCCAATGCCTGTCAGCCTGGGATGACATGCTCGACAAGCCACGATGCTTCGCTAGGGACGGCTTGCACCTGTCACCCCTGGGCTTTTGGATATTGGCAAAGGCTCTTGCTACCCCCATAGTGCCTTTTTTAGGCAAGGCTCAAAAGACAAACCCACCTCCATAGGTATCACAAGGGATAAGAAACTAAGAGTAATGCTACTCAACACCAGAAGTCTAAACCTCAAGATGCACGCATTCGAAACTCTCCTTAGCATGGAGAACATCGATATCTGTGCAGTAACAGAAACCTGGTTCAAGGCTCCGAGAGCACCCCAGCACTACCAGGTTATACCTCATACCATGCTTTTGGCCCCAAAACTTGGACCGAACTACAAAAGGAGGGGAGTATCAATATTCATCAAAGATACCCACACCTCCAGGTTGGTGGCACAGCACGAAGCATCAGAGACTATCCATGTGCAACTAACTGTGGGTAAAACTGCCTTCCAGTTTATAGCCTGCTACAGACCACCCTCCCAAACACAGGAACCCCACTCGGCCTTCCTGAGAATACTGGAAAATATGAAGGTCTCTCCAAACACCATTATATTGGGCGACTTCAACTACCCAAACATAGACTGGGAGCATTACTCTAGCTCCAACACCCTAGCCCAAAGGTTCCTAGAATTTATAAACTCAAATGCTATGGAACAACTTGTTACCACTCCCACAAGAGGGGAAAACATACTGGACCTGATCATCACCAACATGGGGACACTATGCTCCAGACCAGAAGTGTATCCCTCACTGGTAAGATCAGACCATAAATTAATCTCACTGGATATTCACATCCCGACCCCACCCCCTGCCCAGAAAACCACAGTGAAAAACTTCTCTAAAGCAAATTTCACACGCCTCAAAACCGAGGCGAAATCTTTCAAAGCCCCCGGGCCTGTGGAAAATACGGCCCAGACCGCAGAATCCTTTATAAACGCATTCTATGAACACCTTCAGGAATGCATGGTTCATGCAATCCCAAATAAAACCAAGACCCAATCCTCCAAAGCAGACATCCTGTCTGGTGGACCCCAGCCATAAACAAACTATACAATAGAAGGAGGAAGCTACTACATGATAGAGCAAAATCCCAAAAAGGGAAGGCATCTCTGATCAGTATTAGCAAAAAACTACGGGCACTCATAAAATCGTCTAAGGCCAGCTTCGAGAGAAAAATTGCACAGGACACTAAGGATAATCACAAGGCTTTCTTTAGTTATGTTAGGAACCTGGGTGGGAATTCCCAGATATGCTCAGAATTAGTCCAAAATGACAAAAAATACACCGAGCCCACAGACATTGCCAACATCCTAGCTGACAGGTTCAGTGCAAACTTCTCCCCCCCTCCCCACCGAAAGGGCAAATATCTATCCCAACAGAGTGCTGCCCCTGACATCTCAGATGCTCAGGTAAGAGCCGCCTCTCCAAAGCAAAAACACAGCATCAATGGGACCAGATGATGTCCCGGGCTGTCCTACATGAACTCCAAGAAGAGCTAAACCCAAACATAAAACTACTGTTCAATCTTAGCCTTACTACAGGATATGTACCCAAAGAGTGGCATACAGCAACAGTGGTCCCTCTCCACAAAGGTGGTGCCTCAACGGATCCTGGAAACTATCGCCCCATAAGCCTGACTAGCTTGGTCTGCAAAGCTATGGAAAGGATCATCATGGACCTCATAAATAAAGATATTGGGGACCTACAGACACTGGATCCTACCCAGTTTGGCTTTGTTAAGGGCAGATCCTGCCTCTTAAACCTGGTCCATTTCTTTGAAACAGTCACCAAGGCCATTGACGAGGGGAAGGTGGTCCACACAGCCTACCTGGACCTCGCAAAAGCCTTTGATACAATACCCCACTCGGGCATTATAGATAAGCTCACCAGCTTAAATATAAACCCCTATGTCACTAGATGGGTTGCAAACTGGCTCAAGGACAGAACCCACATGGTTAGAATTGCTGGAGCCATGTCAGACTCCAAACCAGTTACAAGTGGCATCCCACAAGGCTCAGTCCTGGGACCTCTCTTGTTCGGTATAAATTTCTCGGCGGTACAGGCCAACACAGAAGGACTGTGGCTGACCAAGTTCGCAGATGACTGCAAACTGGGCGCCATAATCAACTCTCCAGCCGACACAAGCATCCTCCAAAAGGGCCTCATAGAAATAGACAACTGGTGCCAAAGCCATGGCCTCAAGCTAAACGCCAAAAAGTGTATGGTCATCCCCTTTGGCAAAAACAAAGTGCCCACAAATTACCACATAGGTGGTAATCCATTAAGTACAGAAGAAGTCATTAGGGACCTGGGGACCCAAGTTGATAGCAATCTCTCATTTGACAACCACGTGGCCAAAGTGGTTAGAAAAACATTTTATATAGCCCACCTAATCATGAAGGGATTCACATCTAGATCAGGGGAGGTCATCGTGCCTCTTTACTCATCCCTCATCAGGCCCATAATTGAGTACAATGCCCCTTTTGGGATGTACCTTACCAGACACCTGCAGCAACTGGAAAGACCCCAAAAGTACCTCACCAAGAGGATCAAAGGGCTCAAACAGATGCCATATGCTGCCCGGTTAAAGAAACTCCAGCTCTACTCAGTGGCATACCGCCTGCTCAGAGGCGATCTGTGCCTGACGTATAAAGCCATGTCCAACCCGGAATTAATGGACATGCTGCACCTCAGAAAATCCAAATCCCATTTAGCTACGCGCTCGAGAGACTTGAACCTCAGCACTGAAATAAATAGGACATGCTGGAGGGACAGATTCATAACCCAGAGGCTCCCTTCACTCTGGAATAAAATCCCAGTCCAGGTTAGGCAGAGTCCAACATTGACTCTCTTCAAGAGGAATCTTGATGAGTGGATGGGAGATCGTAGGTTTACCCCGGCTATCACTTCTGTGTCACTGTTAGACAGAGGCACAGTATACTAACCTCAAAAAAAGGCATAGCAAAATTAATTTAAAATGGGTGGCGAAAGCCAAACACACTCTGGCTAGGCTTATAAATGCCCTAGGGCAGATAGCCTACTATGAACCTATGAACCTAAACCCAGAGCTGTTGAACATGCTCCACTTAAAGAAATCCCAATCCTTCCGAGCTACACGCTCTAGGGACCTAAACCTTGTCACCACAATAAACAGAACATGCTGGAGGAATAGATTCTGTCCCAAAGACTTCCCATTCTCTGGAACAAACTATCTATCTATATCAAACAAAGCTCCTCATTAGCACTCAAGAAAAATCTTGATGATTGGATGGGAAATAGGAAATTCATCCCGGGGATCACCTCTGTGACTCTGCTTAACAGGGGAACAGGAAAATAATTTTCTTGGGTGGTGAAAGCCAGGGTACCTTTTTGGCTAGGCGTATATAGGCCCTAGAGCCAATACCCTAGTACCTACCTATGAACCTAGAAGATTATTTGCTAAATCCAGTTACCTGGTCTATGACTTAACTGCAGCTTTATTTTGGTATATTTTTGATTTTTTTTTTTTTTACACTGGCCAGTTAAGGTATAAAATCCAAGAAAAGAACTCAGATTTCAGGGTGTCAGCAGACATGAATATTGTATATTACTATGTGTAATGTTCCTGTCGATCCACTGAACCTAGATGGCACATGCATGCAAGGGTTTACTATCAATATATCGAAAATTAAAAAAAAAAAAAAAAAAAAAAAAAGGTACGAATAACTTGTGTTTTACCGAAACTATTTCTAACCTAATGGCCCTATTGTCGAAAAACAGCTGTTAATTCTGAAAATGTCTACAACATTTTACGGCATTAACAATGCCACCCTTGCCATAAATCCTTATCCCTACACCTAACATCCCATTTATGCAGGGGGGCAAGCCCCCCTGCACCACCCTGTGGGGGTATGCGCCCACCACCACCCCAACTTAATATTCCATCTCCAACTTAATATTCCATCTCCGAGATCGCACTACAGTGAGGAAAGGGATTTATTTCCCTAACCACACTGTACCGCAATCCCTTTACATGAGCGAACGTTATATTTGCGAATGCACAGTCCATTCACAAATATGACGTTCTCTCATGTAACCTGCACACATATGATGTATTCGAACATCTGTTGTTCGAATACTTCATAGCCATGCAAGTGCACTGCGACATTTCAATGGTAAACCGCATACAAGTACTGAGCACGTGCAAGAACAGTGCCATTTTGTACAGTCAGCCAGAGTGCAGGCATGAATGGAGATGCAAATGCAAGTGTGTTTGAAGTAATGTGTAAATCAGTTAGCTTAAATATATGTTCCAATTACAGTTCCTCACAATGTTTATGTACAATAAATATCTTGAACCCATACACTGCTTCATCATCTCTTTTGAATGCACAAGAGAAGTGACAGATACATCTCCTGTATGTTGGTAAAATTACTTTTAAGACTTCAGAAGACAGGCAGAAAGCAAGAGGGAGAATGACTGACAAATACAGGCAGAGAACCATCTAATAAAGATCAGAAGTTGAGAAGTTTAGGCAGGTGAATACAGACTCTGCCGACAGGCCAGCTGCATCAAATCTATGCCACACACACGGAGGTACACATTACAGCAGGCTAATGTCAGCACGCAATGAAAATGAGGGAATAATTAATTTACTACCCAAGAGAAAGTTCTAACAATGCTCACTGCAAAAGGCAACTTAAGACTTGTCATGACATCTGTGGCCATTATTCTAAGGCAGTACATCCATGGAGTTGAGCTGTTATGGGCCTAGCCCAAGGAGAGAAGGCTCACGCATCTAGACGTCGGATCTTCTTTGAGGGAATGTGTGATTTTATCTTTTCATATGAGCATCCCCAAGTAGAGACCAATGCCAGGACCAGGCTAACAAAAAGGTTTGCATGAACTCTACAGCCGCCACACCTCTGAAGGGAGTACTTAACAGTATTAGAGATAGCTTAGAATGGGTTACCAAGACTTAGGTGTCCCACTCTGTTACTCAGTGTTGGGCCTGCATCTTTTAACAGCAGCAACCCTTTTCTAGTTTGCATCTTGAACTGTTCTGAGCTTGTCTGCAACCTTAACAAAATTCCTGCCAGAATTTATGACTGTATCTTCATGATGGATGTTATTTTACAGCTTGTCTTCTTGTATTATCCCTTAAACATTTTTATTTACTGCCGCCTAAACAACCTGAATCATCCATCATACTATGATTTTTGTTCATAATTTTATCTGCACAGCTATTCTGCAGGACTACCTTTATACCATTAACACATTTTACTTTGCATGTTTTTTTGTACATTTGTATACTCCTGTACATTATAGGCTATTCCTACAGGCAAGTGTGGATAACGTGTTTTATACTAAAACATTATGGGGCAGTTTGTGGAGATATGTTCTACACTACGTAAAGCCAATGAAGAAAGGCAGAGAACATTCTGCCACCCAATTCAGAAGTTACAAGGCAGCGAGGCTGCAATTAACACACACATCTCAAAACAGAGCAGTACCCCCACTAATGTACACCTCTTGGAATGGAGCAGTACCCCACTAATATACACAACTTGAAAATTTGTGTACAAAAACACTGTATGTTGACTATATTCCTACAACTGTGCAATACATCTGTAGATTTAAAAGAATTATGTTTTATTGTGTAGTTTCACATGCTGCATTCTGTATTTTATTTCTATATTTCGAAGAGAAGCTTGTGGCATAATACAGTACCTGGGAAATGCACAGTACTCTTAGTACTATGGACTTTTTCGAAAGGCAATACAACAGCTGATCATTTATCTTTTTTAATTAATATGACATAAAAGCTACATGGTTGGATAACAAAGATAAAGGCTACTTATACCCTAATCAGATAAGTAAAATCTTTCAAAACCTCACATCCTCCGTTACATGACATCTGTACAATACAGGTTAGATTTGTTAACTAGGGTGTGCCTAACTTCCTATAGGTTATCCGTTTACGATTTGATTATATTTTTTGAACCATGTTGATCCTTAGCAACGAAATGTATGTAATTACAGGTATGCAAATCAGAGTTAGTGGTGCAGAAACCCCATTCTATATCAATTTGTTCAGAAAGTGCAGGTTAAATAAAAATCTTCATGACTCAGCTTATGGCTGCCCTGCACTAGAAAACTGTGCTTCATGTGATGATTGTTGCATGCTGTCAGCAGTTTCAAGGCATACCTTGCAGAAATAAGTTCTGCAATATTTGCACCTGTTTTGCATAAGAGAAAGTTAAAAATGTTGCAGTGGTAACTTAACAAAAAAAAAAAAGTGCAGTTTGTTGTGGGAACAAAATAAATTGTTAAACATGTTTTGCGGCACAATCTCCCTCTTTGCTGCTTTCATCTCATGACATTTACTTATTTGGTGTATTTCAACTTGAAAGACTACCCTCTCCAAGAACAAAAATTAAAACGTTATTGTCCATTAGCAGTAATAAATGCTATGCAAGTACCCAAAGAAAAACAGCTTTATAGCCGCTTCCAGTGTGGATGACATTTATTCACTAACATATCGAAGCAGCACACATTTAAACTTCGTTTCCTTTTGGCAGATAAGGCAGTTGGGAGTGTTAGAAAAAGGGGATCATTATAAATTAAACCACATATTAAATCGAAAAAAATGTTAAATTGACAATCTTCAACTGCTTCTTCTTGGCCTCATTTTCAGTATGAATCTGCTTCCTTAAAAGTGTTGGCCATTTGCCAGGCCCATTAACAAATCCTGAAGCCTTTGTCAGGCAGGTACTGTGTAGAATGAAGCTATTCTGTGCCTTCTGGGAACCCCTGGATGGCAAGCTGCCACCTGAGATGCCAGCTCTTTTGCTCACTCACTTGTTCCCATGTGGAATAAGAGAGAGAGACTGAAAAGGCCAAACGAGAGGCCTTCAGGTGCCAGGAATCTCTTGAATGTTCCTGTATGTATCAACGTCTAGTCCTCAGACTGCTATGGGGGTGGGGGGGTTGCTACAGGGGGTATTTTAACACTTTTTCCTCAGTCAGTATTCTGCTTTTTTTTTTTTTTTTATTAAGACAGACAGTAACCAAGGTCCCTACCTCAAACCATAGGGAAAAAAAATACATGCGTCTTTTCTGAAATAACCATTAATGTCTCTTATGTGCTTGCCTTTTAATTTCCTATAACAGAAAAATTGACAGTATTACAATAAACATGTATGCTTTTGGCATAAGATGATCTATAACATCTGGGTAGACTCTGGTATTTCTTGTTTATTACAGCCATAAATTTGGGAGACAGATTCACAAATTAGCTGTATATTTTTCTTCTGTGTTATATGTACATAGCCAGTCTAATTTCAATCAACTATCCTTAGCTCATAAATTAATCTATTATACCAACAATTGCCCTGCAATCTCCTCTTTAGTTCAACCTAATACAAACACTGCACACCTTAGATCTTCCAACAAAATCCTACTAAAGGTAACCAAATCCCACAACCAACATGGCAACTCCCTTCATTCACACAAAATAGTTAAACTCTGGAACACCCTTCCAGACACAACAACAAATAATCCAGTACATGACCAGTTTAAGTCACTCTTAAAGGAAGACCATATAAAAGATGCTGGCTGTGCTCCTGCCCCTCCCCAGGCTAATTTTCACCACTTTTTTTTTTTTTTTTTTTTTTTTTTATAGCCTCTCTCGCACCTTTATCTTCTAACCTTACCTACTGTTTGGCTCACTCATTACTGCAACTGTACAGTTCTACAGATTATAACTACTGTCTCTTGGCTGTTACTGCAACAGTATTTTTGTAGTTCTGTTGATTGTATTAGATTTACTGCTACTTGATTTTTGTTGCATTTCTTGACCGTTTTCTACTACAGTGGAGATGTTCTTCATCTCACATTGCTGCAGTCATAACTTATGGGTAGTCTGCTGTCCTCGGTCGGCCCGAATACCAAAGTATTAGGCTGACGTCGGTCATGGGCGCTCAGATCTGACATCAGAGCGTCAGGGTATTAAAGCGCATGACCGACGTCATATCCTCAGTCTTTTTTGCCGCATGGTCCGATGCAGAAGCAGCATTTGCAAGTGCCGTTCGGCGTTCTGAAATTTTCGTATTCTGAGTTTCAGACCGAAACCAAGTTGGGCTAAGTACCCCGTTGGGGAATATTTTTGTTTTTTCTTGCCTCAGTTAATTCCGGATGTCAGAAAAAGTGAATAATTGTATTTCTTGTGGGAAACAGATACCGCATAGGGATTACCACTCTCTTTGTATTCCTTGTTTGGGACCTGAGCACGACGTAGTCGGGTGTCGCTTTTGTGCTAGGTTTAATAAGCACACCATTAAACGTAGGTTAGATTGCGCTAGGCTTGTCTTCGGTAAGCGGTGTAATTATAATATGCCATCGGATCCTCCGACGCCCACTACCGCGAAGAAGCACAAAGAAAAATCTTTAAAGTCCAGGCAGGATGAGTCGTCCGTTCCGGACGCCGGTTCTTTAGAAACTACGGTGGAATCTGTGGATCCAGCCGAGGTTTCAGTTGAGTCTCAGGGGGAGGCTTTAATTTTGCAAGATGTAGCATCGCAAGAGTCAGGTCAGGCTGAGGGGGCCTCTCAGGTTGCTGTTCTCCCTTCCTTGCCTAAGGTGGTTAGGCCTTCTCCTTCTGTCTCTAAAGCTCCTTCCAAAGGCAGGCCTGGTTTGCCTTCCACGGGTGTCAGTCCTAGTTCTGCAGGTTCTGTACCTAAAAAACACATGCTTAAAATGGCAGAAGATTTCATTTCTTTAATCAGAGGTTCTATGCCCCCTCCTGATAAGAGGCCTAGGGTGGAGCCAGAGGTGGAAAGTTTGGAGCAGGCTTCAGATTACTCAGAGTCTTCGGCTGAAGACATTCAGGATTTTCCTCCTTATTACGATTCAGACGCAGAGGATTCCACTCCTTCTGCTTCTCCTCCAGAGGATTTTTCTTTTTCAGAAACCCTGCATTCTATGAGGGAACATTTTAAATGGGAAGGTCAGGATTTCTCAGATTCCCGAAAGAGGCTTAGGAAATTTTTGTTTTTACCACAGCATAGGCCCTTGGCTATACCTCCTGTTTTGGATGTTGTTCAAGACGTTTTCTCCGAGGCTTCCCTTAATCCAGATTCTTTGCCTCCTGCGCCAGTTAAGCCAGACAGGTATTACAGAGTGCCTGAGGCTCATAAATATCTGTATAAGAGTCCAAGGGCTGACCCAGAAACTATTAGCCAGGGACCTAAGGGTGTCAGGGCTTCTGTTGTAAAGAATCCAGTTCCTATGGATAAAGATGCTAGAGCTTTGGATAGATGGGGTAAGAAAGTGTATACCTCTTCCACTTTAGCAATGAGGGCTTTGAATTGCCAGTTTCATATGTTGAAGTACCAGAATTTTCTCCTTACTCAGCTAAAATCTAAAGTGGATGCTTTGGCAGAGGGCATAGAGTGTAAAGAATTACAGGATTGGGTACATGCCTCTGAACAGGTGGGTAAGCATTCTTTGCAGTGTGGTTTCGATGCTCTACAGGCTTCTTCCAGGGTGGCTGCCACTGGTTCAGTTATTCGCAGGCACGCCTGGCTTAAGGATCAGAATTTGTCAGAGCATGTTAAAACTAGAATTTTGGATGCTCCTTTACAGTCTGAAGTTTTGTTTGGTTCTCCTGTGGAGTCTGTCTTGAATAAAATGGAAGACAAGGCTAAGTCTATGCAGACTGTTAAAGATTTTTTGCAGGTGCAGCCTCCTAAGTTTAGCAGGAATTGGCCTACTAAGGGATGGGCTTATCCTTCTTCTGATTTACAGTCTAGGGGTAGATCTAGGCGTGGTAGGGGCAGAGCTCAGAGTTCTTTCAGGCCTAGAACATGGAGTTCACCTGCACAATCTACTGGTGAGGGCAGGGGCCAGTCCTTTCGTAAACAGGCCCAATGACCTGCATCTTCAGCTGCCAGATTCTTCCAGTCTGGCAGCTCCTTTGGGAGGAAAGTTGGCACTCTTCAAGCAAAACTGGCTATTAGTCACCCAGGACAAATGGGTGTTGGACATTATAGACCGAGGCTACAAGTTTTATTTCCATACATTGCCTCCTTTCAAAGGCATGCCAGACGTTCCTCCTCAGCAAAGGGTAGAGGCTCACAAGCAGATTTCTTTACTTCTTCAAATGGGGGCTATACAGCAGGTCCCTCTGTCGGAAGTGGGCCTAGGATTTTATTCTCGCCTGTTTCTAGTACCAAAGAAAGGAAACACTTGGAGGCCGATTTTGGATTTATCTATCCTCAATACATACCTGAACATTCCAAAATTCAAAATGTTGACGTTGCAACAACTGCTACCTCTGTTGGGCAAAGATCACTGGATGGTAACTCTGGATCTCAAAGAGGCTTATCTTCATGTTCCTATCAGGCCCAGTTGCAGGAGATACCTGCATTTTCGGGCTGGGACTTTACATTATCAGTTCTCTGCATTGCCCTTTGGCTTATCTACTGCGCCCAGGGTGTTCACAAAGGTTCTGGCTCCAGTGATAGCCTTCTTAAGGTTAAGAGGAATACAAATTTATCCTTATTTGGACGATTGCCTGATTCTTGCTCAGAACAAGTACGAACTTCTTCATCATCTACAGTATGTGATGGCAGTGTTAAGGTGCCTAGGGTATTCTGTGAACGAAACAAAGTCCAGTCTAGTACCCTCTCAGGAAATGTGCTTTCTGGGTGTAAGACTGAATACAGCTTCCCAGATGGCCTTTTTGACCCCGGACAAGCAAAAGAACCTAACACTTTACTTTCATCAATTGTCTCTACGGTCCAGGCTGACTGCAAGGACAGTCCTTCAAGCCTTGGGGTTCATGGCATCTTGTATTCTGGTGCTTCCCAATGCCAAACTGCATATGAGGAAGCTACAATGGTATCTCAAAAATGTATGGACACAACACTGCCAAGATCTGGACACTGTCATTCAAATAATACCTTGCATTCAACAGGAATTTTTGTGGTGGGCTCAGGAATGTCACCTAAACAAGGGACTCTCTGTGACCCGACCAGAGGCGAGTCAGATTCTAACGACAGATGCCTCGGACAAGGCTTGGGGAGCACACCTCAATGGAAAATGGGTGCAAGACACGTGCCCTGCCAGACTTCAACATTTACATATCAACTTGAAGGAGATGTTAGCAGTCCAATTTGCATTGATGGCTTTCAAGGATTTACTTCACCCAGGGCAAGTGTTGATTCAAACAGACAACACAACTGTCATGTGGTACATCAACAAGCAAGTGGGAACCCATTCGTACCCTCTTTGCAGGCAAGCAATGATTTTGTGGGAGACTGCTCTCAGTTTACACCTCAATCTTCAGGCAAGGTTTCTACCAGGAGCACAGAACTCCTTAGCAGATGTTTTGAGCAGACAGATAGTGGATCCCCACGAGTGGAAATTGGATCCTCATGTATTTCAAAAGTTGACAGTGATATGGGGAACTCCAGACATAGATCTGTTCACTTCTCCACTAAATTTCCAGTTGCCAAAGTTTTGCACAAAAATGTTTCATCCCACAGCTTGGAAAGTGGATGCTCTATCATTCAGTTGGAGCAATCTTCACATCTATGCCTTTCCGCCTCTGCCTCTCCTCCCCAAGGTACTCTTGAAGGTCAGACAAGACAAGCCCTCCATGATTCTAATAGCTCCAGATTGGCCTCGACAGCACTGGTACCCTCTGCTGAGGAGTTTAGTACAGGAACCTCCATGGCCATTGCCTTCGATTCCGCACCTTTTGTCTCAGGAGGGCAATCATTTCCTCAATGTCAGGATTCAGTCCCTGCATCTAACAGCCTGGCATATTCTGTTCTAGAACCTGGCGGGTCGCAGCTTCCACAACAAGTTTTGAATGTTATTTTGGAGGCCAGAAGGCCTAGTACAAGGAAAGTTTATGCTGGTAAATGGAGGAGATTTTTAATTTGGAGCAAAACAAAGAGCTTTGATGTTTCCAGGCCTGATTTAAGTGTTTCTCTTCAATATCTTACAGAATTATTAGACAAGGGTTTGTCTTTCTCCTCTATAAAAGTTCATGCTGCAGCCATTTCTGCTCACTATGACTGTGACCCACCATTATTTTCTCATCCTTTGTTTAAGCAATTTCTTAGAGGGGTAAAGAACATAAGACCCCCACGTAGAGCTCCTACTCCTGCCTGGGATCTCAATTTTGTGTTGGAAAAACTTACTTTACCTCCTTTTGAACCTGCAGCTACATCTGAGTTGAAGTTTTTGTCTTGGAAGACTGCTTTTTTGTTGGCCATTACATATGCTAGAAGGGTTTCTGAATTACAGGCTCTAATGGCAGTTGAACCCTTCCTAATTTTTCATAAGGATAGGGTATCTCTGCGTACTAACCCTACTTTTATGCCTAAAGTGGTTTCAAATGTGGCCTTGACCCAATCTATTCATTTGCCTACTTTTTATGCAAATCCCCAAAATAAAGGGGAGAAAATTTTGCACACTTTGGATATTCACAGGCAGTTGCGTTATTATTTGAGCAAGACTAAAGGGTTCAGACAGTCTCAGCAGTTGTTTGTTTCTTTTGCTTTGGGTTCTCAGGGGAAACCTGTTTCAAAACAAACTATTTCTAAGTGGATTGGCCATTGTATTGCTTTTTGTTATTCTCATCATGGTAAGGAGATTCCGGCTGGAATCAGACCTCACTCCATTAGGGCTACTACCACTTCTATTGCTTTTTTAAGGGGAGTAGCTACTAAAGATATTTTGGAAGCAGCTACTTGGAGTTCAGTGCATACTTTTTCTAAGCATTACCATCTTCCTCTTTATTCTAAATCTAGGGCTGGATTTGCCACTGCAATCTTACAGGGCATTTTGGCAGCTCCCAATGCTTTATGACTTTGCCAGCCTCCCTTTACCTCTGCTTTGGGATTCTACCCATAAGTTATGACTGCAGCAATGTGAGATGAAGAACATAGTACAGTTTTGTACCTACCATAAATGTAGATGTTCAAAGATACACATTGCTGCAGTCCAATTTACCCTCCCTCCTTCCCCTCTGTAGTTAGGAATGGTTGTATGTTTTGGGTGGTAGCGGTTATTTGTACATGCCTTTTGGGAAGTATTCTGTTTTTGGCTGTGGCTTTTCTTTTTAGGGCCTTCTGACATCTGGGGCAAGAAAAGACTGAGGATATGACGTCGGTCATGCGCTTTAATACCCTGACGCTCTGATGTCAGATCTGAGCGCCCATGACCGACGTCAGCCTAATACTTTGGTATTCGGGCCGACCGAGGACAGCGGACTACCCATAAGTTATGACTGCAGCAATGTGGATCTTCGAACATCTACATTTATGGTAGGTACAAAACTGTACTATTTTTTTCTTCCCGATTATTCCATATTTATCAGGACCTTGCATTTGCACAGTCTCTTGACGCTGTATACAATTCTATTGCATGAATGCTGCTGTTACTATGTTTGTTTTGTACTTTTGTGGAGTATTTTTCTCCCTGGGTCTCTGCTGAAAATGGGCTTTTGGCGCAGTCAGACATACCTGGTCAAAAAAATTAAAATAAATAAATTTCCGTATATGGTTATACTTCTTTCGGCTTTTCCCGGTTAGGGGTCGTCACAGCGGGTCACCTGTCCGCTCATGATTGGCAGTGGAGTTTTACAGTATCAAGTTGCCAGCCCAGCACCCAACATTCCACAGAAGGCACACACACACACACACACACACACACACACCTAGGGCTAATTTAGAGAGTGTCCAATCCACCTGCAGCATGTCTATGGGATGTGGGAGGAAATTGGAGCACCCGGAGGAACCCCACGTGACCACGGGGAGGACATGCAGACTCAGAACAGAAGGCACCCCAGCCGAGGATTGAACTGGAGAACCTCTTGCTGTGAGGCAGCAATGCTAACTGGTGCACCACTGTGGCCACCCTCCGTATATGCCTATACAAATTATTGAATTTCATAGTATCCAAGTTGCCTACAATTAGCCTTTTGCTCAGTAGGCTGTCTAGTATAGGTGTTTCTCGTCTTTCTCTTACCTGTTGTCACTGGCCTAGCAGTTTAACACAATAATAAAAGATATGAGCTGCATTATAGTACTGAGTTTAATTCTCTCAGTCTCCATTTACTTAATCTACAATTCCAATCAATTCATGTGACCAGATAGTATACCTGGATCACGCCAGAAAAGTACTTCTTGTACACTGTTGGTCTATCTGCTGAGCAAACAAAAATAAATAAAACATACACTGCACTTTGCACATCTTGCAGAAGTAAAGCACATATGTTTATGTACCCAATTTTAAATAAAGCCAACCCATATGGCATATGTGGAACAGTGAAAAACTGTACAGTGACAAAGTGAATCACAAGTTCCATAGACATAACAGTAGTAGCAATTGCTAAATGAAGACAGTCGTAAGGAGAACACACACCGACAAGGCAGTACTTTTTACAAGCATTAAGGAATAGGGTCAGTGCTATATGTGGTATGAATTAATATACTTAAAACAGCCACAGTCTCACGTGAATAGTAATACTGAAAGTAAAAGTCGAACGAACTAAAACTAGAATCTCTTTGTTCAAACAGAACTCTTTCCCACATATATAAAAGAAATCTAATACTTTTTTTATTTATTTTATTTTACATTTGTTAACCGGGCTACAGTACTATAATGCAGCTCATATCTTTTATTATTGTGTGTTAAACTGCTAGGCCAGTGACAACAGGTAAGAGAAAGACGAGAAACACCTATACTAGACAGCCTTCTAAAACTAGAATCTCTTTGTTCAAACAGAACTCTTTCCCACATATATAAAAGAAATCTAATACCTCACTATATATTAACGAGGCTTATGCATACTATATTTTTCATGACTGAACAATGTTTCCTGGGATTTCCAACTCTGTATAAAAGCAGTACATGTACAATATTTTTAGACAGTTGCTGTAATCCCTTGTACAGATATAGAGAGTAACAAATTACTGTTATGTGATGATAAATAACAGATCAGTGCCAGTTTTACCACTATACAGATAAAATTACTGCATCTGCTACTTCTAGCCCAAAACAGACTGTACCGCATATTTTGGGGGTTTACATCATCAAATCACCCCAAGTTTTCAATTTGATACCATCACTTTGCAAAACAATAAACAAACCTGAAATTACCTCATTTTAAAACACTGGAGCTTCAGAAATTGGGTCTATATCACAGCATTGAAAAGGCCGTTAATCGAACAGCTTTAATATCGTAAATGCCTCTCATCGGAGGTGTGTATTGTGAGATTGCGATACAATGAAGAATGGAAAATTTGACCTTTCCTCACTGTAGTGCAATCTCGGAGTTGGTATATATAATTAGTGGGGGTGGGCGTGGGCCCCACAAGAGTAACTTCTATGAAAAGCATTTTCAATTTTAAAGCCATTTGACTAATGGCCTTTTCAATGTCATGATACAGACTCTCAGAAATCAGCAACCATATAACACTCTGATTTTACCTATACACTATATTGTAAAGCATTACAATCAACTATTTTTTTTATCCAAACATCACTCAATGCTTCCTAGCTACTGACCAAAATATGTATTGCATATTATTGCAACCAGATTTACAAAGTCCCATAGTTTGTAAAGTTTTCAAGAAACCATGTCTGTTAATCTAACATGGGGTGTGTAAAGTATTATTCTGTCAGATTGTTTATTCACACAGGAAGAGGAATAATGGCAAAATTCCTCTTCCCTGGTAGATCCCTTCTGGACCTAAACACATGACTGTGTGCTACTTCTCAGCCATCGTTAATGTTACAAGTCATGAAAGTCACCACGTTCCCAAGGAGTCGGGATGGGAACATGGTCATTGACAAAGTGACTCACTTATTTTGAACACTCCTTTCGCAGGCATCTAATCAGTTGTTAGACAGACCTCTTACAGTCTGGTTTCTCAGAAGGCACATTAATTTACTTGACTCTGAAGTATTCGCTTGAAAATATAGTTCTCTTTGCAGAGGTTTACAGACATCAGCACCTCGTTTTTTCTGTAATATTTAGTTGCTGTCTATGTCACAGCAATTGCTCAATGCTTTATTGGCTTTAAGAAACAGTAAAACACCTTTTTTAAACTGGTAGTATACATACACCCCCCTGCGCTACTAAGAGTTATGACGGTAATCAAGAATGCAGGCTGTGTAAAGCAGTGCGCCACTGTGGGGTTCATATAAGACACGAGGCACGCTGAGAGGAGAACATTTCATTATTCCTCTTGTACCTCATACCCGCTGTGATCCACTACTACTTGCTTGTTTACACACCCCTTTTAA
>NC_056748.1:1122515403-1122782903 GCF_019279795.1 Protopterus annectens
ACCCAAAACCAAAGCAGGATGTTTACTATGCAACTATAACCCTGCAGCAACTTGGAACCAACTACCCCTTGAAATTAGGTCCCTTGACCATACCAAGCATTTCAAACTAGCCACTCAGATATGTAACAAACAAATGGTCTTGCCACTGTAGTCATCCTCCCTGAAACTACCCTACCCTAGCTTCTAATACCTCCCCCTCCATCGGTCCTCTCTTTCTTACTTCCCTGTTCTCCCACTATACTCTTCCATTCTATTTCTTCTCCCTCTTTTTCCTCATCTTCTGCAGTCTATGTTAAACTTCTACCCCTCTGTCACTATGCTGAACCACTCCATCCCCATGCTACTCCTTTTGTTCATATACTGCATATAACCAAACAGGAATTATGAACTCTATTACCTTCGTGACATTGTACCAAGTGTTTTCTGTATGATTTATTGTTAATGTTCAAATAATGTTTTCAAGTTTTGTTAAAGGTTCTCCGTTTGTTTAGTTGCAAATTAGAATTTCTTAATTGTTTGCAAGTACAATTTAAAAACTCACTGTGGAGCTTTTCTCCCCGGGTCTCCACTGAAAACAAGCCAAATGCTCAGCTGGACTAACCTGGTTAACAAATGTAAAATAAATAAAAAATATATACGAATATAAAAAAAGAGAGAGAAAGAAATATTACACTGATGTGGCCTGATCTATGAATCAGACATCATATGGAAATTACTAAGGATGCAATATTATCAGCGTGTGTGAAACCAGAATATCCCTGTTATAAATAGTTCATGTGGGTGGAATATGAAGCCAAAATACTTGCATTAAAGAATTTTTTTTTATTTATTCCAAATAATACATTGCGAGTTAACTGAACCCAAAACAATATTGGGTTTCATTTTTCACCAATACAGATTGCTCTTTGGGGCGCTGTCTTCTCTGACATGTCTCCAGATCAGTATGTTTTTCCAGTTATAGTTTGGTGAAAACTCCTCTTTACGAATTTATCATATAGAACACTGGCTCATTCACTGAAGGAGTGTTACCTCTGAAGTCATACTTAACCATGAAGCTTCCTGGTGCGATCTCTGTATCTATATCTGTATGTATAGATATCTATATCTTCTATATCCACTCAGCATGCTATTTAGAGGTCTCCCAAGTAATATTTTTCACATTGGCCCTTCTTAAAGCTTTTACACTGCTACCCATAAATCTTTCTGCCATGCGACTAAGACCAAACACGGGTCTTCATTCCATGCTTTACTCACCGAGCTTCAAAAAACTACATAAAAATATGAAACACAAAGGAGGATCATTATGAATTCTGTTATCCAATGCAATGCAACCATCCTGTCCAAAAACGGTATTAGTGAACATGCTGATGTGGATTCAGAACTGGGAACCTTGAATATTCATCCATCAGTGCAGTCTGTAATGTAAAAAGACCCGTATCTACTCCCACATTTGCTCTTGCTGATTTAGCTAAATCAGTTATTTGAACAAGAAATCTTATTCCGTTAGGAGTCAACTTTGGCACAGTAATTTCTGGCTCTGTTTCTATCAAATTTCTCTTCTGGTGCATCATGCATTTCTTATATTTATATTATATCGCATACACTTATTTCCATTCCATTATACTTCTCTTTAACAAATGTTCAATTAACTCTTTCAGATTAAGTGTTTTTGTTGTTGCATGACCTAATCAACACTATTCCGCATGGTATCCCTGAAGTTATTCACAATTGCTGCAATTTCAGAACAGCCTTACATGGCAAAAAGCTTTGCAAAGTTATATGCATATATTTTGTCTTCTGCAACCTCATCTTTTTAAGTATCACTTGCCATTAAAACAGATGTTCCTACATCCATCAACATCTTTACCTCAGGCTTCATTAATTTGCTATTATATGTGGACTTCCATTGTTGTAGTGTTTATCCATGCAGATGTGTTGTTCCTGGTTTTCAGTTATCATTTTGCTGTCTTTAAATGCATTCTGTATACATAACCTCCTGTGATACCTACCTCTGCATCTTTTGTTAGACTTGGTCTGCATATTTTGCACTGTCATTTTGTCATGAATACACAATCTTACATAATGTTTTTGCTTCCTTTTTAAGCAAAATGGATAATTTAATTGACAAGCTTGAAAAAACAGGATCTATTTGCAGAACTTGGTAAAGTTTTCCAAATTATCTTATGCAACAAGATAAGGTTACAATAACCTCAATTTATACACATGGGAAAATTTTTTCTTACCTTTATCCATTACAACATAACTAGGATAAGAACATCTGTAAGGTGTCATGGTCTATAGTAATGTCTCCATGGCTTATACTCCTCTTTTAAAGTACTTTTACCCAACTTTGTTACATACCGCTATCCAAAATACCCACAGTAAAATATTAAGTTGCAGAGAGGACTACATCACTGATATTCACCTTTAATCCCTCAAATATACCATCACTCGTCTGATAAAATAACCCAAATACTGTTGTACCTCAATCATCCAGCTTTAATGCTGAAATATACTATATACCAAGCTTTTGAACCTGACCCGATTTGCGGGACTTGGATAAAGAAACTTTAAAAGATATAAATAGTTTTATCTCCAAGTATATGATTTTTTTTTTTACACAGTGCATGATATATAATTCAGCTTCCACCAATTATATACGTAAAGTTTTAGCATACAGGATTCCTTACAGTTACCCAACCAATCTATTATTCTGTTTTCCTTGTTTACTGTTATAGACCCAGAAGGGCTATTTCACAAATTGCATTTAACTGCTCTAACTACAGGAATTAGTGTTTAAAACATGTTGAAAAGTGCATCTTGCATAATGTAGTAGAGAACTGCTTTATGTATTATTCACATTTTATTTTTGTAATGTTGCCTCAAGAAAAGATTTAGGTTATCAAGTGCTGAAACAAGAACAACCATTACCTGATGATTTTGTTAAGTACTGTTAAACCAACACTTGTCTTGTACTGCTTAATTCTTCCTAACTGACACACTTGCACACATGACTTCCATTTCTGTAGCTCTCCTATGCATCATTTAACTTATTTTACCAAGCTATAACTTATCTTGATACTATTATGCCCTTCTCCTAACTCTTACAAATTTACCAGAGCTATTACTTACTAGTCATAGCACTACCATCGCTGATGACTGATCACAGCTTGTGCTGCCTTAATGCTCTTACATTTTTTTTTCTTTTTCTTTCAGTAATTCAAACTGCCCATCTGGTCAATCGGGTTTCCACCCCCCAAAACAAGCAGTGGAAACCTCAAAAATCTCACTTGCACACTAGATACCCATGGACACTGTTCTGTAACTAGAGAGACTAAAACTAATGCAGGTGCTCAATTTCCAAGTTTCCAGACAGTAAAATACCTTAATTGCACTAACTTAAAACAAATGTTAGTGAGTGTGTTAGTACATTTTGCTGTATAGTTCCTTAATCAAACCACTGTACTGATGAGCACATCACCAGGAAGAAACAGCTGCATAAATCTCTTCAGTAAGTGCCCCAACTAAAGTCTATTTTCTTTTGAGAAAAAAGTAAATCTATAAAATAGCATTACATTACCTCTCCTGTTTCATCTTTAACTAACCCCAGCTTTAAATGTATTTTATATCACCAGGTATCATCATAACACGAGGTTTCCCAACAGATTCCAGGCTAGATTGCTAAAAGCTGGGACCCTAGTAATTCTGTAGCAGCACGTCTCCAGCTTGATTACTGTAGCTACAATTCAGGTCATACATAATTACTGACATGCTCACAAATGTAAAATTAAACACCCCCCAGAACCCTTAGGTCTACGTGCAAGTTAAAGAAAACAAAACTACAATTGCGTTGCCATACTATACAAGAGTGTCCTCAAGGTAGGCCTTGTACATAAAGAAATCCCAACATTTAACAATGCAGAAACCCTATTCACCAAAATTCAAATCAATCAGCAGACGCAACCTAAACCTAATGGGTATTTACACACCCCCAGCTGACAACATACCTACTCTCGAGTCTATACTAAACTGGACATCTGCAAACCTCCCAGTCACTCCTCCTAGGGGACTTTAACACCGACTGAAATCCATCAAAACAACTATCCCCTCTAATCACATCAACCTGTATTCCTGTCCTCTAATCACATCAACCTGTATTCCTGTCCTCAACTTATCCAAACACCCAGCTATACGGACAAAAATACAAACAAGGAATCCATACTAGACTCTATCCTTACAAACAACTCCTCTATTGCCCAATATTATGGCACACTACCAACTGGACTTAGTGACCATTTATCCACATTCATATTAAGACAATGCCTCAAAGCCACTAAAACAACCACCCTACATGAAATCCATAATTCAAGAAATTTCATACCTGAGCATTTCATTAATGCACTAAGGTACTGCAGCTGGGCTTCCCTAACAACTTTCACAATAGACAAGGCAGTGGAGTACTTAAATTCCACCTCTTTAAACACATTATATCAGATGGCCCCCTATGGACAATTTGAATAAATACCAACCCAGCGCCATGGCTCTCAAAGCTCAAGAACCCTTCTAAAACTTAGGAATAAAGATTGGGATACATGGTATCACAATAAGACCAATCATAACAAGTAATTCTTCCTCGAACTACATAATAAATCAAAAAACAACAGATAAGGCAAGATAAGAAAGATCACTACACAGAGTTACAAGTAAACTGTAACCACTAACCCCCCCAAAATTCTGGGCAGCTGTCAACCAAGTATTACAACCAGGCAAACGCACTACCCCTCCCCCCAATGTCAGAGGAGATAATCTAGAGATAGCTACCCAAATTAACAACGACTTCACTTCTTCCATCCTTAACCAAACTAGCAACAGCCAGGCCTGCACTCCCCCACAGCCAATCAGCAACCCAAACTCAACCCCCATTCACTCTCAAACCAGCTCCTACCAACACAATATACAAGCACCTCACTAAACTAAAACCCACCACCTTGGCAATTAAACTCCCTGCAGAGTACCTCAAAACTGCCGCTAGTGCTATAGTTTATCCCATCTAGATACTTATCGAAGAGCATACAATTCCAGCCCTTTGGAAACCCTCCTACACAATACCTTTGAACAAAAGTGGTCCCTCAACCGAACTTGCCAACTACTGCCCCACAGCAATCTTATGCCCCCCGATCACAAATACTTGAAAGATGTACCCATTTTAAGCTGCTGAAACATTTACTTACAAATAGTCTCCTTACAAACACCCAACACGGCTTTCACCCATCCCATAGCATCATCACAGCACTCATATCCTTCACCAACACTGTCAATCAATACAGGAACCAAGGAAACTTGTGTCTGCCACCTTGCTTGCTCTGTCCAAAACATTCAATACAATATCTCACAGCAAACTACTTACTATCCTAGCCTAACTCAACCTAAACAACCCCTCTTTGCTCTGATTTCAAGACTATCAAACTGCCAACAAGCAGTTAAGTGGCAAAATGCTGTCCCCCTTCTACCAGTAATGGCAGGTGTACCACAGGGATCCATTCCAGGACCCCTACTATTTAATATCTTTATAAACACCCTCCACACGATCACCCAATAAGCTACAATAGTCCACTATGCAGATGATACTACACACCGATCTGCTCAGCCCCCACACTCCAAACACTCCAGTTAAAACCAAAGAGGCCTTCTCCAATATTGAAAACTGGTTAAAAAACTCTCACAACTAATACTTAACCCCAAAAAGGCTCAACTCATGCTTGTAAACCTACCAAAACTATTGACTCGTCTGCTCTTTTCTATATCAATTCTGCCAGTAGCACCCAAATCTCCCCAGCATCACAAGCTAAACTTCGTGGTGTAATACTTAACCAAAACCTAAAGTCTGACAAACATATAACACAAACCATATCCAAAGTCCAAAAAAACATTGAACCCTATACCCCTGCAAAATCTAACCAAAGACACCAAAATCACTATATCCAGAACTCACAATCTCTACATTGCTCTATGCATCCCTTGTATTAACAAACCTTAACAAGACATACCTATACAAACTGTCCATGTCCAATAGCTAGATTTGCAACCAGCTCTAATTTCCTTTCCCACCACTGTCACTTACTAAAACAACTAGATTGGCTAGAACTCCCCAACTTACTAAACCATAACCAACTCACAATGGCTCATTACTTGCTCTATCATCCAAACAAGATTCCTGCTCTCTCAGGCTTACTCAGCTTCCACAATTATGCTTGCCAACTAAGATCCACAAACAAAGCCCTTCTTGAAGTAGCTAAGTGTAGACACAGTGATGGTGAATCTCTCTGCACAGTGCTGGTGAATCCCTCTACACAATGCTGTTGAATCCCTCTACTCCTACACAGCTGCTAAAATCTGAAATTCTCTTCCACCAGATATCAGATTGCAAAACAGCAGTCCCACCTTTAAATCCCAATTAAAAGCCCACCTCAATGTCAACTGGCAATGTACCTGTACATGGCTAGCCTTATCACCATTCAGATAAATCTTCCACTGGCACTACTCAAAGGTCAAACAAACACAAAAACACTACCATAATGAACCATATTTTTAAATGAATGTATATAACTATATATATAGCATTACTGTGCCTTCTTACTCAAATACATGTTCTGCTTATCTACTGTACACTATATATTGTACACTTCTGTTACTTCTCATCATGTTATGGAATGATATATTACTGTTTGGTCTATTAATTTGTACTCATCTCTGACTTTTGTATTTTTATCATGTATGTGGAGCTGTTGTATTTTTATGATTGGCATGTATGTGGAGCTTTTCTCCCTGGGTCTCTGCTGAAAATGGGCACCTAATTGACCAACCCGGTAATCAAATATAAAATAAAATAAATCTAGCAAATCTGGATTACACTGGACTACTGAAACAAGACATCCCATAAATCACCTTTGTAAATGTTTTTTTTCATCCAATAGAAAGGCCTAAAAAAAATAAAAAAACTTCTTAAAATCTTAGCAATTGTATTACCAGTATGTTACAAAATGATCATGTCAAATTGTAAAAAGGATTAAAAAAAATCATCACCGTTTCCCTCCAGCCACCTTCCATTACCTGGAAATTAAAGGATTCAGAGCTATAATATGGCAAACATATTCTTAAAGTACATTCTGCATTCCAAGACATATCCTTTAGGCTTCATTACTGGTATTCTCATTCAAAGCTAAACATGTGACACCAGAATATTCTAGTTGTTATGGGACAGCTGATCATCAAATTACCTTGAAACAATTCTAGCCTTATAAATACAGTACCCACTTCGCTACAGATCGATTGGTTCCAATGATCAAAATACTTCATTATATGGAGCTCCGATAACAGTCATCAACCTACTGAATCATATCAGGTCTCTCACTCAGTGGTCATACTGTGGCCAGCATCTCTTACTAAACCCATTATTAACAATCTTCGTGTGTACCCTTCAAATCTGCGAGTATCACAAAAATCAGTTAGGGAAATGCATCCTAAAAAAAGTCAACAGTTTAACAATTAATAGTATAAATATCATGATCATTAAATTGTTACTCAAAACACAGGTGTATCCCTTTCTTATTATCTTTAGAAAGTCTGCTCCTTTTAAGACAAGTATGTGTAATTAGTGAAAATATTTAATTTGTTAACAATAACATGCAAATACTAAGCATGTCATTCCTACATTTATAAAATATATGTTACCCTACTGATGACTAATGAGTTGTTTTAACAAGCCATCAAACAGATCCAGGGCTCAGATACCATTGCATAAAATCTTATAAACTGAAACATCTTAAAATACCAAAGCAAATATTTATGTCTGCTCTATACATCAACCCCACAGAAAGTCTTTGAATCCCTTGTGTTCAAAAATGTCCCCTTCCAAGAGGCATGCACATATAATTTTTCAAACAATTCAAGTTCATGTAACAAATACAGGCTCAGGAAGGTCACGCAGTCTATGCATACCTTTACCTAAATGCCATTGGTTTGCTTTTGAGAGTTCTAGAGGGAAAAAATACATGACTGCGCCACATATTAACTCTTTTATTAATATAGATGCTGAAGGTTCTGGGTGGGGAAAGATGGGAAGGAGTAGTAAATGTCCGTTTTCCTGCACCAAGAGAAGAGAGACACTTTGGCTTGCTCATTGGTGACACCTGAAGGAGTACAGGTAATATCACCTGCAGCAAGAAGCCTTCCCATGCTGCTTCTAGGTGTTCAGATAGCAGACACAGTATGTCTAGAGACACGCATGCCTACTGAGAAGCCAGCAGTCAGGAGCACAAACCCTGCTGATGGTAAGGGGAGATGAGAAAGTCACAAAGAAAATCCAAGTAGCAAGCACCCAACAAAGTTTCCAGGGGTGATTGTGTCACTAGAGAAGAAGAGACACAATCACCCCTGGAAACTTTGTTGGGTGAATTGACTACGTTAATACATCAGCTTAACCAAAGGATGGACAAACTGAACAGTTGCCGATGTTTCAACAATCATCTCAAGCTTCGCATCTGTCCCAGCTTTCCAACTATAATATTCTCGGTTCTTTTTCGGAAGTTAACCATGGCACAAATAGTTAGGTAATCAATTATCGCAAATACTAGATGCAGAATCTGATGGGAGTAAAAAATCAGCAACTGTTTGTGCTAGTCAACTTAACAATCAAACTCTTAATCTCAAAGACTGCCAGCATTACAGATTTCTACAAATGCTAAAGGGGACTTTAAGGTGTACAACTTTTTCTTCTTTGGAAATTTCTATGGATATGTGCAAACTTCTTTCGAAAGGATGGACTTTTGTTCCTTCCAAACGCATGAATTATGTACAGACTTTAATGGATTTAAGGCTGTATGTTCCCAAGTTAAATTTACATTCAATGTTTTTGAATGTATATGTTAACAATCCCCTTAGTGTGGCTAGTATATATAACCCCCCACTTCATCCTACTCTAATGTTGTTTCAAAATATGTGCAAGTTGGACATCAGAGGTATATATACTAGGAACAACAAATATGCCCATAATAATCTTAGTATAGATGAACGTGCAGTGTTGGATTTTTTGCAAAATAACCCACAAGTAAGGTTCATCAAGCCAGATAAGGGTGGGGGTCTTGTTGCTATTGATAGATGTGATTATGTAATAAAAATGGAACAGTTGCAGAATTCTAATACATATAAGCAAAGTTCAGTTAATGAACGGAATATGGTATATGGTAGAATTTGGAGTCATATATATGACTTGTTTTTGGAGGGTGCTATAGATGTTCATCAATTTAATTATTTAAATGTCAATTTTCCTATTACACCTACCATTTTTGGTCTTCCAAAGCTACATAAGGATATATACCAACCCCCCATGCGTCCCATTGTGGACGCTAGAGAATGCATCACTCAACCAATAGCAAAAATGTTGGATGCAGAACTTAAGAACATTGTTTATAGTGAACCAGGTGTCTGTATTGATTCCTGGGATTTCCTTAAAAGGTTAAATCGGCTCTCCTGTAGCAGTAATTGGATTTTTATTACGATCTATAAAGGATTTGTATACCTGTATTCCACACTCCATTAGAGAAGAATGTTTTAGGGAATTTCATGACTTGAAAGGGATGCCACATGGTTCTATTAATACATATGAATCCTTGTTAGACTTGGTTTTGAAGTCTAATTTCATTTTGTTTGAGAAGGATTTATACCTACAACAAGACGGCATTGCCATGGGCTCTGCCTGTGGTGGGCTTTATGCTAATATCATAATGATAATGTGGGAATACAAGTATTTATTAAATTCTTCTTATTTTTCCAGCTGTGACATATTTAAGATATCAGGACGACATTTTTATTCTTTGGTCTGGTGATAACACTGAAATTGGTCCCTTTATTACCTATATTAATAGCACGACTAGTTTTCTTCGATTTACACATACAATTGATGATGTGCGGGTTACATATGTAGATGTTTTGTTAAAGGAGGAGGACATTAACCATAAATTACTAGCTAAAATCTACCATAAGCCGATGGATTTGAATTTGTTTCTTTATTTTCAAAGTAATCATCCTACGTTTCAAAAAAGAGCCATTGTTAAAGGACAATTAGTACGAGTGGCCCATATGGTTACAGATTGGTCAGATTTTATTGATGAATGTCAGTTAAAAGATATGTTCCTGAATAAGGGATACCCTGAGTCCTTCATCCTTGAATTAATAACAGAAGTTAAAGAAAAAAGAATTAAGGGGCATTTTGAACCTCTGTTGAACACAGATTCGTTCAATGTAAGATTAATGGATGGGACTGGGTCAGATTTATATGAAGAGGATTCACCTAATTCCTTAGAGGTTATCAATTAAAATATGGAGCAAAGTAAAGATGTGTACACTAGTGCTTTTATTGCATGCTTTAGTGACTACAGTAGTGTGATTATACATGTGTTTATGAAAAACTGGGGTGTACTTATTAATGATTCTATTTTTAGAAGCCAATTAGGTGATAAACCTACTATTGTTTTTAAAAGGGGGCTAAATTTGATGATTATTTTTGAACATCCTAAGGGAAAGATTAATAAAGGGTCCATGACAAAATGTGGCAATTGTGTCTATTGTAGGTATATCTTTATAACAAACCAGGTCATGATTAATGATCATGCTATTTTTATTAATGGTAAACCATGCTGTAATTGCAAAAAGGTGGTTTATTGCGCCTTATGTTCATGCTGCCCATGTTTTTATGTGGGCAAGACTGAACAAAAGTTATAAAATAGAATTGGCGAACATTTATCCGATATTCGCTCTAAAAAACACCAATGCTCTTTACAGACATATTTTAGAGAATAGTGGCCATCACTTTAAATTCATTGTATTGCAGACTGTGGTTGCATCAAATAGAGGGGATGCCTGGCAATTATTACTTGAAAAAGCAGAATAATTCTGGCAATTGAGCATTTCTGCGCATTTCTGGCCAGGACTAAATGAGGCAGCTTTGGTTGCTTGGTTGTTGAAATTGAAGGCAATCTCTAGATAATAACCAGTCTGTATAGAATGTGTATCAAAGGGATGTTTAATATATATATTTTTGTTTATTTTCTGTTTACTGTTGTATTCTCTATGCCTTCACATATTCATAGTACTGGCATGTTTACAATTGTATTTCAGTGAATTTGATTTTCAGAGAGCATTCTTTGTTGAAATGGGTGTAACGATCATCTTTCTTTGGTTACTATTGGAGGTTTGGATCATATTTGCCTCGTTATTGGTCGAATTTGAACCAATCATTTATGTATTTTAAGTGATGGATTGGTTCTCTTGTACAGCAATTGTTTTTTGCTGTTTTTTATTGCTGGAATAACTAAGAGACCCAATGCCTTTTGCGAATTGAATTTTTTATATTGTTAAAGTTTTTACTAGGTTTAATGGATGAGCTATGTTTGAATATTGTATTTAGTGTGAAGCTTACGACTTGCTGATCATTGGTTACTGGCATCATTATCGTGGTGCTATTCACCAATTTTTTGACCAATAGCTATAGAGACTTTAAAGAGGAGTGATTATGTTAATAGAAGCATGCCTCTGACATAGTATTGGTTGTCCAGATTTATTGCATTTAAAACATTGGTTGATTATTAACCATCAAATATGAATGCTTTTTGTGTATAATGCTTCTTTGATTCGATGTATTTTTAATACAGTTTTATATTTAAGTAACAGGATTGTATCTTGAAGCATATATTTCAGTTGCTTGGTTGAATTCAATTTTATAGCTGTTCCGGATTCCTTTCACAAATGAGGTTGTGAACAGGTGTATGTATTTATCTTATATGTTCCTATTGGTCTGGGTCAAACAGGCCAATTAATTGGTTAAAATATGACCCAACAGGAACATAAAATTTTCGGTAATGCTTTCTGTTTGATTTTTATCACTTTATGTATTTTATGTATATAGTCCTGTTGGGAAGAGTCTAGTGATTGGATACAGGACGTTTTTATAAGATATTATTGGCTAGAATAATTCTGTGTTGTATTGGCGATATTTTTACAGTTTGATCATATACAGCAGGGTTGCTATATAGGTATTTTAATATATTGGATATATGGAAAATTACTTGGAATGTTTTAATTTATTAAAATGTATTTTGTACATACAATGTTATTAATTCATTGATATGTAATACGCTTTCTTCCAAGATCAAAATGGTCAAATCTATGACTATTTACACACTGATTTGCCAGTAAGGTTCAATGTTGATTGGACGAGGGATAGATGTATGTAGGTTTTATTGTATGTTTATATGAAGGTTTTTATTGGTTATAGCAACAGGCTGTGTATAACTGATGCAATTTCATTGGTCAATCAGTTTTTTAAAAAAAGAAGTTTGTTTGAAAATGTATCTGATGCCGTTCTGTTGGTTACGGGATGAAATCCTGTATGTACGAATAAAAAGGATAGATATTTAAAATTCAGCAGTGACTTGTGACTTAATTTCTGTGGATTTGGGCAATTTATTCCTGGAGAAACTGTTCATGCTTGCTACTTGGATTTTCATTGAGATGAGAAAGTCCATGTGATCTACTGACAGGCGCCTCCATAGCATTTGACTCTTATGACTCTTACCTCCAAAAGGGGTAATAAATGAGATGATGAAGGTCCCCAGTCATTGAACAAATAGGCTGTTGGCACTTCTTCTCTGGCTTGTGAAACCTGGCCTCACTAGTGGCAAGGAGGAAGGGGCCAGATAGATGCACGAAGGAGTAGTAACTGGCCCAAGTCTGGGAACCCTGACAAAAATCTGTTTTGATAAATGCACAAATGTCACACACACACATAACAGCATTCAAATAAACTAACAAGTTTCAATAAACATGCACTTGTAAGTTTGCAAACAGTTTAAATTCAGTTAATATGAGCAGGGTCAAGAAAGTCAATGGCTATATATGCCATAATTCCAGCACCATTTTGTCCCTCAGACTCTGGCCTACTATGTTAGAAGGCTGGACAATTAGTATCAGTACAGGAGCTATCCAAGGACTATCAGCAGTGGACTTTGTAAGAAACTTGAAAGTGTTGGGTTCAACCACACCTGAGCAAGTTATGCTGCAGGACCTGGGAAACAGTCATTCAGGGAGTCAGCCATTAGTAAGAAAGAAGCATCCACCAGCTTTTGGAGTGGACCAAAGGACACAATGCTAGTTGAACTCAGGCAATTTTTTTTGTTTGGATTGCATATAGAGGTTTTCCTGATTTAAACAAACAGAATACCACGGTTATGTATAGTAACAAACAATGGGTGCATTTAGGCAACGCCATTAATGAACTGGTAGTATAAACATATCCCACAACAGGCATCTGCTGCACCATAGCTTTAAAGCACTTTATATCATACTCCTATTTGCCAGCAGGTAACTGAACTTTGCATTTCTGATGTAATTCTAGAACAATTTAAAATGCACTTTTTAGCAAATTCTCTAATTCTTAAAGTGATTTGCCAAAAATTAAGTGTATTGGCACAGTAGTGATAGCAATGTGTTCATACACTGCACATTTCAGATTGCTTCTGCTCGTTTTTCTATCCTAGTTGTATTTTTATTTTAATGAGCAGTGAAGTTCCATCTCCTACAGTTTTTCCATATGCCCTTTGACCTCCAATATTATGGATGCAATTTTGCAACATTAATGCATTTATTAATGCTTAGATAATGGGTTGAAAGTGCAAATGATACCCTTTTGAAGAACAAAATTTCTCTTGCAAAGTTTTAATATTAATTTGTGGGTATATCAAGAAAGCTCACTGAGCTGCTATAAAGCATGGACTGAAAAGGGAAGACTGCTGCAGTTTTGTTTATGCTCGCTAAATGCTGCTGATGCTGGCAAAATGCTGCTGTTTAGTAAGCATAATACAAGTACAAGAACAGATAAAAAGAAAAAAAATATCTCACTTAGCAAAATAATTGCAGCAGGAATTACAAGGACATGTTGCTTTTACTTTATCATGTAAAGCCACATTGAACCAACGAAGGCTCAAACTCATAACCCTAAAAGGCCTTTTGCAGACTTATTAGTGGCAAACTCTTCAATTAAAAGTCCTCTTCCCTTCTAAACTATCCAAACTATATATAAATGTAGACAATGTCCATCTCCTTCCGATTAGTATTGTAATGTATTCTACCCGCTTCCAGTCCAACAATAAAATTAATTACCTGATAAATTACTCCTATATGTTGCAACATTGATCAACAAATTATTAGTTCTAGTCTTCATTTAATACTTCCCCTTAATTTCACGGCTGACTACAAATAGTATATAAATGTACTTAAAATTCTCTTTAAAAATCCCTCCTTAAGAATCTACGAGTAGAACCTTTTTGCCCACATTAAATACAACAGCATCTTCTCCAGTGTCCATCTAGGGAAAAGTAAAACTCCAAATCCTTCTCATTTTCATGCTTTTTTTCTCTTAAATTTATACAATTCTGGAAAAAAAACTACAACTGTGTGTGCCTGTCTGCTGAAAACACACACAGACGCACACACAGGCAATACCTTTCTTTGCTCAAGATTTCCGGGCCAAGACCCAGTACAAGAAAGGTATCTATTGGGTCTATATTAGATGAACAATTAAAATATTGGAGTGCAACATACTCAACACACTTCAATCAAACGTTCATCTAATCGGAAACAAACTGCCGAAAATTAGGTAATCAAAAGAATTGTTTGGCCAACACCTTCCCTGTACTGACATACGAGACATATAGAAACTACCAATATATGTACACCCCTGCTTCGCTCACATTTCAAACTTTTCATATCTAAAAACACTCTTCCACTTTTTAGGAGACCCCCACACCCCCCTAACTAAATATACCAACTCAGAGATCACTCTACATTGGGAGAAAGGGCAATTTCCTGGTAATGCCAAAGCAAATTCTTTCACGAGGATTCGCTTACCAGGCCATTTGAGACAGGTTAGCGTATTGACGTCACAAGTCAAATTCAGAGACATGGCCAAGTAAAAGTTTTAGAAACTATTTTCAGCATTTTTAGCTTCCGATTAGATGAACGTTCGATTAAAGTGTGTCGAGCATGTTGTACTCGATATTTTAAATTGTTCATCTAATATAGACCCTATCAACATGCATTTTCTGAACAATAAGATTAACAAAACTAGAATGACTCACTTTACTGACTGAATTTCTGGTAAATCACTACAAGTTACAAACATTTTGAGAAACAAAGCACAAATACAAGGCAGTATATCAAAGATGTTATTTATTTGACCGTTGTTTACCAGGAAAGCTTGATGGGTCAGGAACCCATGTTCAGTGGAGGCTTGGGGAGAAAAGCTGCACAGAGAAAAATACTGACATATTCAATTTAAATATGAGTGTGTAGGTAACAATAAGTTACAAGGCAGACAATTGGTATACATTTACCGCAGTAAACTATGCAAACAAAATACAGAGATACAAGTTTATACAGTTGGTTTCACAGCTACTATTATTTTAGGTAGACTGTTTGTATATGGATTGAAAGTGTTATGTAGTTAGATGTCATCTGCAAAGATTTTTTTTTTTTTTTTTTTTAGGAAGACTGCAGGTATACCATTAGAAATAATAATAATATGCAAGTAAGGCTTGGCAGCTAATTTACAGAGAAAAGAAATGGGGGCCTTAATGTTTGTCATCAATTGTCAAGTTCTTAGTCATCTTTCAATAAATTTAGCTGCTTAATCCTTTGACAAGGGGAGAAGTATAGTATGTACAGAAGAGTCAAGGAGGGGAAGGCAGGGTGATTCAAGGAAGAAAAGTGCTGTAGATTAAGGAGGGGAAGGTAGGGAAGGGGATAGGAAATGAGTTAAATAGTTTTGGAACAGGGGCAGAGGCGTGTTATACAGAATCAGGGAAATAGGTATAGTAGGACCTTCACTGCCTTGTACTGCATTTTTTCATTCATGTCATCACTATGAAAATCAGATTTTCTCATTCAAGAAAGTGGCCATAACTGCTGGCCATATTGTGTGTGCACCCATCCCTGAGCACATGGGCCTGTATGCATTACAAGTTTCTGTATGCGTGTCAGAGAGCATTTCTCTGCTTCTGCATTTCTTTGCATCTGTGTATATACATTGCATCTGTATCGTATATATATTTTACACACACAATATATATATATATATATATATATATATATATATATATATATATATATATATATATACATACACAAAAATTATTGTGTGTTCATAAAGCATGTGAGTAGACGGTACTTGCCTCATGTATTTATGAATGCAAAGTTTCCAACAATTACATCTCCTACAACTTTAAAACATTAGGCAGAGGGACTATTAATACATTAAAGGTATAAAAATATTTATATACTAATAATACAAGTAGAAAATAACTTACGACAGACCATTTTTAAGCACAGTAATGCCTCACCGGGTGGACATTGCAGGAAAATTATGGACACTCCTGTTATTTGGAGGCCATCTACCTTCAGCTTTGGGCCTCAATGCATGTGGCCAAACCATTCCTGCAATGCTTATATCATCAGGTATGATCCCTTCCTTAAAATTACTGCCCAGTTTAGCAATATACTGTCAGAATTTCTAATTCTGTAGTTTTCACTTTCTACTGTTTCATGTCCTTTTGATATTGCCTGCTGTGACACAGATTTAGAAACACAGCTATAGCTGTCATTTCAGCGAAACATAGCAACACAAGCTTCAAGCAGTAATGCTAAAGTACATTGTACTACTGAAATTTAAGGTCAAACATATTACTACAGAAGTACACCAAATGTAAGCTCACAATAACACTGAGAATTACATGTTTGAAAACTCTTTTCATGTCCGAATACAGCAAAAAACAATCTTATATCCATACTGGCAAAAGCAGTTACTTCTTTTGGTTGAAAACCATTTATATTGGACTATCATGGGGGTTTATTTAAGCAAGAACTGATGACATGGTGTGGTATAATGAAGATGTACCCATGGTTTGATCACAAGAGCAAAGCACGAGTGATTAAATAAAGCCAACCGTGGGTAAATTTCAATGTACCACAACCACGGAGTTGGTTATTGCCATTATACAATGACATTATTTAAGAAAAGGAATACTTACTTTTCTTAAATAATGTCTTCGTATAATGCCTGTGCTACTCTTCTGCGTTTTTGAGGTATTCTGGAGTTTTTTTTTTTGATGTACTGCACATGCATACGGGACTTGTGCTCCCATGGTTACGCAGTACATCAGGGCTGTGAACTGGTACGCAAGGTCATTTACAGTGCACTACGGCACTGTTTTTGTAACCTGTGTGTCTTGTAATTAGTGCAGTCATTCTTTCCCGTCTTATCAAAGCCACACAATTCTAACATTAGATAAGGAGTCTCTGCACTTGTGCAACTTTCCGCATAACAGAGTAGCCTAAATAATTAGATGTAATGCAGTTTTGAATTCCTATTTTGTATCTTTGTGCATTTCTTTTCAAAAGAGTAGTCATCGATTTTTGTTTTCCTGATATTAACTGTGGACACTCAATTGAATATTTTAGGCTTTTTGTCTCCCCTGTCTTCCTGAGTACACTCTCTCTTTCCTGAAGTAACCCTTCTGCATCTCCAATATTCTTTCATTCACATTTTCAATACCCGGGTTGTTTTTGAACAAGTATTTTCCATGTCTTTGTCTCAGACTCGCTATTTCTTTTTCATGATAGTTCGTAGCCCGTAAAGACCACCCAGCAACATTGAAAGCAAAAAAAAAAAAAAACGAGATATACTAACGGGAAAAGTCTGGGTGATCGGACCTTTTTCTGTTGGTATATTCTCAGATTTACAACAGGCACGCTGGTTGGGCTGGCCAATCAGCATGCTCATTTTATTTATTTATTTATTCTAGTTTGATGACCGGGGAGATCCACTGGGCTTGGGGAGCCTGTTTTCAGTGGAGGCCCGGGGAGAAAAAGCTCCAACAATACATAGCTACATGAATAATTACTAAGAAACTTTGTATTACTGACAAACAGGTAGCATTCATAAAGAAACAAACCATTACAATTTTGTTCATAGGTAGATACTAGGCTATCTGCCCTAGGGCATTTATAAGCCTAGCCAGAGTGCATTTGGCTTCCGCCTCCCTATTAGATTAGCCTACTGTGCCTCTGTAAAGTAGGTCACAAAAGGTACCCTTTTAAGATTAGTTTACTGTGCCTCTGTCTAGCAGGGACACAGGAGAGATCCCAGGGGTGAATTTGCGATTTCCCATTCATGCGTCCAAATTTCGCTTGAAGAGGGTCAGCGAGGGGCTATGTCTAACATGAATTGGGATTCTATTCCAGAGTGAGGGGAGCCTCTGGGAAATGAATCTGTCCCTCCAGCATGTCCTATTTATTTTTGTGCTGAGGTTTAGGTCCCTGGAGCACATAGCTCTAAGGGACCTGGATTTCTTGAGGTGGAGCATGTCCATTAATTATGGGTTTGACATGGCTTTGTACGTCAGGCATAAATCGCCTCTGAGTAGGCGGTAAGCAACTGAGTAGAGCTGGATTTTCTTTAGTCGAGCTGCATAGGACATCTGTTTGTAGCCCATGATCCTCTTGGTGAGGTACCTTTGGGGTCTCTCCAGTTGCTGCAGGTGTTGGATAAGGTACATCCCAAAAGGGGCATTGTATTCAATTATGGGCCTGATGAGTGACTAGTAGAGGGGCACAATGACCTCTCTTGATCTAGATGCAAACCCTTTCGTGATAAGGTGGGCTATATAGAAGGTCTTTCTAACCACTTTGGCAACACGATTATCAAAGGAGAGATTACTATCTACGTTGGTCCCCAAATCTCTAATTATTTCTTCCATACTTAATGGATTACCACCTATGTGGTAATCTGTGGGCACCTTGTTTTTCCCAAAGGGGATGACTATGCACTTTTTAGCATTTAGCTTGAGGCCGTGGCTCTGGCACCAAGCATCCGTCTCTGTGAGACCCTTTTGGAGGATACTTGTGTCAGCTGGAGATTAGATTATGGCCCCCAGTTTGCAGTCATCTGCGAACTTTGTCAGCCATAATCCCCCCCGTGTTAGCCTGAACCTCAGAGAAGTATATACCGAACAAGAAAGGTCCCAGAACTGAGCCCTGTGGGACGCCACTTGTAACTGGTTTGGATTCGGACAAAGCACCTGCGATTCTGACCATGTGGGTTCTATCTCTGAGCCAGTTTGCAACCCATCTTGTGATATAGGGGTTGATATTTAAGCTGATAAGCTTATTTATGATGCCCGAGTGGGGTATTGTGTCAAAGGCTTTTGCGAGGTCCAGGTAGGCTGTGTGGACTACCTTGCCCTCATCTATGGCTTTGGTAACTGTTTCAAAGAAATCAACTAGGTTTAAGAGGCAAGATCTGCCCTTAACAAAGCCGAACTGGGTAGGGTCCAGTGTCTGGAGGCTCCCAATGTCTTTGTTTATGAGTTCCATGATTATACGCTCCATAGCTTTACATATACTAACATGTGTTTAGGTGTAAAAGACAGGCAAATGGCCTTGAGGCTAGATTTTACAGTATAGTTATTTTTACATAATACAAATGAGCTAGGTTAGTTAGGTGAGACGTTGGCCAGGATTTTTGAATGCTAATGGCCATTCATTGCATAATAATGAATTTGCCATGGTAGTTGGCCTTGAAGGGGACAGGCCTTTCAATGCATTTATTTAGAAGAACATAAAGATCATTAGCATAGATGACTGAAAATCCTGACTTCATATTGTTGTTAGCATGGGAGAATGTTGGTATTTCATCATACAACTGTAAAAGGTTAGCCTTTTTTGACACGTCTCTAAGGAGGATGGTGTTGGCAACCATGGAATAAGATACTCTGAAGATAAAGATAACCAGCTGATAATCGGTCACAACTGAGACACCAATCATGGGCAAGAAGCAGGACAGAGCAGAGTCTTTGAAAAGTAGGTTTAGTGTATTTCAGCCCCTGGTGGGGATACAGACAATTTGATCCAGAGAATTCTTCTTCACCCGTGTAAGAAACACTGCATACATGCTAGCAGTAAGAGTTCTGGAGTCTCTGGAGGGGGTAGTTGAAGTCAACAAGGTTTACGGGTCCATCTCCAATAGTAATGTTTTCTAGGCACATCAAGGTCAAATGGGGCCTTTAGTGATGCTCATTCATACTTATGTGCGTTTCCTGAGCATTTGTATACTTAAGTTTTACCTCATCCTTTAAGTGCTTGATATTACAGATATAGACTCTCAAATCAATCTTAATGAGAGCATCGGGTTTCTTAAGGCAGTAAACTAGCACCTTATAAATAAGCTAGGGTGCTTAGCTGTTGAGGAAACAGCAGAACAGAGTTGGCTCTAACCTACTTTTGCAGAATTCCGGACTATAATATTTCTAATGTAAACTACTGTAAGAGCACATCTTTTAAGGGATGCTCATGAGACAGTCCGCTAGCATAAGGAGGATACTGTCGGTTCTCCTTTCTTTTTTTAGGATGTGCATCTGCCTTGAATTTTTGTATATCTGCTGGCATACTCATATATACCTGCATGTAGACCTAGTTTTTTTTAGGTTTTGTACACAACCTTACAACTTCCTAGCATTGCCAAAACTTGGAGATTAAATTTTGAGCATCCACAGGCTCTGCACAGATGATCTTCTCCTCCATCTAATGAAATTAATGCTTCTAGTCATTCTACCTAGTTACTACTTAACTGACAGCACAGAGAATTAAATCTATGATCTGCTAATGAACTACTTCCTGTGGAACAGGGTTTGATTCCCTCAGCCTTAATTTCATTACCATGCGACACTGAGCAGGTCACAACCAGTCAAGGACTTGGGGCAGTTGGGAATTTGAGCCAGGCTCCTAAATGGTCTCCTGGACTACATGTCTATTAAATTACCGATGACTTCAAAAGAATGAATACTCCCACCCAATGATGCAAACCAGAACAAAAAGAGGCTGTGAAAGAATACAAAGCAACCTAGACACAGACAGGAGACTAGCGCAGATAAACAATGAGAAATCAATTTAGTATTTGCTGAAGAATTAAATGCAGCAGGAATAAAGACAAAGACTGAAAAGGGGAAAATCAGCAGGCCAGGTAAGGAGGTGATGCCAATGCTGTACGCCTCTACACATAGCACGAACAAGTACATATTAAAATGTGCTGTCTTATTGTGCTTAAAATGCTTGCTTAGTTGTAGGAAGGATACAACATGAACTGAAAGACAGGGCGGGGGGAGTTATCTTTTAGCCAAAAATCTTGCAAGGGTATCTAACAAATCAGAAAGCTGAAAACACTGTTCTATATGTTTTCACTTTTAAGATATTCGTCACTGAGCAGTTCGCAGCAAGAATGCCCATTCCTGCAGTACTAATCTTATGACTCACTGAACCCATTTGTTATGTAGTAAATTAGTCTGTTTAAATATAGTTTCAGCCAGTGGTTTCTAGCAGCCCAGTAAATCACAGTTTGCATCATTGTTTAAGCCGTAGGCACAGCTGCAGATGTCTAAAAGCAGCAGCACTTTCTACTTTTATAGCTTTGCACCCTTAATAACAAATAAAAGCAACATCTCACACCATTGATAAACAACTAAACAACATAGCCTTGTTTTTTCTACTAAATGATTGGCAGTTTACCTGAAGGAAGCATTATTCAACATCATCAGTCCCAGACAAATTGCTGAAGTCTTCTCTAGGGAATTACCAGAGTCGTTAAGAGAACAGCTGCCTGACTGTGTACCAGGCAGGTTAGACCAGTGTTATTTCATGTGCTTTCCAGAAACTAAATCAGTTACATTTTAGTATACACCATGCGGTCGGATTTGCCATTTCTAAGTAGAATAGAATTATCCCTGAGATTGTGTGCGAGAAGTTATTTATTTGAATTTGTTTACTGGAAAGGTCCACTGGGCCGAGGCGAGTCCATTTTCAGTGGAGGCCCGGGCAGAAAAGCTCCACAATAAAGTTAGCAGTACACAATATGAACAAAATATAGGAGTCTTTACAGAGCACAATATGTGACATACAGTACACACAGATCTTTGTAATCAATACACTACATGGCAGGTTTCCAGTTGAGCCAGCTATAGTCATTTTACAGAAATACTTATAAAGATGCTTATACAGTAGAGCATATAGGTTTCAAGATTTTCAACACTTAGAAGGTATGAATAGTTGGTAAATTAAGAGGGCAGTGCAGGTCAGTTTTGTGTGAACTGAGAGATAGAAGTTAAGAGTACAGATAAAATTAGTCGTGGTGGGGTTGAGGAAAGAGTTAGGTTTTAGGGAGTGCAGTATTGGTGCATGTACACAGCCAGAAAGAGGACAGGTGTTGTCTAAGTGACTTCTTGAATGAAAAGGATTGCTAGTGGTTCTGACTGATGGTGGGAGGGCATTCCAAAGAGTAAAGCATCTGACCAGCTGAGAGATTTGTTTTTTCTACTTTGAGCAAAAGTTTATTCTCAGCTCTAAGAGATCTATTTGGGTGGTGCGTGGTAAGAGGATTAGAAAGGGCAGAGCAATTTGATGGTTTATATATAAATCTATGTGCTGCTAATTGTAAATATGTGAGGTAATGTGGGAGTTCAAGCCAATTTAGTCAACGTAGTAATAAACAATGGTGGGGTGAGAGTTTAGCATTTGTTACAAATTTAGCAATCTTATTGCAGCAAGTGTCTAGTTTGGATTTCAAGGATGATTGGATGTTTTTAAGGATAGGGGCACCATACAATAGAGGACGGGGCGAGAGACATTTTTGCAGCATGGCTGAGGAAGTAGTTATGTCTGTAGAGGATCTTCTCCTTAGACTCAGAAACCCTCTACTAATGCACCTGTTTCTGATGTTGCTCTGAATATGGAGGTAGACTTAGGTTTTCATCTATGATGACACCTACCAGTTTAGTACTTGAAACAACTTTGATAATGTTATTTTGAAAATGAACAGCAAATTAATTAATTTTTGTTAAGGGGGAGTGGGGTTTTTTTGGAGTAAATGTCAGAAGTTTATAGTTTTCTTGGGGTTTAGAGCACGATGATTGGACATCCAGGTTAAAGTTGATGTGAAGGCATTTTGGGTAAGTAGTTGTAGTTCACATATGGACTTGGCTGTGCAGATGATGGTGGAATCATCTGCATGTGCAGATGATGGTAGAATCATCTGCATATTGAATGATGGTGCCTTGAGAAAGGATGTTTTGAAAGTTGCTAATGGATATGCTAAATAGAAGAGGTCCTAGTATGGATCCTTGCAGAACACCTGTGGTTGTGTTAAGAAACGGTGAGAAAGAATGTAGCCATTTGGTAGATTTTTGCCTATTGGGAATGTTGTTTGAAATCCACTTCAGAGTGGAGGGTGAAATGCCTAAGCTGGAGTTTTTTTTGAGAAGTGGATGGGATACTGTATCAAAGGCCTTACAAGGTCAAGAAAGAGTGAGGAGACAATATTGCCTGCATCACAGGCCCGGTCAACTGTATCCATAAAGAAAATGAGATGTGTGGTGCAACTGTGACCTGGCCTGAAACCGTGCTGAGTAGGAAAAAGGATTTGGTTTTGAACTAGATATTTAAGAAGCAGAGTATGAACACATTTTTCTAAAATTTTAGAAATGGGTAAAAAAAAAAAAAATGGCGATGGGTCAGAAAGTGGATATGTCAGAGTTTTTGCCACCTTTATGAAGAGGTAGAATGTATGTTTTTTCCACATGAGAGGTACATGTGAACAGATCTGTTAAGTAGTATGTTGATGGGATAGGCAGTAGAACTGGCCGATAGTTGTAGGAAAGTTGCAGGTAGGTTGACAGGTGCATTAGTAGAGGGTTTCTGAATCTAAGGAGAAAGTTTTTTTTTTGTTTTTTTTTTTTTATTGTGGAGGTTGGTATGGGTAAGAGTGAAAAGTCAGGGGAGAAGGAAGTAGTAGTGGAGTGAGGTAAAGATTGACTTGCTGGGTTAAAGTTAGTTTGTGGAAAGGTGGTGAGGTTACCTATGGTGTCGATAAAAATAGGAGTTGAAGAGTGAGGCCATCTCAGTGGGTGTTTTATCTGGGTTAGGACGAGGATTATTATTTGAGCCAGGGTTAAGTAAGCAGTTGACTATACTACAAAACTTTAGATTTTGTTTATATTGGTTTTGGAGTGTGAGAAAGTATTCTTTCTTATTGTTAGTGAATAGGTGTTTTACTTGGTTGTGTAACTTTATATTGAATTAGGTCAGAGGGATTTTTAGTTTTTTGTTATGCCTTCCATGCTCTGTCCCTCGTGGTCATCAGTTGTTTTGTGGGTTTGGTAAGCCAGCTGGCAGGATTGTTTTTTTACTCTCTTTTGATGGAGTAGAGATAAGCTACTTAAAATCCTATGGAATGTTGAATTGAATCATCAAGGAGAAGAGATTTTAAAAATATCCCAGTTGATACTTTGCAAGATGTCATTAAAGGTGGATGGGCAGAAGCGGGTTAAGTTTAGAGATTGCTTACACTGGTGATTATTTTGCGATGTGGCAGTTTTGTGCATTATGAAGGTAGGTAGGTGGTTGGTAATACTATTTGGTAATGTGCCTGAAGTGGAGATTCTACTGGGCTCGGATACCCTGATACAATCAAGGATTGAGCCTTTGTTGTAGTTATTTCTAGGTCTGGCAATGTTGGTAATTAACTGGGTATAATTTTCATAGGTTAATATTGATAGAGTGCTGTTGGGAGATATCTAGCCAATTAATGTTAACATCTCCTAGGATGATAGTTTCATTTTTAACGTTATTAGATATCCAGGTGAGGATGCCTTCTAAAATGGAAATGTTACTTTTGGGGAGAATGTATAGCACTACCAATGCAAAGACATTTACTGTTATTATTAGGAAGGCTACTAGTATTTCTGTTGCAGAGAACTGTGGAATGGGTTTGTCTATGGAAAACGGTGAAGATATTTGGATATGTCAAGGCAACACCTCCACCTTTTTTCTGTAATCAGTCAGATCCAAGGCAAGCATAGCCAAGGGGTAGGAATTTGGAGTCTGATATGGTTTAAGCCAAGTCTCTGATGTGGCAGTAAAATCAGGTTTGTTTTGAGCTATCCATGTACGCAGGTGAGCAATTTTGTTTTTTATAATTTGAAGGTTAGGGGTTGTGGGATTTAAAGGGGTTAGGGGAATAATAAGTGGAAGGGGTGGGACCTGGGTTTGGATGTACATCTCCACATTGTGTTAAGTTGCTATAATTAGGGAGGGTTACATTTTCCTGTTTCTTCTTAGTTTTGTATTCACAGTCTGGAGCACAATATGTACAGTTTGTGTTTTGGAGGGGAAAGATTTTTTACTTTAACTTGTAGAAGAGGAAACGTCCTGTGATTTACTTCCATTTCTCCAGCTGGTGACTGGCTAGGTTACTGAGGACTTGGATTTGCATTTGGCAGGCATACTGGTAAGCTGGTTGTGAAATGGAAGTTATGCCAGTCACTGCTCTAACCTTCCCTTCCTTCAAGGGCAGCCGTTCCCTCAGAACATAGTACAAACTTGGAGTATGTGAAAGTTGTAGATGTGAGAGTTCTTCATCCCTCATATTACAGATATGCAAGAACACATCCATAGAAAATGGAATGCCCAACATAAAAAGGTTTAATATAAAATAAGTTATCAAGTATATCGTATGCACAGTTCATTGCTGAAAAAGTAGAATTCTTCTATCTACATGCTCAAGGCTTGCTATGTTGACAGTGCTGTATCAGGTGGGTTCTGGCAGCCAATGCAGAGAAAGGAGGTTCAAGGTTCAGCCTGCTCCTCCCCCTTAACACATCATTATTTTTATTCTAGTCTATTACAGAAACTTGGTCTGCACAGGAAAGTTAATGGAAATACCCCTCCCCCCCCCCCCATTGTAACAGACACTGATACATTTCAGAGAGTTTATTTTGGGACACATCATTTGAGTATTTTTAAGTACAGCTTTCTGGCCACGGTCATCTTGAACTTCAATGTTGTAGACAGCAACCTCATGGGAATACTGAATTCGAACAGCGAGAAACTGGCAAATCAATTACTGTGTGCGTCATAACCTCATGGCCAAGAAATAAATACAGGCTTGGCCAGGTGAATTGTTTTATGCCAACAGATTCTCACTATTTATGTATGAATGCATGTCTGCACAGTTACATATTACTCAATACCTTTTTCTGTGCACATTCAGAATATGAAAAATGCCTCCCTAAAGACTAGTAACTTTATCTGATGGCCTGTCTTACTAGAGAAATTGTTCATGTATTAAGAAAAGGCTTGTGTATGCAAATTTTGCACTATTGGACTGGGAACATTTTTTTTTTTAAGAAAAAGAAATGTAGTTGTACAATAGCAATTTTTTCTAGAAATTAGGTAAACCCAAGTCCTAATGCGATTCACTGTCTCATAAGCAAATGCATCACTTGTTCTTCAAAACCCATACTTATCCCTTAATATATCCATGCATAACCAATTAATGCCATCTGCACGCATCTTCAAATAGACAGTATGTTTAGATATCTAAATTTCAAATTACATGAAAAAGAAAAATTCAAGATTATTGTTGCATACCAGGTTGATAATTTTCTAATGTTGCAATTTGGATTTATCAGAGTCTATCAGAGTCTAATATGAGATACATTGTTATGCTTAAAGTCTGGTGTGTGCACACGTGTGTATGTAACCATAGAGTTACAAAAGGCCTTTTCTGAACACCGGCACAAGGAAACTGTGTAACTGCTTTAGTGGCAATGGTTAACCTTTTTCCATTTTGTACCAGTTATGCTACCCCTAGCAAGACCACCACCATGAAATGCTGATTTCTAACAGCATGCTACCTTCAGCCTGACAGTCTTTCCCCTGCTTGTTATACTAATTGTTTTGCTGGTTTCCTAAAATGCTGAAATTAAAAATGGACTTTACACACTGTAAATATTCCAAACTATGGTTTTACTGCTCTCTCAGTTTCTGCCAATTTCCTTTGTATATAATACTCTGAAACAAGCATGCAGAATGTTTGTTCCAAGATGCATTAAAAACATTAGATGTTGCATTTGTTCTTATGCATTGCATGCATCTAGATTATCCGTGTTGTTTGCTTTCGTTTCTGTACTTTTGATTTATTGCCATATAACTGATTACTGAATGGTAAATAAATATAAACGTGCATCTGTAAAATACACTATGTCCTTCAATATTACCAGCATTTAGTTATAAATAACCACTAAACACTGTTCTAAACCCCCCTGATTTACTCTATCCCAATGGTTTGCAGTCTGATTCAGTTTTAAACCTGTACCCATGACGGATACCTTGCCTTGATAGTTGGAGAACAATGGTCGCTTTGATTTCTTTTTTTATGTAATCATTTTATTCTTAGCAGTATAACAAATGTCAAAACATATCTTCAGCCACCTGCTTTTGTCTAAAGCTATGCAGTGAATGGTGGCTACACTGCTAGGGATGGGGCAATTTGTAAGAGCAAACAAAGACCTTCCTGTCACATTTCTGGAAATGGCAGAAATGCACAACTCAAATTTTTCCCATGTATGGTTATTCTGTGATGCCCTTAAATTTCATACTATCAGATCTACATCCTACTATATCTAACATTTTGCATTGTTTGCTGTCATTCTCCACTTAAAATCGACAGAAGTTTGTCTGTAGATCATCTGCAGCTGGATTTTACTGGTTGCATTCTGATAGTCATCGTTTCATTAGCAGAAATTGCAATAACTGTTTCACTGTAACTATAGCATGACAAAAACCTACCTCAGATATAGAAGACAAAATACAAGGTTGCCACGATCATTGACTGTTACTGGATATCAATTTAATAACAGAGAATAGCTGCACCACATAATGTAAATTATTATAGGAATATAGTCAATGTTTTCCCCGTGTGACAAAATTGATGCTCGACTCACACAAAAGGTGTTGGAATCTCACTAGTACCAAGCACATGTGAAGGACAGTTGTGACATCCTACAAAGGCTGAAGTAATAACAAGAAAGAGCGCAGAAAAAGGTTTCAGTAACTAGTTTTCAAAGCACAACCCGATTTCAAGAGCATATAGGGAATAGGCACGTTTTTTTTCTGAATACAAGCTTCCAACCTCAGACTGGACTGCAGAGAACTGACTTGCAGAACAGAGCCATTGCCCAGCACTTTCCTGGCCTTGTTTTACCACACATTCTGTGAAACAATGTCACAATCACTGCCTTGCACACAAATATGACTCCCAGAAAAGACTATCAGGATTTCTCCAAATCCCCCATAGATTTCTTTCTAGCCTGATGGTCTCGTCACCACTGAAGAAGAGACTTCCAGTCACCGGCTACTCTAAAAACAAGCTAGACATACACTGCTTAATATCTTTCACTGGGAGGAGCCAAAACAGTCTCACAGATATTACACCGTATAGCCTGCTATCCCGCAGCGTAAATAATGATAAGCCTCTTTAAATATTAAGTGTAAATAGGAAATGAAGGCCAACATTACCCTTTCATTTCAATGACCAACAGTGTTGCAGAGGGCTTACTGTTAGATCTCTGAAATGGGTCTACTGCAAATAAATGGACTTTTGCAAGGAAAATACTGCCTCATTCAAAAAAAATCTGCAGAAGTGGTGCAACTAAAAGCAGAATATCTTTAAGATGATGTGAACGGGAATGAAGAGAAGAAAAATGTCTATGAGAAACGGAGAAACTATTTAATAATGAGCAATAATACCTGGCAAAGAAGGTGGAAGACTCATCCCACTGTCCCCAGATGCAAGTAACAGGAGCAAGGATGACCCTGATTACATCAGGAGCGCACCTTTAGAAGGTGCACGTTAATCACTCCTGCTTCTTAGGAAAGAGAACTAGAGACAGAAGTAGGGACAGAAGGAAAACAAGAACGTCAGGCTCATCTTGTATTGGGGAGAGAAAAAAAAGAAGCACATATAAAAGGGACAAAATCCCATGTCCTGTGCTGAACAGAATGATATAAAACAGGTTTAACATCTGTTTACTGTGCCAAGCAAATACAGTTAGAAAATACAGAAATCACGTGGGCAGATGTTAACATTTGACTATCTTTTAATTATGACTGATGAATGATTTAGATTATCCTAGAGTAGAACCATACCCTCTACTGCAAGCAAAACCAAAATACCTTGTCTCACTAGTCGGCATCACCAAGCCCATCCAACTTGACAATGAGCCATTTTATAACCGTACCCATTTCAAATAATTCTGGGGCAACTTATAGCTGTTCATCACACACAACTCCACCACAGTCATGGGCTAATGGCACTGCTGAATGATTTCTAATTATTCATGACAAACCAAAGACCAAAAGGTTTCCTGGAGATGACAAATTTAATACAATATTAAGGCGATGCACAGAAGTGGAGCATTTCACAAGTACAGCTTCCAAAGAAAGCTTAAAGATAGTATGCAACTGACACAATCAAAGTAGTCTATTCTCGGAAGTAGTTTTGCTTACCTTGGCTGTGTTTCCCTCATTTAAGTTTGCATTGTCAGTTTACTTCACAAGGTAAATCTCTTTCAGAAAGTGCCCTCCATAACCATAATGTGCTCCACCCTCATTGGTTACTGTGCAAGAGGTTAGTTTTTTTGCGGACATGCTGACATCATGTTGGGGTCAGCAGCATCAGTTTCCTAGTCAGCAAGGTGTTGAAATGTATGAAGAATTTCATATGGGGGCAGTTTTCCATGTATTTTTTCCCAGTTCCCAATTTTAAAGGTTAGTTGCATCTTGTCGGTTAAAACGGCCTTCAAACCCCCAAGCATTCGGTGTTCCTTTTATATGGAAAAAGTGTGAAGGCTGCTGCTGTTAAACCTTCAAGCACATCATATGCAGCACACTCATAATTGTCAAGGATTTTACCCAAAATCACTTTCATCTGGACACTATTTCCGCAGAATGTCCGTTTTTTGACTTATTTTCACTCTGTCCATCCTTTGTAAAATCTCGATTTTCCATCAGTGAGCATTAGTCAAACACTAATGCTAGATACAAGAGCTTCACAGTTAATTTTGTCCAGGAAAGGCATGTTGATGCAAAACCTCTTCCATCAACAAACTAGCATATTGCACTTGGCCCATGGGAACATTAATGCAATATTCACTTGACTACAAAAAAGATCTGTGGAAAGAAACAAGCCTACTAGCGCTGGAAAGATCCACCTTCAAAGTGATGAGTGTAACGACATCTAGACAGAAGTCCTGGTTTCATAGGCCATGGAGAGTCAAAGTTTGGGAGCAGAAAACAGTAAATCAGAAAGCCGAACTTGAAGAGTAGAAATCCATCACGTCATCCCACAAAAGAGAAAGCCTGCAGGCAAGTGCAAAATAGAACAATGACCTTGAAGGAAGAGAGACCATCACCATGAAGTCAAAATTAAATCTGAAACAGATGCCAAGAAACAGGCCAAGGCACATATTTCAAGTGGAAATACACTGCTATTGAAACCAGCGATCCAAAACATAAAACACCCACATCTTTACCACCTACTGTCCCTCCAAGGTTCTAAAGGTCTAGATAATCATGAGCACCATTACAAATGACAGACATATTTTAGCCTAGAACAAACCGATGTATAATTTCTTATTGACCATCAGGATCTTTCCAAGCCGAGCCCTGTAATCCAACCATTTTTGTCATCTAATACAGTGGAAACCTGTACGATGGGGGTATGTTAGTTTGGATTATCTTACTGTCGGCCTCTATCCGTCAGAGACGGGGAGAATCAGACTGGGGACAAATTCTCATAACAACAACTTTTACAGTGAGAATAACCACTTGGAAGAGGACATATACCCTGGATATTTTCTCTGGACACTTCTGATATTCACAAAAAGACTGTCTAAAATATTCCAAGACAGTGACAAGGAAACAATTGTATATCAAAGAATATATTTTCGATAAGATTATATACATTTTTTTCTTCTTCTTACAGGTTTCCCACAGAATGAACAGTAAAGTCCAGTTGTCCAGTCATGCTTTGGTATGTTCACACTGTGATTTTGATGTTTAAACTAACCATTTTATTGCTTTACAGTTTCAGTAATATTAAAGGTTCAAGTTTACTGTATAACCATCCTATTTACTTACAGTCTTAGCAACGTTCACGTTCCAGAATGTTTTTTCTATTATTCCAGATAGGTTCCTGTGGAAAGTTGCAGGGTTGCATTTGTGATTCTCAGAACATAAAAACTAAACTTGCAAAGATGGAAGTATATGCAAAGTCCAAGGCTGCTTGTAACTCTGAATCTTCTCCATACTTTTGGATATAGCAATCTCAGAGTTAACATATTTAAGTAGCATGAGGATAGAGTCTGTGTATCAGCATGGGGAAAAAGCATCACAGCAAATTTCAGCAATCACTTCTCATTCAGTTTTTTTTTTTTTTTTTTTTTTGGTGTCTGAGAACAATTGCAGATCTCACACTTTCAATTAGGACACAAACCAGACTGATGAAGTCATAGTAACTTAAAGAAATGACTGTAATGGAAAGATAAAAGCAGTCATGAACTCTTATGATTCGACTGCCATAACTCTGAGGAGCAGGAAAATGGTTTTTCAAGAAAGGTTAAATGCTGTACTGATATAAATAAAATTAGTATCGGTCCAGCACATTTTATTAGGTTTTATACCCCACTGCCTACAAACAGCATGTGAACCACCTGAAAGCTGGTCTTCAAGAAAAAGCAAAATTGCTTCTGTCATTAAAAATACTGGTCAAACTTCTGTAAAATATTTTTCATACTGTGAGTGCTATTTTTGTTTGCAAGTGGTTAATCTGTGCTTTTCTGCGAGTTTTACTGCGTTCTTGACCCTCAAATTGATTAGCATAGTCTAGAACCACGTTTGCTGCATCCAGAGCTGTTTTTGCCTTCTGTTTCTGGCAGCCATCTTGTGTTGCCTTCTGCATTTCTGGCAGCCATCTTGTGTTGGTAGGGGCCTATCTTCTCTGCCAGCGAGAGTATCAGGGCTGCCTGGACCTTGTCTGGCACAAGCTTATTGGTAAAGAGAGCAGGGACTAGATTTCGGTGTTACTAGAATACATTTTTTGTGGTATTTAAACTCTATGTTTGAGCTGGTAAGTGCTTGTTTGTATGTCATGCACTGCAGGTGCACTGTTTTTAAACCATTCCGAGGTATTTCAGCTACAAATTTTCCCTTATTAGCACTTGTGTGATCACTTAGTACTCACCTTTGACCTTTCACCCATTACCCTCTTAGCTCTCTCTGGCCTCTCTCCCTCGGATGCTGACCAATACGGATGGACAATTTCCTATGGTTTCTCCTGCCAGTCTGGTTGATATGGCCATCCTGCGACAGTGTAGCAACTGCTTCATGTATGCAGGCAACCTTCTACTACTACCAAGGGACACAATTTATGAGAGATGCAGTTATTTATTATATAACATTTGTTAACCGGTAAAGTCCGACTTGGAACAAGACAATTTTCAGTGGAGGCCTGGTGAGAAACTCCAGATGCAGGTCTTTGTAACGTGGGAGGAAACCAGAGCTCCCGAAGGAAACCCACACAAATGCAGGGAGGGCATGCAGGCTCCACAGGGAAGACACCCCAGCCAAGAATCAAACCGGAGAACCTCTTGCTGTGAGGTGGCAACGCTACCACTGCACCATCCAATAACATTACAATTACATTAAGAACCTAGTGTCTATGTTCTCTCCCTTAAAAGCCAGTATATCTGGCACTGAGAAAGTTATCAGCACAAACACCACATCTCAAACATGACCCACATATGCAGAGGTCCTAAACAAAAAAAAACATACCCAAGCAAGAAGGACCTCAGAGGTAAAAATACATGTGAACTCCACAGTCCACTATACCACACAGTCCACACACCTGTCTCACAGCAACTAAGGCCCAACAATAAACCCCAACATATTAGTCATAAAAAAAAAAAAAAAGAGTCCAATGTGAGACACACAGATTTGCCCCTCACCAAGCTGGATAAGGAGAAAGTCACAGTTAATTGTTTGTCGGCTGCCAGAATCCACCACATCACACATGCACTCTAGTCTCTCAAAAACAGGAACTGATGGATTCTGTCGTAGTCTGTGTTGGTGTGAATGGCTTCAGATGTACCTCCCTGGACTATATGGAGAGAGACATGATCAAGCTTGCTGAATATTTGTCCCACACACGTATGTCCCTAGCCTTAAGCAGCATTCTACCATCACCCAGAATGATGCCTCAATACACACAGAAAATGATTGACTAACAATTGGCTTAGCTTCTGCTGTCATTCCAAAGGGATCCAGTACCAGGCTGCCTGGGAAGACATTATCGACAGACCATGATGCCTTGTCAGAGATGGCCTGCATCTGTCTCCCTTGGATGTCAGGCTTCTGGCAAAGGCTCTTGCCCCCCCCATAGGCCCCTTTTTAGGCAATGACATGACGTCAAAACTACCAACATGAAAAGTTTCATCAAAACTCAAATTAAAGGTCATGCTGCTAAACACTAGGAGTCTAAACATCAAACTGCACTCATTGCAAGCATTCTTAACCCTGGGAAGATACTGACATTTGTGCAGTCATAGAAACCTGGTTCAAAGCTGCGGAGAGCACTCCCACCATACCAGGTTACCGCTCCCATCATACATTCAGACCCAAAACTGTGGGCAGCAAAGCAAAAATGAGGTGGAGTTTCAATATTTATACACACCTCCAGGCTGGTCAAACAGTATGATGCACAGGAGACACTCCAGGTGCGGTTAACCATTGACAAGACCCCTATACAAATCATAACTAGTTACCGGGCCTCAAATCTGACTCATGATGCCCACTCCACTTATCTGGACCTCTGAGTCTATCAAGACTCATCCCTTTACCCTGATCCTGGGTGACTATCTATCCAACCATAGATTGGAAGAGCTACTAATGCCAAAACACAAATACCCAGAGATTCCTTGATTTCATCAATGCAAATGCTTTTGACTAGTTGGTCGACACCCCCACAAGAGGTGATAATATCTTGGACTTGGTATTAACCAACACGAGTAACCACTACAGCATCCCTACAGTGTCGTCATCCCTGTAAGATCTGATCACAAAGCAGTCACTTTCAAAGTCGCCATTTTCCCTGACACCCCCTTGCCAAGGTCAAACATAAAAAACTTCTCCAAGGCTGATTACAACCTCCTGAGGGAAGGTATAAACAGCTTCACAGCCTTTTGTCCCTCCACAGGAAAGGTATAAACAGCTTCACAGCCTTTTATCCCTCCATAGGAATTAGCATAAAATGTCCAAACCTACAGCAAAGTACTATATGAGCATTGATATAACTGCATGGAATCAGGAATAACCAACAGGACAAAATCATCCTCCTCAATGAGCAATAAACCTATATGGTGGACATCTGCAATAAGACTCTAGAATACAAGTGGAAAATGCTGTCCAGTTCCAAGAAGGTGCAGGTGCCTAAATGGAAGCAATCTCTCCTTAGCCTGAACAAGCAAATAAGAGCACTAGTGAAATACTCCAAAGCAAACCTCAAGTCCAAACTGGCCACATCTACTAAGGACAGTCATAAGGCTTTCTTCATATATGTCTGTAATCTCAAAAGGAAGCGCTCAAATCTGGTCAGAACTGGTAGTCAAGGACACCACACACAAACATCATAGATGCAGCCAACCTGTTGGCAGATTGCTTCAGTGAAAACTTCACTCCTTTGTCCTCCATCAGTAAATCAGAACAACCCCAGCACTGCACCCCTCCCTTTATCTCTAGGGAGCAAGTCATCACTACCCTCTCAAAGGCAAAAAATACATCCTCCATGGGACCAGATAACATCCCAGGCTGCATACTACATGAACTCGGGCAGGAGCTTGCAGCACCATTAGGCCACCTATTCAACCAAAACTTGAGTACCAGCTTTGTCCCAGCAGAATGGAGGACAGCCACCATCATCGCTTTCCACAAAGGTGGAGCGTCCACCGATCCAGGAAATTATAGACCCATCAGCCTAACTAGCCTGATCTGCAAGGCCATGGAACAGATTACCATAGACCATATTAACAGGGACACTGGCCACCTCCAAACACTCGATCCCACACAGTTTGTTTTCTTCAAGGGGAGGTCATGCCTGTTAAATTTGGTCAACTTCTTTGAGACAGTCACCAAATCCATGGATGAGAGGAAGACCATGTACTTTGCCAACCTTGACCTGGCCAAAACGTTCAATACTATTCTCCACTCAGGTAGAATAAACTATCTCAACTAGTTACCAATCCATATGTTACCATATGGGTACCAAACTGGGTCACTAACAGAACACACCAAGTCAAAATAGGGGAAGCCACCTCAAGCAGTATACCCGTAATGGGCGGTGTACCCCAGGGATCAGTCTTGGGGTCTCTGTTTGGGATATATTTTTCTGAGGTGAAGGCCAAACCAGTGGGCTATGGCTGACCAAGTTTGCAAATGACTGCAAGTGGGACATTGTCATCAATTCCCCAATGATGTGGACATCATCCAAGAGGGTCTCACCCAAACAAATGACTGGTGCCAGAAACATGTCCTCAAGCTGAATACCAAAAATGCATCATCCTCCCCTTTGGGGAGACTGATGTACTCACAAATTATCACATTAAAAATGCCCTAAGCATGCAGCCGTGAGGGATTTAGGCAACCAGGTTGACAGCAACCTGACTTTTGACCACCATGTGGCTTGCGTTGTATGGCAATCCTTCTACATGGCAAACCTCATAAGTAAGGGCATCTCATCCAGGGACAAGGAGGTCATAACAAACCTGTATTCTTCCCTTATAAGGCCCATTATTGAGTACAATGCCCCTTTCGGCATGTACCTTGCAAAGCACATGCAGCAGCTGGAGAGACCACAGAGATTCCTCACCAGGAAAATCCAGGGCCTCAAACATCTACCCTACACAGATAGGCTAAAAGCCCTAGCCCTCTACTCAGTTGCATACAGACACCTCAGAGGTGACGTCTGTCTGGCATACAAGGTGATCATGGACCCCACCTTGATAGGACTGCTGCATATCCACAAGTCAAGTTCCACTCTAATAACCCACACATGCAGTCTCAACCTGGTCTGTGACATCAACAAGACTTGTTGGCAAGACAGATTTGTGTCACAGAGACTGCCCCATCTATGGAATAGACTCCCTTCTCCACATCAAGCTGAGTACCTCTTTACTCCTTTTTAAGCGCAACCTAGATAACTGGATAAGAAACAGAAAATATACCCCTGGGATTCCACCCGTGTCCCTGCGGGACAGGAGCATCAGGTGCTATTTTGGCTAAGCATGGGCTATACTCTTGACGAGGCTTATAAGGGCCTCAAGGCCAATAGCCTACTCACCTCCTATGATCCTATGAACACTGTTCAAACCTGTCAGAGTGCATATTTTATTCTTCACTTCTGAAAGGATTGCAATATTTGTATTTAATTTAAAGCTGTTATTTCAAATTTTATAAAAACACACAGATTGCCATTTACTAAATAAAAATATAGTCTCACAATGAAGAGAGACTTACCATGAGCAGTAAATTTCTCTGCCCTTAAAACAGCAGTTTAAACCCACATTGAAAGAAAATGCACCTGGCCAGTGGTGGATAAGTTTACCTTTGGTCCGTTTTCAAACCATAGACCCTTTGCAAACATTTTCACTACCATTCATACATACGTGTGTTCTTCAATTCACCTTCCCGATTGTACTGAATTATACTCCTTGTGTAACACAGCACCACTTGTTAGAGCGTTTTAAACATTTTTTCCAGTAAGCATTAAAGCAAAAACATATGAACCAATAAACTACCCATTTCAAAACATCGCAACCAAAAAAAGGCCACTCATTACAGTGCACTAATATCAGTCAATATGCACAATCTCTGCGGCAGTAAAGGTCATCTGAACGATTCCACATTCAAAAGATCCGTAACCAATCAAGAGGTTACTGCTGGTAAAAAAGGTTATATTTCAGTGTTTCATCTATAAAAATCAGTGCCAGCTGTCCTTGAAGAATAACCTGCCTATGTTACATTAAAAAGAATGGTATGCTGGTCCTACTACAATAGGGAGTGGCTGGGCAGCAGACAACAGGCTCATAGTTACTAGGTATCTCATCCAAAAGAGAACTCAGGAGGGCAGCACTCCTATCCCCCTTAAAGTATACTGCAGCACTCCCATCCCCCTTGAAAGTACACTGCAACAGAATGCTTAAATTAAGAGCACATACAGAATGATTATCTCTCAAGTAAGTTTAAATTCTCATGGAAAAGCAGAAGAAGAAATGGAATGTTTATGCGTGTGTCGACACACAGAGATGAAGCAGAAATGCTTGCTGTGATGCACACACACAGCTAGAATACATTGTTAAAGAAGGTGGCAACATGCATATTTTTTATTTTAATTAAAAATTAAATGTCGAGGCAACACCCCCCCAGCCACTAGGCCCTAGGAGACTGCCTAGGTCACCTAGTGCTGGATCCGGCTCTGGCTGTACCTCGCAGTATAAACATGTAGTAAAAACACAGGGTATACAAAGTGTTAAGTACACCATGCTGGTGGCTGGAGCAGACATCATTTTGTTACAATATGCAAAATTAAACTGTGCGTATTGCTTTGGAGTTAACTTCCTGTCTACAAAGAGTAAAATGCTGATTTGTGTTACCATGACCACACACGGAGAAAGGAGGGTTTGCTTGTTGAGCGAACTGCTTTCTTTTGTCAATGAAAGTGAAGAACCTTTTGTAAGCTTTAAAACCCAATACTAATATGGGCCAGCATATCAAGGATCAGTTTCTAAGAAGACACAACTTTATTGGGCCCTGTAATGACCACCCCACCACTTTAGAAACTGAATTACTAAATGTCAGTGATACCGAGGCACAACTTGTTGCCTTTGAAACACGTCACCAATCTCACTGGGCTAAAATATTTCTTCTGCTCTCAGGTACTCAAGCATATATAGATATGGATAGCCTTTCCAAGGCCTTTGACATAGTTAATCACCAAATACTCTTACAAACTCTTAACAAATTGTCCCTAAATAATCATGCCACACAATGGTTCCATGCTTATCCAAAAGTGGAAGGCAAAAGGTGGTCATATGGCACAACAAACTCTCTACCCCTCTTCCTGTCACTGTAGGAGTCCCTCAAGGCTCTGTATTAGGCCCCCTTCTTTTCACTATCAATGACCTACAGACTGCTATCCTAAACACTACCTGTATACAATATACCGATGACACCACTCTGATTTGCTCAGCCTCTACCCCTTCAGATCTGCTATCTTTAACCCAGAAAACCTTTAACATAGTGAAAAATTGGCTCTCAAATTGTCAGCTGTTACTAAACCCCAATAAAACTAAGCTATTGCTACTCCCGCTACTCCCCCCCAACTCTCATTTTCTAGAACATCAAACAATGATACCATAATCTCATTGGATAAATATATCAAACTAGGGGGGTCATAATTGACAACAACCTTAAGTTTGACATACACATCAACCAAACCATCAAAACTGTTAACAGCTGGACTTCCTATATATAGGAATAAAGCGTTCCGTACCCCTAGCAAAGTCTGCAATTGCCCGTACGCATCTTCTTTCCACTTTGTTACATGCCTCAACAATATTCAGAAACCTGAACAAAACAGAACTCAAACTCTCTAGCTGCTACAAACAAATTGCCAGGTCTGCCACAGGTAACCCTTACAGGACACACTGCTGTCACAATCTTAATCTCTTAGGTTGGCAGGAACTTCCTAGCTTAATAAAATACAATCAACTTATTGTAGCTTTCAAAGTCATTAACCACCCAGACAAAACATCCTCCCTTAGTAACATTATCTATCCCTACAAAAATGCCAGGCTACTTACATCCTCTACTAAACTCCTGATCCAGACAACCAAAGCCAACAACCTATCTGGAGAATCCTTGTTTGCTAATTCAGTAGGCAGAATCTGGAACATGCTTCCATTTGACCTTACCCTGAATCCCTCAATTAGCAAATTAAAAAAAAAAAATCTAACAAACTATTTTAAATCTCACTGGCTATGTCCCTGCACCAAACCGGACTAATGTCTACCCACAGTCTGCCTTCTTCAACTCCTATTTACAGGACACATCCTGGTACAAGTAATAGGATTGAAAATAATATCAGAGAGAGATGCATTATGTCCTGTCAGTTGTACATATTGTCTGTTATGCAAAACTTTACAATTTTATGTATTGATCTCTGAATTGTGTAACTAACTTTTTATACTTTACTTGCTTTTATTGAACTATTTTATAAATTTTTGGAGCTTTTCTCCCCAGGCCTCCACTGAAAATGGACCCTAATCCAGTCAGACTATCCCGGTCAACAAATGTAAAATAAATAAATAATAAAAGAATGCTTGGTGCATCTTTTGAAGCACAAGACTTGAAATTTTATAATTGAACATTTAATTCAAATAAAATGGTAAGGGTTCAAATATCTGAATTAAAAGCATATTTTACAATTGTGGTTACAGCTGAAATGAAAAGTGAAGGTAAAATGTGTATATATTACACACACACACACACACACACACACACACACACACACACACACACACACACACAATAAATTCAAAAGGAAATTCCCAACTAATTTATGCAAGTAGGCTTTTCAGACTAGTACCAATAGTACTATCTGAATGTTTACTACCTAATGAAGCACTGTTCAGAACTGATTAACCTAAGCCTGAAACTAGGAATGTACAAATCACTGAACACCAAGAAAAAGTGTCCTCAGGTGAAACAGTACGTTTCAGATGTGGGTAGAAGGGTCACATTGCAAACAAATGTTTAATTAGGAATGCTTTACCTGACAAAATTTTGTATTTTAAGCCATGTACACATAAGGAAAAGGTAAATGTTGTGCCTTTAAATAACGTGATTTCTACCAAAGTACTGGTAATGCAGAAGCACAGATGGAGTGTGCTAAAATAACTCCTAAAGTACTAGAAACAGCATCCTGTCTAAGGCACTAATACATTAGCCAATGAACATTATGGGAAAAAATTGAGGGTGACACATTAGATTCAGTGTCAGGGAGAATGGTCACATTTATTATAGAACCTTACATCTGCAAACATAAAATATATGACATAAGAAAGGAGGAAGCAATATGCAGACATGGGGGTAGAAGAGTGATCTATAATGCACAGAAAAATTTAGACACTATTGGATAAAGGATTACAGCCTATTTTAAATATTTAACATATGTTAAAATGGGTCAAAACTTCCCCAGTTCAAGTCACTATGTAAGTTGTAGGGGGGGGGGGCAATCAGACTAATAATTCCTCCTGAAAATAAATGGGAAGTCAGCAACAGCATCCTGGCATACAGTCCCAAATATAGTACTAGTAAAAATAAGGGCAACAGCAAACCAACACTTCAAATTACGATCATATAAAATACGATCCTTAAAAAAAAAAAAATAAGGGATAGATATAGGAACTAAAATATGACTTTGGCCAAAAGAACGTATGTTTTATTAGGAGTTGCAGTCTTATTAGAAAACATTGTTGAAACAAGTAACTACAGAAACCAAAAGAGAAGAGCTGAAGGGCTTATATACATGATATGGAATGCTGTCCATCAGTTTCCATCCATTCAATTAATGAAGGATGGCCATGTAGATACAGACAAGGCTTAACCCATAGTAAAAACAAAGAGAAAAGAAAACACACAAGAGCCCTAGGTTCCCCACTGTAAGGTCAAAATAGAAGCTAGACTGAAAAGAACACTCTTAGTGCTTAGAGAGAGAAAAGCCACTAAAATAAAAGTAAGGCAACTGGAAAAAAGTAGTCAAGAGTTACTTTTGCAGAGAATAAAATGGGGAAAACACACACAAACACACACACACCCACACCCACACAACTTTTATTCATAGACAGAAGATGGTATACCATCAATTTAATGCCCATCATTTCCAACTTGGCAAATTTGAAGACAAGCACTGAATACTTTAAGACAGTACAGTGGGAGGATAATTTAAGTAGGAATAGAGACCCAGTCCCATAGAACAATACCAATATTCTGAGCTGGAAAATAACTTGCTGCATAAATTAGTGAACAAAAATGAAGAAAAAAGTATTGCACCAACATCTAATTCCAAAATCTTTTACAACACTTGAGATGCTGGAATATAAGCCGCATCTTGGGAGGACATTTATGAATGGACAAAACCAAATCTCAATTTTTAGATAGATTGTACTTACTTGATGTAATGAAAGACACTGAAAATTTTAGTGGTCCTTGACCAGAATACCAAAAGATGTCTCTAAATCCAGAGTTCAGATGTTTACCTATGCCTTCTAGGGTGGTCCCATTTGAGTGAACAGCCAATTTGTAGGCCAATTGATAAGTGCATGTCTAGACATTTAACTTTAAAAGATTTCTAACAATACTATTTTTTTTCTAAAAAGGAACAATGTTTTTTCACAGTGGTAAAGTCGATAACTAAATTCCTAGTGTTACATTTCTCCAGGGTGGAGAGAACCAGGAAAATATTCCTATATCAGGAAATTCCATTAATGTCCAGGGTAGTGCAACCATTTTGCCATTAAAACAATGCTCAAACTGATGGTCATGAAATGCTTTAATAAAATTCTAAAGTCAGTACTAAAGGAGGCCACAGAACAAGATGGTAAGACCTTCAGTTACTCCCTTTTACTTATTTTTACTGCAAGACAGCTTCCCCAAGCATCAAAAGTTTACTTCATTTGATTTGTTTTGTGGGAGATAAGTGTTGCTGAATATATCAAGGCAGACTTGGAAGAACAAAAAAAAACAATTAAAAAAAAGTGGGATAGGATAAAAAAAAATGTTTCAACAATAGTTATGGAACATGTGTAATAAGAATAGAAATAAAAATTCCAGACTGGGGAGGTTTAAGTGTTAGCATTAGTTCCATCTATTGGAACAAAGTTTCTAGAAGATGACATGTCCCCTTAGAGATGGCAAGGAAAATCTAAGTAAAAATAAGACAAACCTGAAAGAGAGGACCATAAATGTATAAAAACCATGGAAGGAAATTAAACCTTCTTTATTCACCTTGGGAGTGGACAGAGACATCAATAGTACGATGACAGAAATATATTTCCCTGCTGTTCATAAAGACAAGCATTTTCCTGAAGAACAGAATCAAGAAGCAAGCAGTTCTTACCAAGAAATACTTTAGTGTACCATATTAAAGCAATGAAGGTATAACTAAAAACCACATGGGGTTCCATATTCCTAAATGGAAGCAGTAAGTGATGTAAATAAAATACTGTTCAGACCAGCTGTTGTGTGTACAAGTCTTTAATAAAATGTTTGAGAGATTTCTTCAGAACTACACAATAATAAAAAAGTGGCAAAAATTAAAAATTGGTCTGAATGGCATTTTCCTTTTGTTTCTATTGCATATGATGCCTTTTTTAGAGTTTAGCTTCTTGGTTTTAATTTAATTTCATCGTTTGAAGTGAAGAAAATGCCTAAATTAGGAGCTCTAGAGGACTCTCAAAGTGAATGAAAAGGAGTTCAACTGAAACGGTGCCTAAGCTAAGCAGCTTTTTTTAATTTTGTAAAGATTTGCATAAATTGAAGTAGATTTATCTGACAACTATTCAGTCTCCACTCCTTATCTCTCAAATGTACAGATGTTTTGGCCTCTTCCTCATAAAATGCGTGTTTTTATAAAATCACAGAGGGCTTACGTTACTAAATAATGAGCCACATTTAAGTTTCAGGACATTATATCCTTTAGAAAATGCATGCTAATGTAGAAATTGTCTATCAACAGTTTAGAAGAGCAAGGTTTAAAATCTGTCCCTGTTTTTGGACCTTTGTCCCCCATTATTTTTGCCTTTTTCCATATTTTTTGTGCTAAGAGGTTGAAAGGTATGATAAACCCCTAGACAAGCTAAACAAAACAAGGCTTTTTGACCACCTAGATTTCACTAAGGGTGTACTGACAGATTCCCTTCACCCCTGAAGGAAAGAGAAAACATTCCTCTCTCCTTGAAAGTTCATTGTACTGTCTTACCTTTTAAACTACAATGAGCTATATTCAAATGCTAGTGAATTAAGTTCTGAATCCTCATGCTAGTACTCAACTGTATACCTTTCAGGGTAGAGTGGTTTACTCAGAGAAATGGTACTGAAATTTAGCCGAAGTACAAGCTGTGCTAGATTCTTAAGTTAGGCAAGTGTTGCAATTAATGCTACCAGAACCATACATTCCAGTGGTCTAGAATTTCACACAAAGTTCAGATTTTTAGTTGATATTTTTGGTCTGTTCCAAATAAAGTTAGGGTTTTATGGTAAAATCACAGAGGATTGAAGTCAGTAAATGATGGCAGAAATCTGAGTATCATATTATCTTTACTTCAGGATCTGCACGCTTCTGCAAAACCTGCTCGTTATTGCTCTTATAAAAACTTAGAAATTTCAGAGAATATTTAAAAATCTGTCCCATATTTTGGGCTTCATCTTCCCATTATTTTTCTTTTCCAGAATTCTTGTATGAAGGAGTCAAGCGGGTACGCGCAGCACCCAGATAGTAATTAGTATGTCACTAGGAAGGAGTCAAGCGGGTACGCGCAGCACCCAGACAGTAATTAGTATGTCACTAGTTGTCCATAACTGGCCTATACCCAGTAATAAATAACAGGTTAAAGGATTTTATGCTACCAGTATTTAAGCAATCTGTACCAAACTTTGCAACCATAGTCTGACCCCTGACAAACCTTACAACAGTCAAGGTCCCAGCCACGTAAGATGGACCACAGCAACAGATACGGTATTTAATTAAAACAAAACATGTTATTCAGTACTCACCGACTTTGAAAAACCTTTTGTTGCATAAACTGAGGCTTCTAATGTCAGTTTTAAAAACACTGTTATCTTGAGAAATAAGTAGTGAGAAACAATAGCTGTGTTACCCAAGCAGGAAGCTGACTAGGGTCAATCAAACCAGAGTAGGAAGCTCTTTTAAAAAACTGCACTTCAAAATTACTTACCATGATAAAGCCGAATTCCAGTAACAGACCATGCAGCCCTACAATGATTAAACAAATAAAAAGGAAAACATCAAATTATACAGATGGGCTTTATCCCTACAGACCTTTATATTTACATGTTAAACATACATTGGCAAACAGCAACAAAAAATATTGATGGGTGCTCTCACTCTCATAACCCATCAGAGTTTGGATGGAACCAGAAGTTTTATTCCAGAAGGTAGTCTTTGTGATACCATCTACCTCTGCTTGACCAAGTATTCTCTACTCAGGCATAATGTAAAAGCTCAAATAAACCTCTACATCACTCACTGGATTCCCAAATGACTCACAGACACAGCATAGATGATCAAAATCAGGGAAACTACTTCCATGAGAAGACCACACCATGGCTTGATGCTAGGACCTATCCTGTTTTTTTCTATTTCTCAGACGTTAAAGCAAATGCTAAAGAGGTCTGACTGAATAAGTTTGCAGGTAACTAGAGACTATGTGCAGTTCTCAAATCCCCAAAAGACTTGCAGAAAGGCTTGTCCCAAAACAAATAACTGGTGCCAGAATCATAGTTTAAAGCTCAATGCCAAAAAAATGAATCACATCCTTTGGGAATTAACACACCCTTGAGTTGACCCAGTTGTTTGGGAAATTATGTGGACAGGGACCGATCTTTTGACTAACATGTGTCCACTGGTGAGGATACAGTCTATATTGAGCAGCTTATTAAACAAGGTCCGAGGAGGTCTTTGTGCCATTTTACTCAGACATCAAAGCCCTCGGAGTTGTAACTGTCCAGACACATGGATCAGCTAAAACATCCACAGAGATTACAAAATGGATACTAGGATTAAACAATTTGCTGTACGTGGGCTACCTCAAAGCTCTGTTGCTTTACTCTGTCTCTTACAGACTAAGAAGAGGTGACCTCTGTCTGGTATTCAAAGCAATCTCTGACCAAAAATATTAATGGACCTACTACACATCAGCAAATCAAATGGCATCTCAGTACTCGGTCTTAGAATATAAACCTCCTCTGCAACATCAGCAGAACAGTTTGGAGGGACATGTGTATATTGCAGACATGTCACTCGTCCGGTCAGGATAAAACAGATGAATGGTTGTGGGTTTAGTTCAAGCAGCTTTATTACACACAAACATCAAAAATGAGGCTTTGTAACCTAAACTTAAATAAACTTATAAACAGACCGACTACAACACTCATATATGTTAACACTCTGGCTGTTCTCTCAAAATGGCACTGCTGCCTGCACGTACTTACTACTGATATGCACATACCTACATCTAGAAATACTTCTTAGAAGGTGTATATACACACACACACACACACACACTCACACACACTCACACACACTCACACACACTCACACACACTCACACACACTCACACACACTCACACACACTCACACACACTCACACACACACCCTTGTACAAGAGGGTACCACTTCTTCGGAACAGACTCACCATTCATGTAAAACAAAGGTTATCCCTGTCCAAATGCAACCACAACTTGGATCTTTTGATGGGAAATAGGACAGTTATCTCATGCTCCCCCTGTACTACTGATAGACAGAGGCAGCACCTAAATGTTTTTATCCACAGTTGGCCCTTTCAAAATACATACAGTATGACCCCCAGGTAATAGTCCACAAAGGGTTAAAGTGAATCTAAACACGAAACAAGATTAGTGCTTGGAATTATCTAAATGAAAGTTTGGACTGTGCTTAAAATGGCCTGCAAGGGCATTTAGCCTAGTATTAAATCTAAGAACCTATACAGGATGGAGAGGAGTACTACATATTTTATGTACTTATGTGGGACAGACAAGACAGCCACAAAGCAGGTATGCATAGGTCTTGTACACTGCATTGTCACCCATATTAATGGATTAATGCATCTATTCTTTGTATATACACACAAACCTGTCAAGTATACTAAAATATGAGAAATGTTCCCCATTTATGCCTTAAACTTCATATTCCAAGTTGCTCCATACATGAAAGGCTCGTCACACATTCATTAAGATTTTTTTGTTATAAATCCACCCATCCATTCACAGCACTCTTTCCCATGTCTATGATAAGTAGGATTATAATACTATAATTCACTAAAATCACTTTTTATAAAGTAAAAAGACAGACAAATTAAAGTTGTGAGCTTCTTAGATAAAGAATGGCACAATGACTGAGATCCAAATGGCTGTAGTACTATTACTTCAGTAACGGGAAATAAACATGTAATGAAACAAGTTCTCTTTATTCTACCGCCTCGGTGTTACCACCTTGAAGGTGGTAACACTGAGGCGCTTGAATAAAGAGAACTTGTTTCATTATTTCCTGTTACTGAAGTAATAGTACAACAGCCATTTGGATCTCAGTCATCGTGCCATTTTGGAGCAGGAGGTTTGGTTATAGCATTCTTAGATAAAGACGTCTAAGTATTCCACGTTCCACATCTTACTCATTTTCTCCACGTCACGAGACGTAGTGTGACAAATTTTGGAGATGGAAGGTGGAGAGCTATTATCAATATATAAAACACAGATGTACCCAAACTCAGACATCTAGACATGCACACAGATGTACAAATGCATACATATCTACATTTTCCGATAATATACCTGGCATAGTACCTTACTGCATTACACTGGAGGATAGGTATATGTTCATGTGTGTCATATTACATTTTTAGCCATCAATACCCACTGCAAATATCGTAAAATTTAATAGGTCAACATAACAGTTGTAAAAATCTGAATGAAGTAAATCACCAAACGTAAATTATTACATCAGACAGGTCATGTGTACGAAACCAAAAACTCAATGTGCTCTTAGCTGTCATAGTTATGCCATAGGAGAGGAGTGCTTTCTGATCAGTCCTGCTCTTATAGCAATACATGATGACAAAATCCAACAAGTGACTGATGTATGCATGTCCAAATATCATCATTTGGTCTTCAGCTTAGTACTGCTAAAAGGATAAATATTTGAAATTCTCTAACAAGAAATGTGATAACTAATTGAATTGCAGTATTAAACTTCTGGAGACCCAAAGAACTGCTCAACTTCTGGGAATTTGTTTTCCATTGCTAGACTCCCTCAGCAGAATTACATCTTTACTAATGATGGTTTCCCAGCTTTTCTTCCATTTGATGCTTGATAATGAAGGTCAGAGTGCGAGACTGCCAGGAACCAGACAAAGTCAGCCAGGAACGCTATCGTGGGCAATGCTATCACAATGCTCTTTTATTTTACAAACATCTCTGATTCATTTGACACACACTAGGGAGAGAGTGTGAGCCAACGCTGATACTGGCAAACTGTCAAAGAGGCATGGAAATTGTTGTATTCACTTCTTCAACACGTAGTTGCTAATGAATCATTCCAAGTCATACCAGATGATCTAAATGTATCAATGATTCAGCATTGTGTAACTGATACAACTATGCATTAGTCTGGGAAAGAACTTAAAAGAACAATCAGAAGAGATAAAGGGAAAAATGCAACAGGCAACTGACAAAAGGTTTTGCTTTACATTAGTATTTCAACTTTAAGAGTTTTTAAAAGTCTGCATTTACCATCTTGACAGTACGTATGGTTAATGCAAATCACAGCATAGTGGCAATGTTATCTGCACCACTTTTGAGCCTTCGAGAGGCTAAACTGAGGAAAAGATGCCAGCCGTCCCCAAACACAGATTTACACATAGCAGTGACATTATCTCAAAGTGCATATAGTCCCTTGCAGTTAGTAACAGAAAGCAATGCATAACTTAAAACATGAGGCATTTCTAAGCAGCCCCAGTTAATCTGAATAAAATACAAGAATTAACCTTATTGCTGAGTGCATTTCCCTAGGCAGCACCATTCTTTACTTGAAGAATTCTTAATTTTTGTTTGATTGGCTAAGTAAAGAAAATGACCATGTACAGTTCCAGAGCTGCAAGCATTCTTTGACATAAAAAATTGTTTCAAGGATCATGAGAATTGAAAACAGTTTCATAGAGTCTCCCTGAGCAAAGTCATCCAGACAAAACAGAACAATTTCAATAGATCAGGTTAGCATTTTTAAGAAAGTCAAGTCAAGTGGTTTAAACAGGTACTAGGCTCACCTCTGGTGATGGAAGATGAAAAAAGCAATGGTTCTACTCCCACACCAGGTAGATAGACATTTTTCCATGATCAAGGCAGCACTCCAGAAGAAGGGAGGTGATGCACTCCTGAGTGAGCAGTTCTTGAGGATACTTTCAGAGAAGGCACATTTGCCTCCCATTTTTCTAAGTCTTAATCCATAGCAACTATGTCTCTAAATTCAGTTCATTCTCTCAAGTGGAAGCTCTTTTGGACTTTATACTCAACATCATGTTTTTAAAGGCTCTGGACATTTCCATTGGAAGTTATCACCTCACTATTCAAACAAATATTTCTGGAGAGGGTGAACATAAGCGTTATTAGAAAACTGTAAATGCCAAACTATATAGTAATCTTTATAATGGCTGCATTAAAACAGAAAATATCAATTTTGTAATAAAGCATAAACAGCTTACAAAACCCCAGGAACCATTTAAGCATCATTCTGCCTGGAGTATCTTCTTTATACAGCTGTGAACTTTCATATGTGGCTAAGAAGTTCTGTCATCTGATCATTGAGATAATTACAGAAAAAAGATATTATAGTAGATATACATAATATACAAATAATAAAGTCAAAAGTCAAAGTAAACTTTGTCAGATTCCACAAGTGCAACTGTATGGAATTTCATTACTCCAGGCTCCATGTGCAAACATCTAACATATACAATTCACATTACTACATTCAGACATTCCTACTACATATTTACTGTTTTACATATTAACAGACATTTCCTAATCTAAAGGGACATGGTATTTATTGCACAGAATTCCACAACTATTTCTTATTGCACAGGATTCTGTTGGCACTAGTCTAAGTAAACACTATTTATTGCACAAAACTTTCACAGCTTTTACTTAATACACAGGATGCTGTTTTAGCATCAGCGGATACTGCACAGAAATACGATTATACTCAGAGTAATTGCATATAAATATCATTAGTTGCACTAAACCAAGGCAAAATATCAATATAGACTTCTATTTCCCATCTAGTAAGCTTTAATACGAGTCTAATACGTTGCATGTAACATGGTTTGGGATGTATTAATACAAATATGATCAAGCAATATTTGATGCCTAGAGGCATCAGTAGAATGTAAGTGCATAAACAAACACCTGCAGGCATCACAAGGATGTAATGAGTTAATCAGCTTCTGCTAGATAAACATCTGCCAAAGTAAGATTAACCATCAAATTCAGGAGTACTAAACCTGCGGAGCTGACTGACTGCCTCCGAGGACTACCTCTGATTACATTTGCCTGATGACAGGAGATAACCTTATGTCTTCCTATAAAGTACTTTCCACATTCCAGTACATTTCCACATTCCAGTACATCTCCACTAACTCCTAATCCTTTCTGCACCTGACCCTCACCCTTTTGAATGCCTCTGTTGATTTTGTTAATGCCTGTACTTGAAGTCTATTCCATGAGCGCTCTGTATGAGGAAGCACTTTTGGAGATCTTAAGGTAGGCAGCCCCAACTATCCATTACTGATGGGCACATCTTCCCCTTCTGTCCCTTGTGTTTTGGTTGTCTACATCAAAATCTCCCTGACATGATCTTATGCACCCATGTCATGCCCCTCTGGTCTCATTTACCTTCGAATGAGAACAGCCCCAGCTTCTATAGTTGATAACCACATCTTTTTCCCCCTCGATCCCATACATTCAGTTGGCTTTCCTTTTTCCTCTTGCTTGTTTTTAGCAGATTGATGTCTGTTTCCTTGCATTTTATTTTTAAAAATAAGATTGGACACAACTGTCCCTTTCCAGGACTGACCTCACTGCATTGTTTGGCTAAGTAACTTGCTCAAATGACACAGTAAATAAATGCAGACAAAAGAAATCAAACTTTGTACCCTGGACTATGGGAAGCAGCTTGTTAACAGCTCAGTCTTAATCCAGTGGGCAGATTCCTAGAAATCTATGTTCCCAGAACTGCAAATATTGCTTAGGACATGACCTGACCCAGCTCAGAAAACTAAAGCATTCCTTCTTTCCTTCTGAAAACCATCTCCATAAAAATGTACCCCTACATCCTGCTTGCTGCTGCCACTGCCCTTTAACCCCACTCCTGCCATGCAGTCCAGGCATAATCAACACAGCAAGAGCATTTTTTTCCTGCCTCAACAGATGGAGCATTTTTTTCCTGCCTGTTACTTTACATCAGGACGGCTCACCTTAAGTGTACCTTTTTTCATTTGTTTGCACCGAACTCAAAAGTCACCTTTTTCCTCCACTGTATCACCCTCCCCAAATCCTTCCTTAGACTTGATTCCCATCTTCTGCTGCTGCACCTACCAATAATCCCAGGTCAGAATCGAACCCTATACCTTGTATTTATGAGGTAAATACCTTAACCATTATGCCAAACCCAGCCCTTATTCCCTCAAACATGGCTGAACTGCTAACATAAACAGAACTGGACCCCTATCAATCGCACGGTGCTCTACTAATGACTTAGCATAATTCTGACATCATCCCTCCCTCGACAGCCCTCTTCAGTCTACCCCTCAACCATACACAATCTAGTTTTTCAGTCTTATACCCTCAGCCTCTCCAGTTTTCTTGTCAGCTGTCTGTGTAGTACTGATGTAAAGTGGTTCCCCCCCCAATATGTTGAGGACTGAAATTCTAATCTTTGTAATGTTCAAAATTAATGTTTGACTGAGAGCAAACTATATACCATGTCTGCAAATGTGGTATCTTGGGGTAGCCTTAACATAAGTAAGTTACGTGGATGTCAGAGGCAGCATCTTCCAGTGCTGGGGTATAGAAGGGTAAAGACTCACCAAAGAATGCTTTAAACTCAAGTGTCGAATGCTGATAAATCAACATTTAGGGCTCATAGTAAGTAGCAGGTGTGTCTAATTTTGTGATCACAAATTTAAAGGGGAGCTCAGTCAAACGCTTTAGAGATGTTAAGGTACTCCACATATTTCAGTGTTTCCCTTTCTTGTTCTCCTGTAACATGCTCAAAATATATCAGAATTAATGAAAAACTCATTTGGGTCATAAACCAGTTTTTTTCTTTGTTTAGTTATGGAGGTTTTCCTTTTTGAAAATAAAACAGTCTTGGGGGCGTGGTCAACATGATAAGCTGATAGCAGCACAAATCTCTTGTTCTGCCTTTAAATATATTTTCTGACAGGATTTTTTCTTATCTTCAAATAACTGGATAAATTATATTCTGTTGGTTATTATAGTACTTATTTGAGAATTGCAAGAATTTCATTTCTGAAAACTTATTTGGATTTTTTTCCTCATAAGTTATTCCATTTACTTCAGCTACGAGTCACACAAAGACTTCTCTTCAAGACAACTCTACGAAGAAGGAACTTCATACAATCATCTCTAGTATACAAGAACTCTCCACAAAAATGGATAATCTAGAACATATTATGGGTAACATGAGGAAGAAAAGTAAGAAAGAAACAAGACCTACTAGGGGAAATTATCACAAAGCACTCGGATCAACTTACAGCAATAGAGGAATCTGCGAATGAACTAGATGGAAGACAGAGAAGGAGAGCTAGATTGTTTTATTTTAAGAGGAAATCAACTTACTTGAAAAGGTGGAGAACTTTGGGAGTAGAATTTATGGCATTCCAGAAGAAATGGAAGGTAACAATTTAGTTCAATTTCTGAATGACTGGTTTTCTAGAGTTCTTAAATTTACCCGAATCCTTATTTAGAATAGAACGGGCGCACAGATCTTTATCAAATGTTTTCATAACTAAAAATCCTTCTGCGGCAAGATCAATCACTGTTAAGTTTCTGTCATCCCAAGATAAGGGGCTCATGCTTAGAGCTGCTTGGTCTGGTACACCTGCCCAGATAAATGAGAAAATTGTAAGATTTGGCGATTATTATACCACCTCAGTGATATCTGAAAGAAAAGCTTGTGTTCCCCTTATTAAAAACTTAAAAAAAAGTGGCATCAAAGCACAAATCATTTTTCCTGGTAGAATTAAGATAAATATGCCAGATGGTCAAAGAATCTTTAATACCTTGGAAGATGCTACAGACTTTGTCAAAAACAAAAACCTAGTAGATAAAGTGGAGGACATGGAAATATCTCTTTCCAGTCTGAAAAGACAAGTTGTAAGAACTACTTCAAGTGTTAAAGAAAAAAGTAGTAAGAAATCCAGGGACAAATCATATACCAGATTCCCTTTATTTGTCTTGAAGATGCCCTAGAGCATCACATATGGATCTCTTTAAAAGGCAAGGTATTCTTCCCTCCATTAAAATTAAAAAAAAAAAAAAAAGTTTTTTGTTGTGTATGGCTTTGTGAATTATATGAAAATTGCACTGATAGTGGGGATCTCTGTATACCCTTTTTGTGATTTATGATCTCTCTTATAATGGTCCTGTTTGCTTATAGCTATATTGAATATTTGGCTAATACTTATAATCAATCTATATGTAGCATGAGTGTTAGGGGATATTTGGTAGCTCCTATCTTTCTAAATCTTAAGTTCATTTTACTATAAACTTTATACACGTTATCATTTGGGAGCTTGGTTTCTAATAAGATGTGGATGGTGACTTGGTTCTTTGTTAAGCCTGTGATGAATAGATTGTTCAGATATGTTTTTGTGTAGGAATTACTTGGGATATGCTGCGAGTGTGGCTGGAGGGCAGGGGAGTAGTTCTTTACTACCTACGGGCTTTCCTCCTGCTTGAAGCAGAGAGGTTTATAATGTTTGAGAGACTAGTTCTTTGTTTGCAGGAGATCTGCTTTAAAATAACTCTCAGATCTATTTTTAATTGATCTGGTTTTGTGTTGTGGAGCATTTGCCTGGTGGGAGTGGTTTTACTGAAAAAAGTAATGTTTTGTACTTACAATATGGATAAATATCTTGACTTGACATTAACCAGTTTTCTCTCTCATTTCTCACCACGGTTACATTTAAAACTGCAAATGCAGTTTAAATCACCGATCGGGAAATGAAATGCATGGCTGCCTCCCTCTTACAACTGAATTTGCCACTAGAACCTTGGTATGCTTCACTAATGAAAAGTTTGAGCATTGCTTCCTCATTTATGGGAGAGGGAAGGGAAAGAAAGCTCTCTTCCTTGACATGCGGACAAGCAATAACAATGAGATTGTGACCTTTGACACTGCTCTACTTGCTGGAGTGTACCGACTGCATGGCTTATACTATACTATACTATACTATACTGTCATGGAAAAGCTGCAGCATCTCAAAAAAGTTAGAAGACTAAGAAGTCTGACACCCTAGGTGTAAACAGAGGCTCATTAAGAGATGTTTTTCAGTTAAGGTTGTAGCACAGAAGAACTTTTACAAAATAAATTTCTGATATGCAGAGTAAATAGTGCATATATTTTCCATTCAGAAGATCACAGAAGAAACCGGACAAATAATTTATGATTTGAGAGTTTCTATGGATTATATGCCTTATTTTTAACTTATCATTTATGAAACAATTATGAAACTATTTCTTTTAGGAACATTCAAGTAAATATTGTTAAATGTAAATGAGAAATTACTATTCATACCTGTAGTGTCCTGTTCAGGCCATGTGAAGAGAAAATTCAGACAGTTGTATTTGGCAGTTCTCTAAGTTCTGGGGGGAGGGGGTGACTATATTGCAATGCAGAATTTGTGAACAGCTTGGTTGCATCCTAAGTGAAGTAATAATGCACCATGTCTTTAATGCCCCAAATGTGCAAAGTGAAAGAAAATATTTATCAGTGTAAACAAGATCAAGTTAACCCTAAAGTCTCTGAAAAAAGTACTGCAAAACTGTATTTCATTTGATTTATTACTTTATACTATTTTGTTTCTTTGAGCATTTTGTATGCTTGAAGTGTTTTCAGTTAAGAAATGTTTACAAGTTTTATTTCTGTATAATGTGTTTGCATTTTAGACAATTATCTTTGGTCTTGTTATTTACGCCGGTATAGGCTCACTTTCAATGTTCTCTGATACAGTTATTGAATTGGTGTCTTAGGGAGTTTTTTTTTTTTTTTTTTTTTTTTTAAATAGAGGCATAAAACATAAAAATTAATATAGCAATCTAGTTCATATGGAACTTCAGAGGGAAAAAATACAGAAGCTATTATACTGTTCACTTGTGTTTATGTATGTAAACGTACATGTGAAGGAGTACGTCTTAGTGTGACTGTTATACAAAGCAAAACTGTCTAAAGTCAACAGGCAATGAACGATACTACAACTAGTTATAAAATGAAACATGCAAGCTTTCTGCAGTTGTTTCAGCCTTAACTTCCTGAGATCTTCAGTTTCAATTTCAGGTGCTCAACTCCACTCACCCCCTGATGGGTAGTTTCTTGAACTTCTATATGACGTTTGAATAATATTTGTTGTTTAAAGTGACATTACCAAGTAGAATGGCCATGGGGAGTGAGCGGAAGTTTTATTATTACAGACTGAGTGGGAGTTTTAAGATTATAAAGTTAGTCAAAGTTTTAGGTCTAGGGGCTGCGATTCAGATTTAGAGTTAAAAACTGACTGGGAGTTCCTGGTTTTGGAGTGAAGGAGTGCCTAGGAGATTTGGACTTGGGGAACAAAGTAAGGAATTATGGTTAGGCAGTACCTTGAGTTTCAGATCTAGGGAGCAAAGCAGGGTACTTATTTTAAATCCATTTTGAATGTGTACAGAAATTATTTCTGTTAAAATGTCCTTAACCTGATTGTTTAGCTATGGTTAATTTAAATGATTACTACAACACAGGGTGTATGGCACAGTGGTACGGCGGTAGCTTTGTTACCTCACAGCAAGAGGTTCTCCCGTTCAATTCTCGGCCTGGGAGTGCCTTGTGTGTGGAGGAGTCTGCATGTCCTCACCGCGGTTGGGTAGCGTTCGAAAGACATGCATGCGTAAATGGGCATGCCTTCATTGAAGGTTGGGCGTCGAGCTGGCACCTAGGCGTTTCATAAAAATCTACTGCCAATCGTTAGCGGACCGGAGTTCCGCTGTGGCGACCCCTTACCGGGAAAAGCCGAAAGACAAAAACTGCAACACAGGGTGTGATCCATTATATAGCTTACAAGAAAGTATGTACAAAAATTTATGCATTTCATAAGGTTAGAAAGCACAGGAACTATAGACTATGATGTATGTAGCCGCAATATTTACTAACTATTGAAAATGTTTACATCATAGGGTTCGGACTGCTTTTGGATAGTTCACTTTGATTTAACAGCTCACAAAAGCTGGACGCACATTTACAGAGTCTAGCCTGTTAATTGCCTATCCAGTCAAACATTCAGATAGAAATACAGGAGAATAAGCTGAACAGTAAGCAAAGAATCATCCGGGCTAACCATATGGACCCCTTTTCAAGTATTTAATAGTGCCCACCTCTCTAAATAAGATGAATAATATACTTTTTTCTCTCATTCAGTGGATATCATGTTGTTGCTCTCCATGGCGAATAACCTCTTATATTTTCATGCTTTTTATCTACTGAAGTCGGTCAGAAAAAGGACTTTTTTCTTAAGGACCGAAATAGTCAAAACAATCATTGTGGTCACTAAATATTTTGAGTTACTATAAATCAGTCTTATGTAGATGTTGACAAAATAGTATAAAAAACAGAAGTTCTACAAATATTACAGATCTATTCTTGATATGATGTGACATTATTTGGTATGGGAAAAAACAGGAAAGACTGTTTGCCTATAGAGAGGTGGAAATCATACTATTATTTTCTTGAAATGTTTATTCACATATAGCTTTGAGAAGAGATTAAAGATGAAATGCCTAATAATGTCTCAAGCTAATAGTGAAATGGGATATAGGCTTTGGCAAGAAGTTACTTTTTTGGAATTTAACAATAATGGAGTCTTGAATTTATAGTACTAGTCAATATAATGTTTACCTTAAGACACAAGTCTAATGTCATATCATATTCTGTAAATCTAAACTCTAGCAGTTAAGTCATTTACCTCTAAGTTATATTTGTAGAGGTGAATGAACTGACAGCTCCATTAGTAATAAATGTCAGCTCATAGGAAGAAGCTAATTAGGGTGGTCATATTAACTTTGCCCATCTTCAATTTCATTTTGAATTGCATCATATGGACTCATGCTTCCTTATCACCCCATGCGGGCCCATCATGATATAACTTATCACTTTTAGTTAGTTTTTTTTTTTTTTTTGGGTGGAGTGAAAGGGAGAGTAAAGAAGAAAAGGAAATAAAAAAAAGGGGGGGGTAAAGGAAAAGGAAGAAAAAAGAAAACAAGTGATTATTTTCTACCGAAATACTTCAATGCTGTGAGTAATCGCTATAAGGGATAGCGAGCTCACGTTCACTGCTGTGAGTAATCGCTATAAGGGATAGTGAGCTCACGTTCACTCTGTGAGTAATCGTTATAAGGGATAGTGAGCTCACGTTTACTGCAGTGAGTAATCGCTAGAAGGGATAGCGAGCTCACGTTCACTGCTGTGAGTAATCGCTATAAGGGATAGTGAGTAAATTAAAACACACACGAAAAAATGGTTTGATATTTTGGCACCAATTTTTAAAAAAACTGTATGACACAAATTTTCTTTTAGCCAGAAATAATATAAAATAAAATAACTGGCTGAACAAACAAATATTTAGGGAATTTCTTGTAAATTAACTAAAATCTAACCTAAATAATGTTTTAGAAATTGTGACAGAGTCAGTATCTATACAATTAACTCACAGGTTTGTTCCAAGGTTAATGTCCTTGTCCGTCATATATACATTTTTAAGAGATGAATTTTGCCTCTCAGATAATTTGTTCTGGAGTTATTCAACTAAAGCCAACAAAGAAACTATTTCAGAAGTCAATAAATCCTTAATATTTAAATCTATAAAACACATCCATTTACTAGAAAATGTTTACACAGAAATTCCTTCATAGAAACGTTCTTACTCCACATAAAATTGCACTAATGTACAGAATAGATCCAATTAATTGTTGGAGGTGTAATGAATGTTTGGAAGCAAACTGGGTACACATGACTCTAAATTGCTCAAAGTTATTACCATTTTTGACTGACTTTAAAGATTTCACTAAGGCACTGTGGTTGGACAATTTTAGAATAACAGATTCACTAATACTATTTAATGCGCCAATCACAGATAATACCAAGAACATAAGCACATCTTCTTTGGTTACTACTTGCAGTAGCTAGGAAAATTATTACACTAAATTGGAAATGTCAGAAACTTCTCTCATTTTCAGACTTTATATCTTTAACAAAGATTTGTAATAGGTAATTGCACACTGCTCACATCAGATCATCAAATGTTACATGTAAAAAATTGTCATGGTTGAAATTAAAAAAATCTTTTAGACAGGTATTAATAACAAAAGGGAACTATGTTATGGACCTTGTATATAGTTCTATTCAAGTTATGTGTATGTTTTAACTGTTGTACTTTAATAAAAATATTTATGGAAAAAAAATAACCAGTCTTCCCCAAAGGGGTGTTTCAGTGGCATGCCTGGAAACTGCTCTTAACACCTGTAGTGTTCTGGATTTTAGTGAATCTTCTCCCCCTCATAAGGTTGAGTCACCCCACATTTACTGTCCTCAAGTCTAGAATTACTTCCACAATGGCCAGTTATCTGCGGAAGATCCCTGGGTAAAGAATTGGACAACAGAATAGCCAGATACTAGGGGGATTCTTTGAAATATGGAATCCATATCTTGTGTTTTATACTCCCCAAAAAAACAGCCTCATCTGCACATCTAATCTGTCTGTTTCAGGTAACCATTTACTGCTTCACCTAGGTTTCCCTACCTATCTCCCGCCCAGCCATTATCCCTTTACTTTCCTTCAAGAAGGCTTAAGCAAAGTATTAAAATCAGCATCTTTGTTTCTTTCTAGTCTCTTACTTTATTCCTTCCATCTTTGCTCAGCCTGGCCAAATATTGCAAACACTTGCACCTTTCTACTTAAACACCTAAAAGCCCTTGTTCCCTCAATTAGGTTTTATCTTGTGCCTTTCACCACCATATTACCTTCTGTTGCCCTTCTACTAGCCTCACTGAAATATGTGTCACTCACCTCCTTGCCCTCTCGCCTATACCTCCTAGAAGCTGTATACTTCGTCCAAATTAGTGACCACACTTTTCTGTATGGCCACTGTGATTGTTGCCTTTTAGGCATCTTCTCAAAGATAGTTTTCCTTAGCTTAGAGCCATTCCGGACACATTCCTTAGCTTCGAGCCATTCCGGACACTCTATTGCTTAAATCCTCGTTTTATTTACTCGTCTAGAAGATCATGGAAGACAATTCCTCTGTTCTTGTTACTAGTAGATTATTTGAGCTTTGAGGATTTTTTCGGGAATTGGGCAAACTCCTCTTTTTCCATGTTACTCAGCCTTTACCCAGTAGCACCATGTCAGTTGTCTATGTATTTGTCACACTCTAAAAGTAATGGGTCTGAAAAGTGACTTTAAGGGAAAAGATGGTTCTTCCAAGCAATAATGTGCTCTTTACTAAATCATGGATTTCACTGTTTGTACTGAATCATTTAAGCATTTCAACCTCTCTGTGCTTTTTTTTTTTTTTTTATTTATTAAACCTGTATCCCACTGATAGTCAAAATGTGCTCTTCTGAATCTGGCTAACATACCTATTCTAATCAATAAATAGTCCGTCTTTACACTTTTCTTTACCTGCCTACTACAAATTACACCACACCAAATTTAATCTTGGTTTTGAAGTTAATCTAGTTGCTAAGATTTTGCCTGGAGCTCCTGTAAAGTATTTGCCATTTCTACACTAACCAATACTGCCTTACAAAGACTGCTTAATCCATCTAGACTGACAATAGATGTGCCCAACACAAACTGCAAAAATTGTGTGTGTGCCTGTCTGTGTAGCCAGACAGTAAAATCTTTTTTATTCTGCAACTGATAACTCGGACATGTGCTGGGACAGATTATCACATCCTTTGCTGCATATCTTATTATATAAATGCTGCATTTGCTCTCCTGAATTTTAACTCATTTGAAGCAAATCAAAATGCCCACTCCCCATATCCCCCAGATTATATTTCCCTTCTTCAGTTTCTCCTTCATTCATCCCCTGGAGGAGAACCTGAACAGTTCTAGCAGACCTTTTTAAAATATCTGTCACAATGCATTTCTGCTTATGGCAACGGCTTCTCCAGAAACGCATGCAGTATTGTACACTTTCCTTACAAAATGTGCTTCATTACAATTACCAGGGTAGTGCACTGCTCAATATTGACCAATTTAAGCTCATCCCAGGTAAAATACAAAACATTTCATAAACAAAAATGCAGACATGTTAATAATAACAGAGTAGTTCAGACTAAATTACATAAAAATATGTACATACATTCCAGTGAGAAAGCAAAGTGTGGTGTACAACGCGGACCGTTTCTAAAAAGTGGGCAAATCTTCAGTAAATCTTGAAAGAGAAGAGACGAGACTTTGAGAGAAGAGAGAAGATACGTTAGGTAATATGTCCTGTGATGAAGCAGTGATGTTTGACTTGGAGCTTTTTGAGTTGTATTCTGAACTTGGAATAAGTGATTTATTTTATGTTTATGGGGAGAGATTGCCAAAAAGTAGGTACCCAAGAGGAGAAAGCATGGACAGTGCTGTGGAGTTTGCTAGCTGCAGGGGGAGTACATGTGTGGGGCTGGAGTAGTTTTTAGAGCATGGATCCTAAAACTAGGTTAGTCCTTTGTTTTATGGCACTCATTTGGGTTTTATCTAGAGTGATCATGGAAAGGAGAGTTTATCACACCGGTAAATGCGGTTAAAATAGTGTGGGGTGCAGGAATGTTTTTCCTGGAGGAAGAAGCAAAGATTTGGAGCTCCTATTCAAGATAAGAAAGCAGATATTCTTTACCAGTGGCTGTTCTGGCTGGTTGAGAAAGAAAAAGGGAAATCTTTTTGACCCAGAAGAACAGGAAGTTTATTTGGGATCTTAATTTGTCTACGTGGAAATGGAAGCTTAGTGATTGATCAAGCCATAATCCAAGGTATTTGAAGGTGGAGGGTATGTGTGAAATGGCTGTGTAAGTCACAGATAATGGAAGAGTCAATTGCTTGATAAATTTTCTGTCGAGTTCTAAAATGCGTAGCTTTGTTCTTTGTGGGGTTGCAAAGCAGTTTATGGGCCATTGATGGAGCTCATTTAAGTCCGACTGGAATTAACAGTTGATATCGAGAGTGACCGGATAGGTAAATTACCATGTTATCAGCACGGAGTTTAAGTGAGAGATGGGGGAAGGTCACAAGGAAGATAATGTCTGAACAAAGAAAAACATTTATCAATAAGTAAATATTGAGTTATGTTGGTAATCTATTACTTTGCATGATCAGATAATATGACAGCAGTGTGTGTGTGTGTTTATATATATACACACACACACATATATATATATATATATATATATATACATACACATATATATATATATATATATATATATATATATATATATATATATATATATATATATATATATACATACACACACACACACACACACACACACACACACACACGTGTGCGCATGTATATGTTCATCGAATCACAGGAGGTTACTAAGCTATCGACCCCGATATTTCAAACCTATCCATTCCATCCAAATTTAAAACCATAGATACTCTAGTAAATACCCCAGATTGTATTTAGCAAGGACTGCCTATGTCCAGGAGAGTATTAGTAATTTTAGTTGCAAGCAATGACTGCCAATGTTCTAGTTGCAAGCAATGACTGCCAATGTTCAGGAAAGTATTAGCAATTTTAGTTGCAAGCTTTCCTGTCAATTTAATTTGTTCAACAAGAAAGCTCATCAAACTTTATGCAATATCACTGTAAATAACAGAACTGGGAAATATGCCCTCTTCCCAATACTGTGTGGTCTCAGAGTTTGAATATTTAATTAGCAAGAGTGTGGGTTGCTTAAACGTTTTTATTTGCATGCTCTGAGGTTGTTGTCTAGGAGTATATGTAGTATGCCATTAGTTTTTTACTACTACTTTCAGTGTGTTTTTACAGTCAATGTTGTACTTTTCAAACTCAAGGATACCACATACAAATGTCTCATGAAACATCCAATGTTTAAAGGCCAAGCATTAAAAGAGAAATCATTCTAGATCAAATCTAAAGTGAAAATAAACTAAAATGACCTCTTTCCCCCTCTCTCCCATGTAAAGGGCTTTGCCCCCTACAACTCCCACCATTTTATATTAGTTATAATTTTATTATATAAGAATAGCAGGAGGTGTAAGTGGCACAGCCCTTATTATATACATACACACACACACATTTATATATATATATATATATATATATATATATATATATATATATATATATATATATATATATATATACACACACACACACACACACACACACACACACACACACACATATATATATTGTATGTGGAGATGCACATCTCCACACACAGACAAAGCCCACTGCCCACCTTAGTAAAATTAATGTCCCTAACCCAAACCCTGCACCTTACCTTAGAAGAAACCTAGGCATTTGAAAGTAGAGGTTCTCTATAGACATTTTAAACACATCAAAGGATTTTCCTTTGGCAATATTTTACAGGTTTGGCATTTAGGGTTAGCAATACTATAAATGTTTGAACTTATTGTTGCCGGTAGTTTGCATTAGGCAATTTCAAGCATTTATACTCTACAACATATACACCCTAACAAACACAAACAATTGCATGTGTACAAGTGTTTCTATATTGCATATAAACACATGTTGTACCAATATTGCAAAACTTATGTCTGACAATGTCAGTTAATTTGCAAATTAATCCAAAGTAGATGACAAGACTTCTAAACTGATTTTATTTCCTTCTTTAGATTAAAATCTGTTAAATAAAACCTCCTTAAATCTAATCCAGCAATCAATATAATTTCAAATTAAAATTATTCCACTAGCATTTTAATTAAAACATTTAAGACTTCTTTAAATATCTCATTTAAACAGCAAATCATATTGAGAAACATGCCATACTCATTGCATTACATTGTAACTAACTCATTGCATAGTAGGAAAATCCTACAATTGCCCCTTAATTCATTCAAGAGGATGATATGCAATGTTGAAACTTCAGTCCATCAAAACTATTTGTTTTACGTTTACCACGAAAGAGCAACTAGGCAATGATTACCCATTTTCAGCAGAGGCATGGGGAGAAAAGCTCCACATAATACATCTCGTTACAAATGTTATGTTCTATCAATGCACTGTCATCATCTTTTAATTTAAATATATTAATTTCTTCTAGTATGCAAACATTTATTTTCTATTTAGCTAATGAATGCAAAAACATGTGGCAGCATACATTAAATCTGATGTCTTACAATCCATATAAAACAGAAATTCGAGTACCTGGATTGACGCAAATTAATGTTCTGCATATATTTGCATGCTGATCAGGCCCCCACATTTAAAAGATTCCTTTCATTGAATGTATGACTGTAGGAGGTACTGCCAGCACAGCTAGCTGGAATTTTGTACATAACTGTATGTCATTGTGAATATCAAACTGATTTATACAAGATGCTGGTGTTACAAATGTATTAGAACTGTATGTCATGTATATCAAACTGATTTATACAGACATTTGTGTTGAAAATGTATTTGTAAAGTGCTTATGTATTAAATGTAAACCAGTGGGGCTATGTAGCATATAGATGTCCACAGAAGCAAGGTGGGGGAGCCAGCAAGTGGGAACAGAATACCTGTTGGTACCCTTGTCTCCAGACAAACTACCACAAGAGGTTACATCTTAGTAGATGGGAAACAGGCCGCTGCTAAGAAAGAGACAGTCTCTGACCTAACCATTGTGAAGCCTGCAATGGTGGAAGAGGAGCACTACTTGCTTGGGCTGTCTACTCCAGTCAGAGCTTTAGGAGGGACCCAATTCCAAATACCTTTGGCTAGGGTTCACCTTGACTGAGAGGGTGGAAACGGAAGCAAGCATGTAGGTGTGTTTCAGGATATCCCTGCGAGTCTAGTAGCCTGGGGGGGGGGGGGCTTGGACCGCACACTTGAAGCCAGGAACGATGAGGTGGCTATTCCAGGGAGGAAACTACTCTGTAGCAGTGGGACTGAAAGTAAGCTACAGCTGCTGGTGAGCTTTCTGTAAGATAGCTGGCAGGAGTGTCTGGTGGTAGTCATAACTACGTTACAGTCTGGGAAGATGGGGACATAGCTACTAATATTCACTGAGGAAGGCAAGTGTGCCGAAACCGGTATGATGTTATTCTGAAATTAAACTATTTCTGCAACAACACGTGGTGCTGGCTGTTCATTTGGACATAGCTAGTAAACCTGTACCAGCCTCTCTCAGGTGTGTGTGTGTCTGTGTGTGTGTGTAAATCAAATCTCAAAGAGAGTGTGTGTGTGTGTGTGTGTGTGTGTGTCTGTGTGTGTGTAAATCAAATCTCAAAGAGAGTGTGTGTGTGTCTGTGTCTGTGTGTGTGTGTAAATCAAATCTCAAAGAGAGTGTGTGTGTGTGTGTGTGTGTGTGTGTGTGTAAATCAAATCTCAAAGAGTGTGTGTGTGTGTGTGTGTGTGTGTGTGTGTGTAAATCAAATCTCAAAGAGAGTGTGTGTGTGTGTGTGTGTAAATCAAATCTCAAAGAGAGTGTGTGTGTGTGTGTGTGTGTGTGTGTGTGTAAATCAAATCTCAAAGAGAGTGTGTGTGTGTGTGTGTGTGTAAATCAAATCTCAAAGAGAGTGTGTGTGTGTGTGTGTGTGTGTGTGTGTGTGTGTGTGTGTGTGTGTGTGTGTAAATCAAATCTCAAAGAGAGTGTGTGTGTGTGTGTGTGTGTGTGTAAATCAAATCTCAAAGAGAGTGTGTGTGTGTGTGTGTGTGTGTGTGTGTGTGTGTGTGTGTGTGTGTGTGTGTAAATCAAATCTCAAAGAGTGTGTGTGTGTGTGTGTGTGTGTGTGTGTGTGTGTGTGTGTGTAAATCAAATCTCAAAGAGAGTGTGTGTGTGTGTGTGTGTGTGTGTGTGTGTGTGTGTGTGTGTGTGTGTGTGTGTGTGTGTGTGTGTGTGTGTGTGTGTGTAAATCAAATCTCAAAGAGAGTGTGTGTGTGTGTGTCAGCTACTTGGGCAGGAACACAAAGCACTGACTGGACAGAGAGGGTGCTGGAGTTCTTCGCTTGGTCACTCAGCTGAGATCTCCTCTTTGCCAGTGGGGAGTCTTATCAGGGATGTGGAGAGAGGGAGAAACCAGCCCCCTACTGTGCTCCCAGTGTGCTCTTAAGGGAAATTGTGCTTGATGCAGACAGCCGCAACTGGAGATGCTGGTTGTGTACCTGTTATCCTCCCAATGTACATCCCCCACTGATGCCAGTGGTGAGGATTGAGGATCATTGATGACTGGCCTAGAGGTGAAGGGGCATCACAAAATGCTCCCACCTTTTCTTAACCCAACATTCTAAGAATATCTTCATCCTTTGACAGAACAGGGGTTAATTATCTAAATGGTATTTTAACTTGCTATTACTACACAATCCATTTTTCAGGACTTCTAAGCTTAAAAATAAGATAACCATATATTTTTGATTACTCATTTTTGACCAGGTCAGCTTATTTTTGTTACTTTCCAAAATAAAGTTCTGGCACAGAATTGCAAAAAGTAAGGATAGCAAATTTAATAATCAAGCCTCATGGAATTTATTTTAAATATGTTTATCCAATAGGAATTTTTTATGATCTTAAAAGTGTACTAAAATGCTACAATTCAAATGGTATATTTATTTGATACATAGAGAAAAACTTCACAATTTTTTAATTTTTTCCTGATAAACTTTTGATACAACTTTGAGCTCCCATGTCATAAAACATGCAGCTGTGAACAGGAACTACAGGTGATGGTATCAAATCAAGAAAAGTTCTTTTTAAATATAATTTACATAAATTTTCAATTATCCAATCGCAGTTTCTACAAGAAGTTATAAAAACACTAAAGGAGGTGATATGGAAGTTTTCTATATAGTTGTGCAATTTCAGGGTTAATATATACAAGTAGCAGGGGGTATGGGGGGAGGGGTGCAAGGGGACTCCCCCCCCCCCCCCCTGCAAAACATTAGTAGCAGAAACCCAGAAATGAGGTAGTTTTGCTCAAAGTTGACATTCCCAGAGTGTCAACATAAGTACAAGGCTTGCAATTCTGAGAATTCGACATTACTTATCAGACTTTAAATGTAGGAAATGGCAAACAGTCGACAAGTGTGTTGTTGCATTTTAAAGGTAAACCACATACATGCAATCTCCACTCAAAATGCAGAATTCAGAACATCTGAACACTATAAGGCAGCAGAGTATTGTCCGTTTATTAGAGGAAATGGTTCTTCCTCAAAATGTTCCTCATTTCAAGAGTTCTTTAATGTTTTCCTTACAAGGTAAACTTTTCAAACACATGTGATCATTTATTAAGACACTAGTAAGGGATGACTCATGTTAATAGTGCAAACAACTTAAAAAAGTAACTTCATTCCATTTTAATAAATATTTAAATTTTTAATAGAATATGTATACACTATTGTCTATTTTAAGTTGCATCTTGAGATGTCAATGATATTATGTTTATATATTTAGTTTTCAGGTTTTGTCTTATGGCGCTTCTGCTTTAAAAGTTGGTTGATTAATTAACATGCAGATATTTAAAGCACATGGCTATTGTGCTTCTTGTTTGTGATCTGAAGAAGCTACTAGTTAGTGAAAGCGCTTATCGTGGTTCATCTGTGCAATAAACTGATTTATCTGTTTCAGAAGACCGGATTGCTTGGATTTTTTACACATCGGATGTTATTTCTCACTCTGTCGACGCTTGCTTGAGTTATTTACCCATTTATTTATCTTTTTATAAGCAAGCGTGCTGTGGCAGTAACCAGCATTTTTATTTATATTCTAACTTAAAAAAGTATTTTATCCTAAACCTTTTGTCCTATGTTTTTAACAGCATTTTTAAATCTTAGTTTTGTCAGATGATGGGATTAAAAGGGAAGTCACCTACCACGGAGCACTGTGATAGTCCATAACCAGTTATAATTCCACCATCGTGACTGCTTCAAGTGCTAAATTAGCTCAGCTATCATCATGTTTAAATGAAGTTCATTTCTGAGCTCTTTTACAGTCTGTCTAATTGAGCCTAAAGTGCTTCCTTTACAATGACTTCTGTACACAACCAATCTGTGAAATTATATGTATGGCAAAAACAAAAATTATTCACATATGCCATCAAATAATTTTGCTCATATCATGACCGGTCAGCCTGCATGATTAATTAATTAGGTACATTTGATTAATTAAGTACATTTTTATCTTAAGCAGTTTACTTCAGGTGTAAGCCAGGATGATTGACCACAATGCAAAACCCCTTGGTTAGCAAATCAGATGGATAGCTTAAATCACCCCACTGCTATAAAGCTACTGTATCTTAGATTTTAAAATTTATTTAGTCTCCTCTGTTTATTTAGTCTCCTCTGTTTCTTATGAGTCCTAGTCATGCAGATTTAACAGAGGGAATACAGTACACAAGGTTTTCACTCCTGTTTTGGAGGGACTTACTTTTGCATCTTGCCCAAGTGTAATGTCATATTAAGGTCAGCCTTTCTGCCACATTAGCCTGGTAGTTGCTACCAAATATAAAAAGCAATGTCTCTGGGCTTCTCCCATTAGGGGTCTCCACAGTGGACCCTGGTCCACAGATTGATTGGCAGTGGTGGTGTTTTACAGTGTTGAGCCCTATGCCCAACCTTCACAGAATAGAAAGGACACACACATCTACCTGCATGTCTTTAAAACTCACTCGACTGCAGGGAGGACATGAAGACTCTGAACCGGAGGCAGCCCAGCTGAAAATCAAACCGGAGAACCTCTTGCTGTGAGGTGACAACACTAACCGATGCACAAGCCAGGCCATTACTTACTACTAAATATAATAAAGTGAACACACACTAGAGAGGATTAGTCCAGATAAAATCACTTTAGCTATAAGATCCAGGAGACTCTGTCTCGGACACCCTTCCTGAAGGGAATAAAAAGACACCTTGTTGAAGTTTCCAGTAGTTTATTCAGTTAAGCAGGTAGAAGGATGAGTGTTCTTGTTCTAGTCCAAATTGCTACAAGCACTCTGCCAACCTAGTACAAGATGTATGGAAATTATTACACATCACCTGCATCCACAAGGCAGGGAAATGTACTGAACAATCCAGTTTCCATCCCATATCTATTTTATCAGAGATATCAAAAATTCTCAAAAGATGCATCTACCAACAGTTATTGCAATAATCTATTGCAAAATAATCTTACCTCAAACTCAACATGGTTTTCAACCTGGCCACAGCACATCCGCAGCTTTAATATCCTTTATAGACAGCGTGAATAGGGCCAGAGATGCTGGACACTATGTATCCTCAGTATTCCTTGACCTCTCCAAAGTCTATGACATGGTTTCTCACCCCCTTCTGCAACACACTGGCTAACCTAGGTTTCTGCCATACCACAGTACAATGGTTGCAAAGTTACCTCAATAATCAGAAACAAGTGTCAAATGGTCACTAACTCTCACCCTTCTTTCTCCATAACCCCACAGGAGTCCCTCAAGACTCCATCCTTGGCCCCGCCTTGCAATATATTCACAAATATATCTTACACCACTTCCTCTCCCCCTGGAATCCTCATTCAATATGCAGATGATTCTACCATTACATGCACCTCTTGCACACTATGAGAAGTGCTCTCCAACTCTCAAATAATGACTTTCACCGATGCTGAATCCTGCCTCAAAAATGCTCAACTCTTTCTTAATTCTAAGAGAAAACTCAGCTATTAGTCGTTCACCCAGAAAATACATATCCTGTCATGGAGCAGTTCAAAATGTACTCATCTGATAACACGATCAATGAAACAGTACAGGAAACAAAAGTACTAGGAGTGATTATCAATAATAAACTTACCTTCAAACTCTGCATCCAACAAAACAAAGAACACTCACCAAAAATCAGGACTCCCATACAGAAATAAACACTTAAGCACTGCAATCATAGTTACCCTGGCTAAAACTTTTCTGCTTCCCTTCCTTCTGTATGGTACCACTATCCTAACTAAAACGACAAACCTCTACTATAACCAAAATAGAACAATGCTATAATAAAGTCACGTTTGCCACAAACTCCAAATATCACTCACACACACACCACTGCAAACCCCTACAGTAACTACACTGGCTTGAACTCCATAACCAACTTACTTATATCCAACTATCTACCATGCACAACTTAATATTCAAACCTGTAGGCCTGCCCTGCCCAAGCCAACATAGTGAAACCCTGCTCACCAAACCAATCCCTACGATCAGAAGACAAAAAGCTGTTATCTGTAAACCTTTAAAAAGACACAGGACAATCTACACTCATATTCGGTCTCCAAATTATGGAATTTTCTACCCCTAGCTTGCAGAGCAAAGCTAGGCCTAACAGCCTTTAAAAGATCATCTTAACATCACATGATTGCACCTGTACAACTCCACCTGTTCCTCTGCTTCTTGCAGACTCCCATCCTCTTCTCCAACTCCTACTCAGTCATCTATGCTTTGTCTCGCTTTAAACTCCCATTCCTTCTATACTGCTAAACTACACTCTTATTACGGTCCTAAACCTGAATTTCATGTACGATGCTAACTCTCATGCAGAATTACAATGACATGCTTCCATCACATTAGTAACATGTTTATCTACTCCAACATATTGTGAAGCTTACTATAGAACCTATCCAGACACTGCTATTAACAGAGTGCCACGATAAGTCCCAGGTCAGTTAACAGAGTGCCACATGATACGACCCATGCCATTATCAGTTACTACCAGAGTGCCACGATACAACCCATGTCATTATCAATTACTCAAGTGCCACATGATGACCCATGTCATTATCAATTACCTGAGTGCCACAATACAACCCATATCATCAGTTACTACCAGAGTGCCACAATACAACCCATGTCATTATCAGTTATTAACAGAGTTCCACATGATACGACCCATGTCATATTGTCAGTGGATTACTCTTGATCTTACAAGTCTATTATTATGAATTTTAATGTGAAATGCAGGTCTTTAATACAGTAACTTACTGCATGTGTAGTATATTCTTCCAATGTTTTTATACAGCTCTATGTGCAAGGATTCTAATGCCCTGAATATGTTTTATAATGTCATAAAATGTCGGTATGTGTGGTATATATTGCAATGCTTTTGTATACTTCTGTACATATAGCTTTTCTCCCCATGCCTCCACTGAAAACAGGTTCTGTTGACCCGGTCAGACTATTCTGGTAAACAAATGTCAAATAAATAAACATATAGCTTGTATGTAGTAATGTAGGATAATATAGCATCCCACCCCCTTGGAAAAACAAGTAGAGCATATTTCAATATTTTATATTGCATTATATTTTGGAAATTTCTAGAAAGGTTAACTTTTAAGATTATCAAGAGAGTTTGGCAATGTAAAGAACAGAAAAAAAAAATGTTGATTTAACAAACACTTGAGTATTTATAAGGTTTTTAAATGCAGCAGACCTTTAAATTGTGTTGTGATAAAATTATATGAATACGCTTGGGACAATTAACTCACTATTAGAAAAGTGCAACATGTGATCCATTTCTATTTTATCCAAGATTTCTATTCAAGGTAAGTGACTAACATTGTAGCATACAATAACAAAGGAATTCAATTATCACATAGAAATTTACATGTAAATAAACTTCATAATACCTCATGTGTTGAATCATTTCACAGCTCTTTCAGTATTTGGGCCATAAATGAAAGCATCAGTGAATAAAATGATTTGTTATTAAGACTCATCCCTGTCAAAAGACTGTTGAAGGATACAATGATGGATGGTACACCAGCCTCCATTGCTCATATTGAGAGGTTTTGCTTTTGAATGTGCTTTATACATCTAGGTGCACCTTTGTATACCTGGTGTAGGTTTATTGATTCTACGATGTAAAACAACTGTAGGTGGTCCATGCGCAGACTCTTGCGATGACCTGGTTATAATTACTCACAGATAACTCACCCTCAGAGAAAAATGCTTTTTCCTTTCCTTGTAGTTATTAACGTTGAAGTTAGAATCAACAACCTACCTTGTTTTATCTTTCCAGAAGCCAGATTTTAGAGCATCAGCTTTCTGTACGGGTACCATATAATGAGCACATTTTGTCTGTGACATTAAAGACTGCGTTTGCAGATGTGGACTTAACTGCAACAGAAACTGGACATTACTGTGGTCATCAGGAAGACTAAGTGATCACCACTGGACAAAGGACCACAGGACGGTGAACCAAGTTCTTGATACCTATGATGGTAATTCTGACCACAGAGCAGATATTTAATTTTATTTGCACATTAGCTGGAATTGGTCAGTAAACTATCATTCATTCTGTATACCTATATTGACATATGGAAAGAAAATCTCTCCCCCTGATGCTGGTCTTTACTAACCTGTATTATATCTTATGCGAGTTAAAGAATTCTAACCTGCAATGATAAAAGTATTACTAATCCTGTTTCACATCATTAATTTACCCTCAAGACACAGTCAGCAAAAGTTCTTTACAATCCTGGCAAGTTGTATATTTGGTACAGTTCTTAAACTTAAACAATTCTTGTTTGCTGCAGTTTGCATTTTCGTTAATGTAATGAAGGCCTTTGGGGAAAAAATCATTGGTTGCAACAGTCATTTCATATCCATGGTGTATTCTTTCTTAAAGAAGAACAAAAACAGCTTATTTATATCCAAAAGTCCTGGAAAATTAATATCATGGTATTGCCTTTAAGGAATGAGGCATTTTTAAATGCCTCCTCATTCTTTGAGTCGGGGAAATTCTCTTGACAGAAAATCTGAAAACATAGAATCCTATTTTTTTCTGCATATTATTATTTAATGTTTAACTTAATTCTATCAGCATTTCTTCAGTTATTATGCTTCTAAGCATTTCTTCCATAACTTGTATTTGAAGTTTTGAACAACTTTTGGTCATTCAATTCATTCCAAAGACTAAATATCCATACGTTCTCTACCCTAGGTGAGTATTGATGTAGTGGAGATCCTGCAGTTTATTTGAAACTTTAACTGGTGATATCCTGACTTAAAACATTATGCCCCATTGGTGAAACACTTCACTACCATTTATATTAAAAGTCATTTTAAAATCGGCAGCAAATGTCAAGTATCCATCTCCAGAAATGTTTATTGCTGCCATTTTTGCATCAGAAACTCAGACTTTTCAGGATGGTTTGGCCTAGATGGTACGATTCTTTCCCATTTTTAATGGATTTTAAATATGAATGTGTTATTTAGTTTTCCCTGTTTTTTATGCATTCATTCATTATGTTTATCAAATCTATTTCTGCTCAATATTTTCTTGTCCATGTACATTTAACTGTCGTATGTGGCTTGTTAAGTAGGCACATGATCTAGCAGCTCATGTTAAAGAGCAGCTTGCCAACATTTGGTTCTGAAGAAGTCTGCACTATTTTTGTGAAAGGCAAAGGAGCTTAAAAATCGGTAAAAAAGTTCATAGCTACTGCTGCAGTTTTCTCAAGGGTATGCTGATAATTCAGAGTATTTTTTTTTGGATTTCCATTATGTTTTTTTTAACATTCAGATCCATTAATGCTGTTTCAGTTGTTGTGAATATGGATGATTTTACTACAGGCTTGTATTGTGACTCAGATCTGGTCCGAGAACTCTTATCACATAAATAAAATTTTATTTTATTTCAGCATTTGTTATGCGCGCACACACACTATATAAATAAATAAAGTAAATGCTGAAATAAAACATACATACATATATAAATATATAAATGCATATATGTATGGGTCTACTTCACAAACCCCAAAATCGAAATCCAACTTACCCAAATAGAGGACAAAGATGAAAATTCAGAAGACCAGCTGCTCGGAACACAGACTTTCAACTCCAGGTATGTAACCACTTGGTCACCATGTTGAACTTTGCCCCTTACCTCCACGGTAGTGCATCTCAGAGTTTGCATATTTAGCTGTGGGGGTGCAGCACCCCACATGGTTGGGTTTACTTTGCTTGTTTTTTTTTTTTTTGTTTGGCCAAGGAGTTACTTACCCGGAGTTGAAAATTGGTGTTCCAAGCAGGTGGCCTTCCAAGTTTTTGGCTTTGTCATCTCGGTTATGTGAAAGTCGGGAAAGTGATATTTCTGGTTTGAGAAACAAGTGTGTGTGTGTGTGTGTGTGTTGTGCGTCATGTGTGTATGTCTACTGTATGGAATCAGGTTTTGGAGAGGAATTCAGTACAAGCATACACCAAAATTACCTTGTGTGACGTACATAATTTATATTTTAAAAACTCTGCTGGTGCCCATGAACCATCAAGTCCCCTCCTGACCAATCAGCCAATTCATTCTTTATCTCTTGGGTGAGGGTGCACCTTGAGGACTGTCATTTAGACAGCCATTAAGGGTGGTTGGAAGTTTTTCTGCTTTTAGGCCTACTTTCCCCAAGAGCACCTAGTTTGCACAGCCAGAAGGGGACATGCAATGAACTGTCTGCAGTCGTCATCCTTCATGTCCCTGTGCCACAGTGCTAGGAAATAGCCCTGCCCCTCCCTTCAAGAACAGCAAGTGGCTTCTTCAGTGTCCACTGGAAAAAAATGCACCGCCTCCCATGTTCTCCAAGTGCCACTACCCTCCTCACCCCCTGGGAGATGCGTGGTTTCACACCACTTCACTGCTTGTCCTCATTGCAGTCTCATTCAGTGCTGGGACTGCTTAAACTATTTTTGTCCAAGTTACAGTAAGAGCTCCATCCCTCTGTACTTGTCAATACAGGTAGTCGCTTTGTATAACAATGAAACATTTCAAATCAAACTTGTTTTTACAAGCCTACTGAACTATCTGCATCTCCCATTTATCAATAAAAGAGATGGCAATAATCTTCAACTATTACTCCCAAGTAAAAAGGATACAAAGTTATTGTGAAGTACAAATAATGGTACTTTTCCGTTATCGGGGCAACAGGTCTAATGAGCATTTGGAATCTTCTTAATCCCTAATTCTGCAGCTACTAACTTGACAATGGACAGCACAGCCTCCAAACAGACTTTTGAATAATGTTATCTAGGTTTTCATGCTGTTATGCTTAAATCAAACACTGAATTTCAACCAACATATTTTTAAAGCTCGACTCGGATGTTTTCCTTCAAACTGCTGTCTCCCAAAAAAAGGATTAATGACCTACACAAATCCATCTACAACCTCCAACCTGTCTATTAGCATACCACTGGACTACTATCCAGCAAACACCACGAAATAGCACCCCCTCCTTAAATACTGACAACTGCATCTAACCAAATGGCACTGACATCGCTTCTCCAATTGCGGCATTGCTCGCAGTGCAGAGAGTTCTGTGTCAGGCTACTCACAACCACCCCGGCATCTTGGCCATTTCCAGCTTTTGCCCAGGTTCACAAAAGTAGAAGTGGACAGCTTCACTCCAGCACACTCAAAAGCTGCATCAGCACTACTACCCAGTAGCAAGCACTTCTACATTGTCTTCTCTATATGAAAGCACAGCTAAAATTGCAAAGCTAGCTGTGATTAAAAAAAAAACAGTTTGTGTACAAGTCGCATCCCTTAAACATAATCAGACCCCTAAGGCCAAAACTACCTCAATGGGTGAACAATTTAGTGACTGTAGAAAAGCTACTCCTAGTACAAAGCCTGTGAAAACACCTCAAGTTCATACGAGTCTGTGACTACAAATGGCGTAAGGTCAACATATTTTCCCCCTTTCTTTTTTCTCCAACTGACAGTCTGAGCTACCTCAACACCAATCCTGGGCACTGGGTACATTTAACAATACTGGACAAATAACAGGGAAAAAACTACTACCTGAATAACGAACAACTCTCAAGTTACTAGTTTGAGAATACGGATTAAGAGGATTCCAAGTGCTCATTTGACCAGTTACCCTGATAACGGAAAAGTACCCAAATAACTTGCTCACACAAAAAAGGTATGAAAGAGAGTCCAGACCTTTGTTCTGTTCTCACTATGGCTAGGGGGCACTGATTAGTGACAAGGGTAGGCGACGGTCAGCAGAAAGACAGGGTCAAATACCTGGATGCCAACTGAGTCTTCCTCGGTGAAAGTTAGGCTGCTTGGCCCGCAGCACAAGCAACATGCAGAGCTGCATGGATGCATTAACCACACTGCTGCTGGTGAAACATGGGCCGCACAGGCAACACGCAGAGGTGCATGGATGCATTAACCACACCACTGCTAGTGAAATATGGGCCTTTAGGGCTTTCTAAGACAGGAACAGATGAACAGCATGGGTTTCACCTATCCCAGTGATGCTTCATTGCCACCTCAAAGAATGAATGGGCCAAATGTCCATCAAGCAGGGGTCCTATGGAGTTGGGAAGAGGGCATAGGTGATGTAAAACATGTATGTTACAGCATGTTATCGCAGCTGGAATTTCAAAGAAAACCATAAAAAACACCTGAAAGCTGCTTTCAGTAGAACACAATGCAGATATAAATAAATTGATGGACCATTGTAAAATGGCAGAAAGTTGGCAAGGCAATGTTTTGGGTAATAGTACTAAAATAAGCATAATTCATGGAAGTTATTATTCGCATATCCTATAACCACTTCATGACACTTCTACACTGCTTTCTCATAGCAATATGTCTAAACCACCACCAAGAGCAAGCAATTGGTACAAATTTAACCACAAATGAGCAAAACAGCAATCAGAAGTCTACAGGGGCATCCATCCCAAAGTCCTATTTAGTGAAGGGGCAATGCCTCCAGAAACCATCTACAGGGGCATCCATCCCAAAGTCCTATTCTGTGCAGGGGCAATGCCTCCACAAACTATCTACAGGGGCATCCATCCCAAAGTCCTTTTTTATGCAGGGGCAATGCCTCCACAAACCTCATGCTGTTTATAGCAAAGCACTGCCAGAGCAGTCATCACTTAAAAAAAAAAAAGCAAGTATGTGATATTTAGCGGGGGGTGAAGGAAGAGAACATGCCTTCTCTCTCTCTCCTTTTTCCTCTTCATGCTTTTATTATTCTGATGACATCAGCAGGAAAAAAAGTTTCATTTCTGAAACTGTACTCAAATTCCTGTAATTAGGACAAGTGTTTCTCAGGAGAGAGAGAGTCCCTCCTCCCCATCAGCAAATTATGCAGAAAACTTGGTAATTATAAAATCAAAAATTAGCTGTAATATTTTCAATTTAGTTGTTTTATTTTTTTGTAGTATTACACAAGACATTAACATAATTAAGCTGGGCCCTCATCAGACTTCTCCATAATAACAGACATGAAATTTGCAGAATTCAAACAAAAGCAAGAAAAAAAGAAAAGGAAACAGATAAACATCGATAAGAGTTATTAAAGTCTTTTATTTATAATCACCAGGATAAGAATAAGCTGTGGTATGAATTTAGAGACTGGTGTTCATTGTAACAAACAGCTAGGCCATACTGCTAATTTTTCTAAAATCTTGCAGTTGTTGCCTAAAATAACTCATTATAACGAACATCAATGCCAGTGTTGACCAGAAAGCAATTTATGGCATTTCCGTGGAATGTTTTAGACTTGACTGTTTAGATAAACTCCATTAATCTAGACGAGTGCTCGAACGTAAAATACACAGTTTAGACCTAGTTTTGTTGCACTGTGGTATCTGTAATACAAATTAAATTACATTTGGAAAGGATTTCACATTCTTCTGAAAAATGACTACATAAATAAAGTTTCCATATCATCTCAACAAGACATTAGTTGAACACTAAACATACATAAAACACCTGGAGGTTTTGCTGTCGTTTGTTATTCTTAGCAGCTCTTTTCCCAGAGTGTATTTTTTGGGTGGTAGAGCATTACAGATATTTAAGTTACTTCATGTTCCGTCTTCCAGTAGAAGGTAGGACCTGGGGAAATAAATTGGCAGTTTAAGATGAAACGGTATACTGAAACAAATGAAATCTAAGACTGTAAAAAGTTCCACACTTGAAATGTTATTGCCCAATTTATCACCTGCAGAATCCTTGTCACTTGATATCGAGAGAGAGAAAGAAAAAAAGGATCCTGGAAGGTTGCATCAGTAGGGGTGTGCAAGCATCAACATATTAGAGTTAGGATAGCTTGCATTACACATTTTGCAGAGGGAAATGTAGCTCCTTTCAGGGTTACGGGAATGAGTGTTGTATCAGTAATAAATTTATTAAAAGCTTTAGCCAAGTAAGAAAAAGAAGGTATCCAACTAGGAATAAATACTGGCAAAAAAGAGAGGCATTTTGATGTACATCACATACGTACCAATGTGTATTCCAGGCATTCTGGTAAAATAGATGTCCCATGCTTTACTGTACATCTTGTGGTACAATCACCACTTCAACTTATTTGCTGCTAATTGGTTAGATTACAAAAAAAACAGGGCAGTACAGACGAATGCCTCTGCTAAAAATCGTTTATAGCACTGCGCTGTCAAGATTGCCATGTATATGTAAAGGAAGAAGATTTGTAACGGTGGATAAAAACCCAAGAAAACAGAATAAGCAGTGCAGAGCACCGTAACGTCTTCAGAGACAGAGGCCACTGAAGCTCCTCTGTGGTGACATAACTTTAACCCATATTGCTGATATACAGGATGCATGTATGCATGACAATATGAGTGAGCAGGATTATAATTGTCAAGTATGCACTTATCTGCATCAATGCTGCACACTTTCAGGAACAGACATTTTCCTGTGCACTGTGTGGTCATGTTGGCTGCATTATGCAGACAGTATCATTGAAAGTATATGGGGACCACACTGCACGATGATGGGGGCCACTAGGACTGGCATAATAGGGAAGCAATGATGGGGGCCACTCAGATTGGCATAATAGGGAAGCAGAAAGAAGATTTTGGAAAGCAAGCAAAGGTTATTACAATAGGAACAAGAGAAAGTGTGGGAGAGAGACATGGCCATACTGGCCAGTTTTGTTAAATTTGAAGTAGAGCAGGATGAGGAAAGTAAGGGGCAGAAAACATGCGCAGACAGGTAAATGCAGAAATGGAAAAAAAGGAAAAGCATTCAGGTTTATGCATCTAAGTGACAGACTAACAGACTAGACATGTAGTACAAATAGGGAGAAGTTTTCATATTTTGTTAATTACATCCCTGGAGCTTTTCTCATCCAGTCTCCACTGAAAAAGGGCTCCCTGGGCCCAGTCGGACTAACCCAGTTAACAAATGTAAAAAAAAAAAAAAAAACTAAATAAATAAAAAATAAAATATTTATTTCAGTTTGATTACCAGGGAGGTCCACTGGGCTTGGGGGCCCATTTTCAGTGGAGGCCCGGGGAGAAAAGCTCCACAAAAACAACAGTATTTATTACAAAAAAACAGTTCAGACAAAAAAGTACAATAGAATTAACAGGTAGCTACAAATAGTCCCACAATACCAATATCAGAAGGTTAAAGATAGCATAAGTATTAACAGTTTCAGTTAAATTCAGCAGGAAAAAAAAACAAAAACAAATTATGGGATATTGTAAAAGAGAAGAATTTACTGTTTAGTAGCTTAATGCAATAAGTATTTTAGAAGAGGTGAGGGGGAAAGGAGGTCAGCCTAGGGTGGCTTAGTAGCTTCTGCATATAGTGCAAAAAGTATTAATATCTTATACAGCTAGTATTTTTGGAGGTGCTAGAAAAGGTTAGTTAAGTATAGAGATTAGCCAGGAGAGGAAGAGGAGGATAGTTTGAAAGGTGTAGGTTGAAGAGTGCAGTTGCATATTCTATTTAGATAGAGGTGGGAATGAAGTTGGGTTTTGAAGTAGTCTAGGTTGTTGCAGGTTTTTAGAGAGAGGTGGGTAGGGCATTCCATTTTTTGGCTAGGGTAAAGGAGGGAATGAAGGTGGGATTTGAAGCAGTCTAGATTGTTGCAGGTTCTTCGAGAGGAGGGTAGGGCATTCCATTTTTTAGCTAGGGTAAAGGAGGGAATGAAGTTGGGATTTGAAGTATTCTAGGTTGTTGCAGGTTCTTCGAGAGGTGGGTAGGGCATTCCATTTTTGGCTAGGGTAAAGGAGGGAATGAAGTTGGGTTTTGAAGCAGTCTAGATTGTTGCAGGTTCTTCGAGAGGAGGGTAGGGCATTCCATTTTTTGGCTAGGGTAAAGGAGGGAATGAAGTTGGGTTTTGAAGCAGTCTAGATTGTTGCAGGTTCTTCGAGAGGAGGGTAGGGCATTCCATTTTTTAGCTAGGGTAAAGGAGGGAATGAAGTTGGGATTTGAAGTATTCTAGGTTGTTGCAGGTTCTTCGAGAGGAGGGTAGGGCATTCCATTTTTTGGCTAGGGTAAAGGAGGGAATAAAGTTGGGTTTTGAAGTAGTCTAGGTTGTTGCAGGTTCTTCGAGAGGTGGGTAGGGCGTTCCATTTTTTGGCTAGGGTAAAGGATAAGAGCAGTTGGCCAGCTGGGCGCTTGGGTTTTTGTACTGTGATCAGGTTTTGGTGAGAAGATCCAAGGGGGGGGGTATAGGGTAGAAGAATATTGGAAAGAGCAGGACAGTTAGTTGGATGGAACACTTATGGGCTGTGGTGAGTTGGAGAAAGGTAAGATGATTGGGGAGTTCAAGCCAGTTTAGAGAGTGAAGGGAGGAGCAGTGATGAGTGGAGGATTTGCATTGGTTGCAAATTTGGATAATTTTGTTTTAGCATTGTTCCAATTTGGAGGTAAGAGTAGATGATAGATTACTGAGCAGAGGGGCGCCATATAGTAGAGACTGAAGTAGAGGCAAGGATTAGCCTACTGGAAGGAGTCAGAAAGTGGTTGTTTCTGTACAATAAGCCAAGTTTTGTGTGTGTTCTTTTGATGGTTTAGCTGGATACGAGTACTGAATTTCAGCTGGTCATCAATTGTAACACCACGAAGTTTGGTGGAGGTTACTATCTCAATAGTGGAGTTGGTAAGGCTGGTAATATGGAAAGAATTTTTAATCAAGAGAGGAGGATTTGGAGGGGACGAAGAGGAGGATCTTAGTTTTGTTGGCATTAAGGGAGAGGTGATTTTGGAACATCCAATTTTCAGTGGTTGAAAATGCTATTTGGGTTGGAGCTGTTTGGTTAGGGGCGTGGCAGATCAGAGTGGAATCATCAGCGTAATGCACAATTGTAGTGTTGGGGATGGCTTTATGGAAGTCGTTAATAAAGATATTGAATAATAATGGGCCAAGAATGGAACCTTGAGGTACTCCGGTAGGTGTAGGAAGGAAGGTTGATGTTGCTTGGTCCCATTTCACAGCTTGGGACCTGTTTGAGAGGTAGCTAGTGAACCAGGAAAGAGCTTTTTGGCCAAGGTTGAGGTTAGAGAGATGGTTTAGAAGGAGGGCGTGTGAGATGGTGTCAAAGGCTTTGGATAGATCTAGTACAACAGATGATACTAAGTTACCGGAGTCCCGGGCAGAGTTCACAGAATGACGGGAGGAGAGAAGGGCGGTGTTAGTACTGTGTCCTGGGCGGAAGCCGTGTTGGGTAGGAGAGAGTAGTTGGTGTTCAGCAAGGAAAGGCAAGAGCTGCAGGTGGATACATTTTTCTAGAATTTTGGATATGGAGAGAGGATGGCAATGGGACAGAAATTAGAGCCATTACAATTCTTGCCACCTTTGTGAAGTGGAAGAATGAAAGCCGAACACCAACGTTTGGGTACATAGGATTCGAGTAGAGACCTATTTATTAGGATGCTGATGGGTATAGCAATGGAATCAGAAGCTATGTTTAGGAAGGAGGATGGGATGTTATCAGGGGCACTGGAGCAAGGCTTGAGTTTATGGAGCAGTTTATTAGGTCGGTGGGTACGGGTTTGAGTTCGAAAGTGGGGGGGTGGAAAGGGAAGGGAAGATTGATATGGGGGGAGGGTTGTTGTTGGTGAAAGTTTTGGTTAGATCAGCGATGGAAGAGGTGAAGAAGGAATTGAATAGCGAGGCAATTTCAGGGGCAGATTTGCTGGAGTCAGGACATGGGTTGTTTTTTGTACCAGGTCTAAGGAGGGAGTTAATGAAGTTCCAGAATTGTTTGGGATTTCTTGAGTGGTTTTCTTGTAGTTTGATGTACCAAGACTTTTTATCTGTAATGACTAGTTTTTTGGCCAGGTTTCTTAATTGCTTAAACTGAAGGAAGATTTCAGGCTGATTGTGTTTAAGGTAGGCTTTCCAGGATTTATCCCTTTGGTGCATAATCTTTTTTGTCTCTTTGGTGAGCCAAGGGGTGGTTTTAGTTTTGATTCTTTTTCGTCTTATTGGAGCTTGGGAGTTCAGGATAGTTAAGAACATAGAATTGAAATAGTCAACGGCTTCGTCTAGAGGCAGCATTTTTAGGGGGTTCCAGTTAGCTTAAGGGAGTTAGAGAAGTAATTTTGATTATTAGGTTACGAGTTTGAATAAAGTGGTGAGAGTGAGGGGAGGTGGGAGTGGCTCGAACGGAGAAGGCAGGGAGGTGGTCTCCTAAAGGGTCAGGATTGACACCAGATGTTATAACTTTGTTAGGATGGGATACAAGTATCCAGTCAAGTATGGTGCCAGGGGGGTTGGTTTTGTTAGGTCTAGTAATGGAGTTAGTAAGTTGAGTGAAGTTGAATAGGTTGATAGTAATGGAAGGGTTAGGATTACCGAGTTTTCCCCAGTCAATGTTCACATCTCACAAAATAAAGGTTTATGGTTGGATACGTTTAAGGTGGAGGTGGGATTACATCAAGGATCAGCTCTGAGTCCTTTATTTGCAGTGGTGATGGACAGGTTGACAGATGAGATTAGACAGGATGCCCCATGGACTATGATGTTTACAGATGACATTGTGATATGTAGTGAGAGTAGGGACCAGGTTGAGGAGACCCTGGAGAGGTGGAGATATGCTCTAGAGAGGAGAGGAATGAAGGTCAGCAGGGCTAAAACAGAATATATGTGTGCAAATGAGAGGGAAGGTAGAAGAATGGTGAGGATACAGGGAGTAGAGTTGGTAAAGGTGGATGAGTTTAAGTACTTGAGATCAACAGTTCAGAGTAAAGGTGAGTGTGGAAGAGAGGTGAAGAGAGTACAGGCAGGGTGGAATGGGTGGAGAAGAGTGTCAGGAGTGATTTGTGACAGATGGGTACCAATAAGAGTGAAAAGGAAGGTCTACAAGAGGGTAGCGAGACCAGCTATGTTATATGGGTTGGAGACAGTAGCATTGACGAAAAGGCAGGAGTCAGAGCTGGATGTGGCAGAGTTAAAGATGTTAAGATTTGCACTGGGTGTGACTAGGATGGACAGAATTAGGAATCAGTATATTAGAGGGTCAGCTCAAGTTGGACAGTTTGGAGACAAAGCAAGAGAGGCAAGATTGCGTTGCAATTGCGTTGCGTTGGTTTGGACATGTGCTGAGGAGGGATGCTGGGTATAGTGGGAAAAAGATGCTAAGGATGGAGCTGCCAGGGAAGAGCAAAAGAGGAAGGCCTAAGATAAGGTTTATGGACGTGGTGAGAGAGGACATGCAGGCGGTTGGTGTGACAGAGCAAGATGCAGAGGATAGGAAGAAATGGAAAGAGATAATCCACTGTGGCGACCCCTAACGGGAAAAGCCGAAAGATGATGATGTGATTAAAGATGTGCACTGTAGTGTGTGGTCATTTAACACTGTACTTCTTAATGTCAAGACAAAGTCATTGCTTCATTTGTACAGTGGAACTTTGCTGGCAGATGAGCCTACCTTACTACACTTCTGCTATTGGTAAACCTCTCCATTGCGGTTTACTTTTTTTTTTTTTTGGGCAGGGGGTGATATATAGCCTAATTAATGACTGAATGATTATGTATGCTTGTGAGTGTACAGTACAGAAGAACAACTATGGCAAGGCCAGCCACCCAGTGGTGTAAACATTGTCTGTAGATGACCGTCACTGCTGAAGTGACACCCCCGACCCAGTGTACAAAAAAATGGGAAAAAGGGGTTGTGTATAGATGGACCCAGGCTTGTATCATGAATTGCTAGCAATGTTTGTAAATTCAATGATGATACAAGTGCTGAATTCCAAATACAACACTTGTAAATGTCATGACTTGTATGTCTAAAGTGTCATAAGATATCCCCCAGGGCAGTGTGGGTGATGACCCCATCAATCGTGAGAAAGTGCTGACTTGGGAGCTTGAGGTACAGTTGCTTTGATGGCAGGATCTACTAGATGCACAAAACTTTCTAAAACATTGACCTCAAGGTGCCATGTGGTTTAGCACTGTATGGGTCTATCCAGTGTAGTAAACTGCTGATGAGGCCTTGCTGTCTTGTGTGTTCTGTCCCCTGGAAACTCAGTCACACTTATTTAAGATATACAAGTGGTCTGGCAATGTTGTCCCCCAGACATGCAGACAGTTCCCCTCCCCACCCATCTGCAGCTATGTCCCAGTGTTTATCGGATAATAATGCACAGAAGCAGATCTATGTGGGGTATGCAATCATACCGTGCACGACTATGTGGGGTATGCAATCATACCGTGCACGACTATGTGGGGTATGCAATCATACCGTGCGACTATGTGGGGTATGCAATCATACCGTGCACGACTATGTGGGGTATGCAATCATACCGTGCACGACTATGTGGGGTATGCAATCATACCGTGCACGACTATGTGGGGTATGCAATCATACCGTGCACGACTATGTGGGGTATGCAATCATACCGTGCACGACTATGTGGGGTATGCAATCATACCGTGCACGACTATGTGGGGTATGCAATCATACCGTGCACGAGGATCATTACGGCAGTTTCCCCAGCCTCCTGCACTGGTGAAGTTCCTCACTTGTACCCTGCAATACCCTAATAATCTCCTTAACTTAAGTGGCACTGGCCTATTACCCACGTATGAGATGTCTCACCTGGTGCTTGCACCCTTTTGTATAAGCATGGCTGTTAGTGGTACCTCCGCAATAGTACCATCCTCATGAAGGTGTTGAAGCTTCTCACATGAAACTGGTCTTCAGTTATGGGGCATCTCCCGTCTCCCTGCTGTAATGTGACATCCTTATTCTTCCGCATCTGTGAGCCCATGTCTCTGCCTAGTGAGCTACCCACCTTCTTGGGTGTGTATTTGGGCGAGGTCACGCCAGTGCAATTTGCAACTGTGTGCCACTGACCTCAGGTTGTGGCATGAATGAGAGTTTATGGCAGCATCATCATCATCAGCCATTCTACTGTCATCAAGCTGCTGACCTAAAGCACAGCAAAGAGTTGTTTCTAATGCTGACCCTGTGAAGAAAATGTTGAAGATCTGTTTAGTGTGATATTGGTCACACTTAGCACATGCCGACTTTGTAGCACACCTGACATGTATGGTCCCCTTGAAAACAAATTGCTGCAAAGAACACTTTTACTAACATTAAAGTTTAAAGTTTGTGAAATTAATATTGTTTCAGTCATACTTCAACTTAGGAATGGGGTCCATTCCTGTCATGGTTTTAGAAACCCCAAAGACTTGGGGAAATTAACGTAAAAATGAAACTACCACTCAACAAATGCTGCTCAGTAAAGTCAAATTCTTGAACTTCTTTATAAAATTATTCAAGATGTTCACGTTTCCTGGACTGATATGGAAAAGTACAAGATGATGAACGGAGAGTAAAATGGAGCAACTTTATGCTTAACTTATGAAAGTCTCATTTATTTTGATTTTGTTTACCACAACAGTCTGAGTTGGCAGAAATTGCCCCTTTTCAGCAGACGCCAACAGACAAAACCTCCAACATATGAAATGGCATTGTACTCTTACTGTATATATGGAAAAATGGAAGGTAGAATACATATTTTCATTAGAGATATACATTTTATGGTACACTTGAAATGCACAGGTTCAATTAAACAACTGAAAGGATTAGCAAGAAGAGATTGGATACTACTGTGATGTACAAGGACATGGGTATATGTACTGTAAGAGATGCAGCTGAGAAAGATTTTATGCTAAAGATCGCTTAAATTCATTTAGGTGTTGGATCTCAAAGAGTAGGCGGTTAAGGAGAAAATGGAGGAGTGAAAGCTACACTAGGAATGGGAGGGGAGCTACTGGCAGACAATAGGAAGAATATTGTAGTAGTAATACATAAACAAAGTTATGACAAAAATAGCTGAGGTTATTTATGCATGATGCAGTAAAAGGGAACAAGACACATGAGAAACCACTTTAGTCCTGTGGGCAACCATGTCCTTATAGATGCTCTGAGGACAACACTAACTAGTGTTTGGCAAAAGTCAGAAGGCAAGCAAGCCTAGAGAACCAAAGCACAACATCAAGTAGGGACTAATAATTGCTGCTGGGGTACACAAAGCACATCTTCTCACAGTGTATGGAAAGAGCGAATGATCTGGCAGGATGTACAAGGGCAAAATTCAAGCAGAAAGCAAATGCCCATGGCAGCACTAGTGATGACCCTTACACTCACATCAGCCTTTAACACTTGGGTGCTGTAGCATAGCTAGGACAGGGTGAAGGGGCAGCTGTCACAAGTGCAAAAAGTCACAGAGGGCACAATCTGGTGTTCCCGTTTGCTCATACCTCCCTTAAATTCCTGCAACGCATTTGCAGTCAAAACTAGGCACGGTTGCTCTCGGTGCATGTTCCATCTGTAGCAACTGCTTGCTAACAAGCAGTTTGCTGCAGTTTAAAAGAAGTGTTTTGCTTTATGACTTAAAGTGATGTAATGCTCCATTAGTGGGATAAACTATATCATCTGCTTGCTGCAAATATAGCAAGCAGTTTGCTACAGTTAAGGAAAGAGAATTTTTTGCTCATCTGAGGAGGAATTTGTCAGGCATTACACAAAAATAAAAACAAGCCAGTGACCATTTGCGACTTGCTTTAACACTGCAGGATGAATGTCACTCTCTATCCAGCCATGCAAAGGAACTATTAAAAATAAAATCCATCATATATGGGCACGAGCTGGAATGAGTGATGTCACACCAAAGTATATGGGTCACACCCTCATTTCCCCATCGTGCTTACATAATTCACTCTTGCATTTGCACTTTGGATGGATGGCTTCTGTTATAGCCCAGGGTCAAGCCCCAATTTGGTCTGACAGAGAGACAGAGTCCAAAATCCTTCCATACCTACTACAGGAGTTGTACCTGCATAAACTGGAGCACTCAACTGCTTCTTCAGAACCAAAAAAATTAGATCTCTCTCAGAAGTTGTGGGAATTCCTCCTCATCCCCAACAGGAATCCCCTCTTCAGGCATGAATACAGCTACAAACAACCTTCTGTGGAGGACAAGGGACCAGCTGGCCAGGTGGGTTATGGAGTTCAAGAGAGACAGCCGGGTTTACACCAAGTACTCTTTTTAAATGTCTTTTACAGCTACTCAGTATATATTTATTTATATGGAAATAGTCATATAAACATGCTAAGAGAAAAAAACATCCCTCTCTCTGTTTTATGAGTGTGTGTGTGTATTATATCTGTACACAGTCAATTTATGCAAATAAGGTGTATGTGCATATATGAAGTAAGGCACACACAGAGCTCAGCAAAACAGACAACTGCTTTAATGAACAAGCACAACAATCCACAGCAAGTTAAATCACAGCAGCACAGCACAGCAAACGAAATTACAAAGCACAAACAACAGCACAATAATGCTGTAAAGTTAATCCACATACGTTTTCATCACAATAACTTCATCAGATACTTAACCGCTCTTCCTTTGATGAATAAACTAATCTAATTCAAATGAACCAATGAGTGAACAAATTCAATTACACATGCAAAACGCATTAAAACACATGAACCTTAAAGGTGAATAAATCTAAAAGTTAAAACCAAAAGTATATATAATAGTTATCATAAATAGATATGTATATATATTTTGTTATATAAAATGCTTCAAACATAAACCTTAGTTAAAATTACTTTGTTGAATATAAGTATTACCAGCACCATAGCTCTCGAACAAATGGACAAAATGTGGAACACATACTAATGGCTTACTAACAACTTCAACTAGGAAGGTCATAGGATGGTTAAAATATGCTGGTTTTACTTATAAAGAAGAACCTTTAATGAATTAATATGATTCATATCTATTTACAATGGATTTCACTTAAAAAAATTCCTAACACTGAATGTGTGAGAGTCTTTCAATGTGGAACATTTGAGGAACTTGGAGGAACATGAACTTTTTAAGACCCCAAATGAGGTACGTTCCTCGTAATGAGGTACACTTGAGAGGTATGACCAGCACAAACCTGAAATGCTTCTAAAAATGTTTTTTTCAAAAGTAGAAGCTAAACTGAATCCAAAATACAATGAAATAGTGCCATCTTGTGGAAATTAAATTAAATGCATGTTCATCTTGTTAAAAGATACATATATTATTAAATAAACCATAAAATGCTTACATATATAATATATACAATTATTTAAAAATAGAAATATAAATATTATAATAACATACTATAATTTAGCTGATCTCAATTTCATTACAGGTTTCAAGGATAACATTTCATTTAAACCAGGGGCAGAACTTGGCATCAAGAATAATTTGCTAATACAGCTCCCTATATTCCAACCGAGTCTCCCGAGGCCCTCCCCTGGGGTCTCGTGGGACTACTTCTAGGACAAAAAACTGAAATTTAGCTTTGCCACAATTGTTTTGATGTTTAAAACAGAGCATTATTATCTTTTCTTTGCTTTATCTCATATAAATGCTTGTAAATTATCTGCCTCACTTTCCTCTCGGTCTTGCCAACGTAAAAAGAGAGTCACAGATTTCTCATGTAGCAATATAAATCACACCTGTGGTATTACAGTTGGCAAAACCTTGAGTAGTAATATACTTGTTCCTCTTTTTCAAAAGAGCAGAATCACCTTCCTTGATGTTAACGCAATATGGGCAACGCCCGCATTTCCGTGTCCCTTTTTTGTTATTGTTATTAGTGGGGTTAAAGACGTTTGTCCCTTCCAATATATTCTTGATGTTACATCCCTTCCTATAAATACATTTAAATGGATTTTCAAAGACATTATTTAAATCAGACAAACTAACATTTTTTTTCCATTCTTTACTAAGAATACTTCTCACCAGATTACTCTCCCCTTCTCCCCGTCAAAAGTGGTAAACATGGCAGAATGAAAACCTTTTTCTAAAGTTGTAGCACTAGCAGTGTTTGCCTCAATATTTTGCACTTCCAGTATAGGTAGGAGTACACCCAAAATTGGAGCCAATATTCCTGTTCTTCCTTCCTTAACCTCTACAATAACTGACGTTAGGAGATCTATTGGGTACCCCCTTGCTCCAAACATACTCTTAATAAATTCACATTCAGTATTAAAATCCAGATAGTCTGACATCATGCTTTTTTTTGAAAATGTGGGTGAGAGCGTGTATAATGCAAGTATTAGAAAATGTATCTTTTCTAAAAATGTTTTATTTAAAACCTTCCCCCATTCTCTGTATATATACACATCTAAAAAACACAATTCAACTTCATCTACTTTAAAGGTGAATTTTAGAAAAATTAGTTGTATTTGAAATATAATCAAAAAATTCCATGAATTTTTCCAGGTTATTGTTCCAAAAAAGACAATCATCATCCAGGAAGCACCCATAGTAGTTCCAGTATTGTTTAAAATTAGAATTGTGAACAAATATTTCTTCCCAATACAATAAAATGATGCTGGCATATGTAGGTGCACGATGGACACCCATAGCTACGCCTTTAGATAGTCTAAAATATTCCCCTCGGAAGAATATAAAAAATTATTGTTTAAAATTAATTCCATTAAAACAAGGCATGTACGAAATACCTTGAAAGAAATATTATTCTTGCTTCCCAAAACTCTTCAAACCAAACTAAACCTATCTCGTGAGGAATACACGTAAAAAGGTCCACAATATCCAAAGTGATAAAACTAGAAGTGTCAACCTGTTTAGAATTATTAATATGCCTTAAAAAATCCCAAGAATCCTTTAACACATTAGGATGTTCCATCACCACGTTTTTGAGATGTACATCTACATATTTTGCCAGTGGAGCAGTAATGGAACCCTCCACAGATACAATAGAGGTCTGAGAGGAGGGTCATCAGGATTTTTGTGGACCTTTGGTACACCAAAGGTACAAGGCACTTTGGGTTGTTCAACATGTAAATAATATGTTTCCAGATCAATAAGCCCCTCTAAAACTAAATCATTCAAACAGAGAGAAAGGTTTTTATAATCAATATGAATTTCATTCACAGACACTCTCTCATAGGTATATTGGTCAATTAACAAATGAAACATTTTTGCCTCATAATTAATATGATCCATAAAAACCACCCCACCTCCCTTATCAGGCGACATGATTCTAAGATTTTATTCTACATAAACTGAGAGTATGCATTTTCAACCAAAACCTCAAAATTCCTAAGCTGGGGGTGAAGGGGCAGATTGAATGTACTCTTCTTTGTTAAAACAGTGGTATTTTTTCTTATATTACCATTAAAAAATACCTCTAAATTTTTCTGCCTAATAAAAAGTTTAAAATATACTAATAACGTTGCTATATTTGCCTTACCGTTAGGAATAAAAGTAAAACCTTTAATAAATAAGTTGAAATGACCCTTAGTAATGGGAGTAAAGGTATAATTAAAATGTGAAAACCATTGTAACTAAACATACATTTATTAATCACTATTTCATCTGAAGGCATTACCTCCATGGTACCTTTCGACCCCTCTGGTTCTGATAACCGTACCTCTAGTCAGGTTTACCAGTTTTTATCTTAGGCACTCGGACCACTGGTTTGGTTTGTATGTGCATATATACCAGTAAAGGTACTGCCTTGGTTTTGTTAATCTTAATGGTTTTGATTATGTGTATGAAACTGTATGTGCAGAAGCGTAGCTGGTTCAACCAATGCCCTGTGATAGTACCCCCCATCCTCAGCTCATAGCTGGGGGGGGGACTTCTGCAGATTGCAGGATGCCAGCTGTCTGGTTTCCTGCAGTCTGCACCCCCCCCCAGCTGGTCAAGTGAAGGGAAAAACTCAGCTCCTTCTACTAGCACACCAACTAGGAGTCCAGATACACAACATACCCCCACCCCAGTCCTGCCCATCAGGTCCCATTTCTTTGCTTTGCCCAGAACCCTCCTTTGGTTTTAGTAAATTTTAATTACAAAACATCTTTTTTTCTTTTAAAACTGCAGCAGAAGGCTTCCTACAAATGTAGCACGCAGCTGCTACAGTTTATACCCTACATACAAGACTACACAGCTTAGGTTTGACTGCAAATGCAATACCAGGTATATAAAGTCAATATGCATTAAAGAGCGATTGAGATCAGTCAGTTGTGTTCCCCCCAAGACTCTGCGTCATGGGCAATTGCCCCATTGTCCCACCCTAGCTTGCCACTGTGTCATCCACATGTACATATTTAAAACTCAGAGGAAAATTACACAAAAGAATACAAATATACTAGCCACTGATATTGTATGTGAAAGACATACCTGTCAAATATTCCCTTAACTGCACTAATCTATGAAGTATGCTTGAATTTCTTACCAAGCTGTACTGCTTAGTCAAAAGTAATGTAGCAACAGCATTATGTGAATGAATTATGATGATTTCCCAAACATTCCTGTAGAAAATAACTGGTAAGAGCTGGACATCACACCCAAGGTAGAGTAAGGGGGGAGGGGATATCCAACAATTGTAAAACTGAATACTGTGCATTTCATATTCAGTCAATGCTTAATGCAGTGCTCTGCGAATTCAATATTTATGAATACTTACTTCAAACAACTCTGTTCTCATAAGCAGACACGCACATTAGTATGAAGAAATATTCACATCAGTGATCATTTCAAAGTACCGCTACAGTTTGCAGCCTTCCTTCCCAAAACGGACTACCTCCCGAGTTTACCATTAACAATCAGCACATGACCGAGTAAGCTACCCCCTCCCATCAGCAGACACTGTAGTACCTCTGAATGCATGAGCTGTAGAATATTTCATACAGGCTTCAACTTGAAGAAAGTTAAAAAACATACTTTCAGAAAGAAAATAAAAGATAGTCGGAGAACATAAAGTCTGCTGTCACTTTTCCATAGTCGAGAAAGGCCCTAGTTACATTTCTGAGAAAAAAAAAAAAAAAAAAAAAAACCTAAGCTTGCATGATTTTTTAGTGTTTATAAAACAAGTCAAGAACACCTATTTGGGCTAACCAGGATTTTCCCACCTGATAAAATAAGTTTTTATATATGGGTTCACTACATATGACTGAAAGTTTATATGACCGAAGCCCATTTGACTGAGACCAAATGACCAAAAGTTAATTTGACCGAAAACCCATATGACCGAAAAACAGCACTGGCAGGTATATGCCCTGTTCCCCACTGTAATGCGACCCTGCAGTGGGAATATAAAGTTAGGGGGGGGGGTTGTAGTCCCTCACATTATGCAACCAGTTTTTACTGGTGTTATATGTTTTAATGAATTGTTAATGGATACACAAACTGCAATTATGTGGGGGGCTATGCCCCCCACAGCCCCCTAACTTTATATTCTCACTCCAGGGTCACACTACAGTGAGGAACAGGGCATATACCTGCCAGTGCCATTTGTCATTCTGAAAAAAGACCATTCCATACCTGCTTGGCTCATTGATAAACAAAACTTTTTTTTCGCAGCTTTATGTAATCACATAGAAAAAATGCATAATTCCTAGTATTACTATGAACACCTCATCTTGGGAACACCTGAACAATATCAGGCCCCCACAAATGAGTCCATAACCCATTGAGTAAAGAATGATATTTTTAACTTGTCCTTATATAAAAGAGTCATGACTTAAGGCTCCAAATAGACCTAGAAAAAAAAAAAAAATATGTGGATACGCTGTAGTGTCTGAGCAATGCTATAAAACACAGAAAGATGCGAAATCTATTGCAAACAAGTCAGAAATAAAATGCATTTGTCAGTGGTACAGACAGATTTGACAGGGCTAAAAAACTTAAATTTGGTTCACTTTGTTGTAACATCTCCGTAACGGAGGTGGAGCAGTGTATGATGGAAGTTGGGTGCAGAAGAGGATGCATATCTGAAAGAAGGGACTCGTGAGTAGAAAGAAAAGGAAAGTTCTTACTGAAGTAAGTTCATTCTTGCAGTAACTGGTCTATAATGAGCTGATAGGAAATTGTTTTTATCTGCATATCAGTAAAGCATTCATATATATTGCAATTATTAAATCTGTAGAGCACTAAATTCGTGATGCATATATTTAAGTAAGTACTTGGAAGTATCAATAATGCAGGCTATACTAAGGGGAGCACATAACTGCATTTTGAAAACTAACTAGTCATGCAAACAAATAAAAAACTGTGCATTTTGCAAGCACTTACGAGTCCTTTTTGCCCCCACCCCCCTTTCTTTTTGCCCCCACCCCCCTTTCTTTTTATGCTTCTTTTTCCACAGGTCCAGAAGTCCCAAAGCAGACCAGCCAGCTACATCCCACAGGAGGGACCAATCACCATCTCCCCATGCCACCCGGGGAGATCTTCACAGGGTTGCAGCACTGTATCTGCCCCTGTGGGCCCCTCTGGTGTGCGGCAGTGTAGAAAAATGCCATAACTGCAAGGTTTGGGAAATAGTTGAGTGGGCAGTGGAGAGGTGCCTTCAATCTTTTCAGACCCTCCTCTGTTGAGTGCAAGACTCCTTGAGTCAATCAGTTCCCACCAATCGAGCCACAGCAGGCCACTACTCCCACACTGTCAGCATAGCCCTCTGAGGGACCATCGCACAGCAGGGGCGGGGGGGATAATTCAAGTCCTACAGACTGGGGTGTGATCTGCTCTTCACACTTGCTCACCATACCCTTTTTCTGTCTGTCATGTGTATGATTTTCGTTCCAGCAATATCAGACCAATATAGTGTTCCTGGCTTTGTTGTCTGTCTCTCTACATTTTGTCAGCTCCTTTACTCTTCCCAATCCTTCCTATACCCACGTCCCTTATTTCTTGCCCAACGTCCATTGTATATTTAAAAATTTGAAAATTAAAAAAAGGGGGGGTTCTATCCCCTGAAAAACGGTGTCCCTCCCCTCCCATCTCTTAGTACAGTTTTCTGTACGTCTTCCTTCTGCGTTTCTCTCGTCTTCTCCTCCCACTTTCACTTCCATCTTTCCTATTGTTCCCCCTTTGTAACCTTATAAAAGGTCAATAATGGTGCCCATATAATGCCACCCGTATAGCATTTTCATTTTACTGCTGAGTAGTTGTGTTGACTGCCGGTCTCCTCAGTTTCACCCAAAATATCCTGCTTAATCTGCCTGCACAGGGTCACAACTGCTTCCAAATAATAAAAATAACCAAACAAATGAAGTCCATCACACAAAACCAGACTAATGTAAATGCATTTTATGACATCTCATACCATAGAAATGCCTGCTAAAGTGTTGGTCATTTGTCATAAGTAATGCCATTCATTCATGCTTAGCTGATTTACATAAAGGTACAGAGGCACTCTACACAGATACCCACTGAGCATATGCAAACTACAGGACTATAAATACCACCCTAAATGTTATCTGTCTCACTGAACATGCGATTTATATTTGCATTTCTAATATTACCAGTTAGTTACTACTCAACGATTACTGCATGCTCTAATAAATCTCACAAGGAAGAAGCTAAGATTGCAGTACACCTACAAAATAAGACTACTGAGAACCACCATTGTTCAGAGACGTGGAAAAACACACAAGTAACCACACAAAAAAAACAAATACTCAATATTACACAAAACCACTTCAGCTAAGTAACAGCAATAATCCATGCATGAGTGAAGGCTAAGCTTGGTTTACCCATTTCATTCTAGTGGCCAAACAAAGCCAAATGTGGGTAAGCCAAGCTGCACTCCCACTCTGCCATGGATTACAAATGCTATTAAAAAACATATATAGAATTTTATAAAAAAATATTAAGGTGGGGAAACCTGAAAAAGCACAGGCCTAACAAATCTGGAAACACATTCAATTTAATTATAGTACAAAGCTTTTTCCAAAGCATTTCACAACAACTAAAAATGAATAAAGGTTAAACCTATCAAGTTTTACATCAGGTAAAATGAACTAAATTTGCAATAATAAAAGCATATTAGGGCAGTGATATGAAGCAACAGAAAGTTAAACCAATTTACGACAGTAATGCCTCATGATAACAAACCTTGTGAATACTACAGTAAGCGAGGAGGACTAGTAAACAGCAAGATATATTAAATGGCAAAGTTGTAAGTGCCTGGCAACATATAGCTAAATCCTAGATTTGAAACTTGAACATGTACAAGCAGCCATCACAACAGTTATTTAATTATTACACTCGAGGCAGAAAACAACCACTGCCTCATATGCCAAGTCATCTTTTCCAATTTACAGCTAAAATGTATAATAAACACATGAAAGACTTACAAACAAGCAGCTATTCGTAGCTGTTGCATTCTGTCTGCCAAAGTACATGATTTAATCCAGATGTAGTTCCTTTTTAAAATATCAAATTCTTCCTTAGTAAAGAAGCTCCTTTGTTGTCTCAGATGTAATTTATCTTCCACAAGCAGTCAGCTTGTGATAAATCATTATTCAATAATATATTGAATGTGGCTGGGAACTTCAGACAGCTCTAGATGCATCTGTATTTAAGCAGTCTCAGTAAATAAAGTATTTTCACTGCGCAGTAACTTGTGACAAATAGTCATTATCAAGGTGAACTACTTAACCCAGGTACATAATTTTTGCCTTTTGTGTTTCCTGCATGTAAAATAGAAGCTTTATCTATAAAGTTAAGACACCATAGAGTACAAGAAAATCGTGGTGCAATAATCGGTAAGCAGTGGAATTCTCAGCCACTCATCCAGTACTCTAAAGAAAAATATCAAATCCATCTGATTCTTCTGCAATACTAAAAAAACTCAAAGATCATTCTATGTGAAGCAAGTCTGCTGACCCATTCAGCAAACTGATTTAGTGCTCTGGTGTAGTAAGAATTATTAGCCTTTCTGACTCTGATGCCTTCTTATTAATACCAAAGACTGGAACATCTAATACAGCCAGTTCCCAAGTGATTCACCCACTCAGAACATTATTAACCTCAGAAATACTGAAGCTGCATGGAAATAAAATCAGATTTAAATTCCTTAATAGTTAAAGCCAGTCCAGAAAAACCCATATTTCCAAAGCTAGCTGTTCCTGTCCCTCCCCCCCCACTATGAGGCTTACATCAAATCAGAAGCCTCTTCAAGCAAACGAGCAACAGGTTCAGCTGCAATACCAGATTGTATAGCAGGCTTGTGCTAAGTTTTAATTTAGGCACTTTTGAAGTCACAGCTTCTGTGAGAAATTTACCTGGAGAAATAAAAAAGTTTATTATAGACTAGTAGTAAAAATAAACAAATAAATAAATAATATCATTAATAATAATGGCAAAAAATAGTTTTAAACTGATAAGGGAAGCATAGCCAAACATACAAGCTAGATTTATGGAGTATGCAAAGAAGTTCTTCACCTTGTGTTTTGTTTGAAAAGACTAAAGCAAAGTATGCATTCATTGTCTCTACCTTTTTACAGTCTTCACTGATCACACCCTAATGTTTGTATAGCCTGGCTAAGCCTATCTCACATTTTCTACAATATACCTAAAAAAGGTTCTCTTCTCCTTCCACAGCCTTCTGGAAACTCCCAGCCAGTATGTTCCTTTTGTGCAGCCACTGTTAGTTTGTTTGTGAGTCTTCCCCTCTCTCTCCCCATGTTAACCTGCTAGATGCTATAGCTTTCCTCGGCTCTCCAGTTCCATATTATGTAGCCACAGTCCGCTTTTCCTCTTCCTAGAGCCATTATTCACAGGTCAGACTGAGTTCTTTAGCAGTGACCCTTGCCCATAATCTGTTTTCTCTGTTTTATTTAGCCACCACTCAACTCTTTCCTGACCCATCCTCTCAGCATTGTGCACTCCCATCATCTTTGCCTGTATTTCCATATCTTTCCCTTACCTTAAATTTGGCCATGGCTTCACCACTGTTAGTTTACAGCATCTGCACCCGGATGTATTTGCTCTGCCTTAGTGTGGGCCACATCCAGAAATGTAACATTTCTGGCACAGACCCATCGGCTTCACTAAATCTGAGCTGTAACTCTACCAGTGTCCACTTGACAGGCTCAGTATCCCCATCAGATCTCCAATGAATATCACCAGTTCCTTGCTGACCAGTTCATTTATTCACTCTTCCAGTCTGTAAACCCCCTCCCCTTATGGTGATATGCACTGCAGTCATCTACAGTCATATACCCTGTAAATCAACCTTAACTTCCAGGCACTAAGCATAGGTTCTGCGCTAGCCTTCTGCACCGCATCCTCCATGGGGTTGTATCCCTCATTCTCACATTCTTTACTGTCTCTAACGATGCTTGTACAGTGCCTGTATCTGCTACTTTAATACCATTCATTACAATATGTAATCAGGGCCCTCATGTACAGGACCGTCATCTCAAACTCACATTTCTATGATAAGTGCAATGTCCACCCTTGCTGTATGCAACACTCTGTTAGCTCACACATCTAGTAACAGGGGCAGCTTTCAGGAAGTACTAATATAGGCAGCTCAGGTACTATTTTTACATGCAACACTTATTCTACTTTTTGGGCACTTAGAAACGTCTATGTCTGTGTCTCTGATTCCAACTACCAACATCCTCTAACTATAAGACAGAACTGTGCTGTCCCATGCACCCATGATCCACATGACCACCTGACCACCAGGATGATCAGCCTGCTACCTGTCACACAGCTTTTCTCACTGACCACTGAACACTGTTAAAACATTGCACATTACTATACATCTCTCTAATACTGACCAGAGTTTCATAGGTAACCTCAGTCATGTTCCCTTCTTACCTGTTATACTACAACATAACACATCTTAGTGTAGTGTAGTACGATCTCGGAGTTGATATAGTTAAGTAGCAGGGGGTGTGAGGGGGTGTAGGGGGCTGTAACCTCAGTCATGTTCCCTTCTTACCTGTTATACTACAACATAACACATCTTAGTGTAGTGTAGTACGATCTCGGAGTTGATATAGTTAAGTAGCAGGGGGTGGGGGGGTGTAGGGGGCTGTAACCTCAGTCATGTTCCCTTCTTACCTGTTATACTACAACATAACACATCTTAGTGTAGTGTGGTACGATCTCGGAGTTGATATAGTTAAGTAGCAGGGGGTGTGAGGGGGTGTAGGGGGCTGTAACCTCAGTCATGTTCCCTTCTTACCTGTTATACTACAACATAACACATCTTAGTGTAGTGTAGTACGATCTCGGAGTTGATATAGTTAAGTAGCAGGGGGTGTGAGGGGGTGTAGGGGGCTGTAACCTCAGTCATGTTCCTCCTTACTTGTTATACTACAACATAACACATCTTAGTGTAGTGTAGTACGATCTCGGAGTTGATATAGTTAAGTAGCAGGGGGTGTGAGGGGGTGTAGGGGGCTGTAACCTCAGTCATGTTCCCTTCTTACCTGTTATACTACAACATAACACATCTTAGTGTAGTGTAGTACGATCTCGGAGTTGATTTAGTTAAGTAGCAGCGGGTGTGAGGGGGTGTAGGGGGGTTTGCTTATATTTGAAGAATTGTAATATGGTTTGTCTTTTATTTGCTTCTGTATGTAGTTGTGCTAGAATATAGTACATGTTGCTTTCCTATGTTTTTTCAGTGTTATGGGATTCAATGTTTTGAATTTTCAAGATTTTGGCCTCAATGCTTTGAATTTCAACATTATGGGCTTTTGATGTTCTAAAGTGAATCCATACATCTATATATATATATATATATATATATATATATATATATATATATATATATATTTATATGGATTCAGTTTACATGCTCGATGATCTAAAACATCAAATTTCATAATTTCATATGGCCGAGATCATATGATCAACGTTGTAATACATCGAACATCTAAAGCAAAAACAAAACAAAAGATTTTCTAGGACGTTTTTGAAGGGGGGGGGCAAGCACCTCTGCAACCCCCACATGCCCTGCTATTTAAATATACCAACTTCAAGATCGCACATCAGTGAGGAAAAGGGAAAATTTCCCGTTCTGTGCTGTATGGACATCTCCATTTAACACGTTCGATGTGGTAAAAGGTCAATCATGTGGTCTCAGCCATATGAAATTTAACGTTTTAAAACATCGAGCATGTAAAGTGAATCCATATATATATATATATATATATATATATATATATATATATATATATATATATATATATATATATAAACATATGTGTGTATATGCACACATATGTATGTATGTATATTTGTGTATGCACTTCTTATTTTAACATTTGTTAATGTCTGTTATGTACTTCACAGATAAAGATTCTAGTTGTCTGCTGATGTACTGTGCTTTTCATCTGTAAATATGTTGTAAGTAATTGTTGTGTAAATTGTTAATCGCTATGTAATCCAATGTAACTACTGTATGCTTATTTTAACTGTGGAGCTTTTCTCCCCGGGCCTCCGCTGAAAATGGACCTACGTCCAGTCGGACACTCCCGGTCAACAAATATTAATAAATAAATAAATAATTTAAATATATATATATATATATATATATATATATATATATATATATATATATGACATTTGATATGCATAATAGTCAGTATAAGAGCATTCCGTTTATGTATAGACTGATGAATAAAAATTCATAAAAGTCATATTAATCTTTTTGACGTGTGGATAAGTTATTTGAGTCCTGTGCTGTAATTGTAACTTGACACTAGTACCATCACCTAGGAATAAAAAAACACTAGCCATGGTACTCATTCCTCATTACATATCTACAGAAATGTGGAGACATACATCCTAACCCTGGCCCACCCTCTAATCCTAACCACAAGAGTAACCCCAAAGATTTAAACATACTTACACTGAACCTTAGAAGTATATGTAATAAAATAGCCCCACTGCATGCCTGGATTGATCAAAATAAACCCAACATACTAGCCCTTACAGAAACATGGCTACACCCCAGTGTAAAAGACTCAGAAATAATACCTCCAAACTTTGCAATAACCAAAAGAGATAGATCTAAAAAGGGGGGGATAGCACTTATATATCCCTCTACGCTCAACATCACACTCTAAACCAGTAATATACCCACCTTTTCCAATGCAGAGGTACTAATGTTTTTTGAATCTCAACATATCAAAAAGAATTTGTATAATAGTAATATTTATCCCAACAGGTAACAGTATACCAGTGTTGGAAAATATTTTATCCTGGACATCCCAAACAATAAACCTCAAAACAATAAGCTTAGGAGACGTAAATATAGATTTGCAAACCATAGCTTCCAACTCCCCCACAAATAGTATAAATAAGTATGGGTTTTTTCAGCTTATCAATACTCCAGCAAGATACAGCAAAGATCTTACCTGCCAGTCCACCCTAGACTGGATCCTAGTATCCCACCCTGCCAATTACCCCTCTTCTGGTACGCTGTCTAACTCCCTGAGCAATAATCTACCAGCTTATTCCCTTAGAACAAACTCCCAAAACCTAAGTGTACACACTATCAAATCAGTTAGGAACTCAACTAATTTTTGTCAACATAAATTCAACAATCTCCTCCAGGAAATAGACTGGACACCCCTTAGACAACCACCCCTTGATGATGTACTACACTTTAATAACACCTTCCTTCACATACTTAATACACCAGCTCCCATTCGTATGAAAATAATCAAAAAGAACTCGGCACCATGGCTCTCTAAGGAATGTAAACACCTGATGAAGCAAAGGGACCGAGCCTGGTCAACCTGGGAACAAAACAAAAATGAACAAACTCATGTTCATTTCAAAACACTATGTAACAAAACACTATGTAACAAAACACTCCGTAAGAAAACACTACGTAACAAAACACTATGTAACAAAACACTCCGTAACAAAACACTATGTAACAAAACACTATGTAACAAAACACTACGTAACAAAAACTATGTAAGAAAACACTCCGTAACAAAACACTATGTAACAAAACACTCCGTAACAAAACACTATGTAACAAAACACTCCGTAACAAAACACTATGTAACAAAACACTATGTAACAAAACACTCCGTAACAAAACACTATGTAACAAAACACTCCGTAACAAAACACTATGTAACAAATGTAACAAAACACTATGTAACAAAACACTACGTAACAAAACACTCCATAACAAAACACTATGTAACAAAACGCTATGTAACAAAACACTATGTAACAAAACACTCCGTAACAAAACACTATGTAACAAAACACTCCATAACAAAACACTACGTAACAAAACATTATGTAACAAAACACTCCGTAACAAAACGACAAAAATTAATCAAAAGAGATAAGGAGTCATATTATTCCCAGCTTCAACTCCAGCATAAAATCAATCCCAGTAAATTTTGGCACTCCATATCTTCTCTACTTAACCCTGGAACAAATAGAGATGACACCCTATCACCTGATACCCCTCCATCACAAATAGCCAAAAACTTTAACAAGCACTTCATAAAATCAGTCTCAACAAATTGAAAAATAAATTCATAGATTCATAGATTCATAGATTAGTACTAAGCTAACTGCCCTTGTGAGCCATTTTAAGCTTAGCCAATTATCCCTTGTGAGACTGAAACCCTGCACCTTGTGCTTGTAAGGCAAACACCTTAACCATTAGGCCACCCTCCCAACCACAGCTACCATGCAGAGTCCAATAAACAGCGTTGCAACGTTTCAATTCATATACTGCTTCATCAATCCACTGCTTACAGAATCCAGCAAACAGTCAATACGTATTGAATATAAAAAGTTCTTTATTATTGTTGCACTCAGGAGGTAAGTGCTTTTACTTCAATGCTTCATCAGACCATACAACTGAGTGAATAACAGATTTCCATTTAAAAACATGAGCTTCCAATCGTATACTGACACATCATAATTGTTTCAACAATTAGAGAATACGTAAAATCAAACTAATTAAGCAACAATACTAAGGAACAGAAGTCAGTAATTGCACTCTAATTACATTTATTGACTTCATAAACTAATATAATAAAATCAGTTTTGGACCTACTAACTAACACCCCTAATGATGGACCCCCCCCCCACCCTTCATCCTATTCAGACACCAACCCCAGACCAACAACTACTTATAATCATGTCATTATTAGCCCCCCCCCATTCAACAAATCATAATACAAACCCCATTCTCATTTCATCCCATACCCACTGACACCATTAAAAAACTGCTGCAAAAAAATAAAACCCTGCTCTACCTCAGCTGACAATTGTCCACCATACTACCTCAAACTGGCTGCTAACTCAGTCACCTACCCAAGTAGTATCCTTATAAATAGGTCTTTGTGTGAATCAGAAGTACTTACCATATGGAAACACTCTCACATCACCCCCATCCACAAAAGAGGCAACTCTTTTGATCCATCCAAATTCCGTCCTATATCCATCTTGTCACCCATATTCAAAATTCTCGAGAGAGGTATCCATCAGCAGGTAATGCAATATCTTTTGCAAAACAACCTTTTAACCAAAACTCAACATGGCTTCTGACTTAGCCACAGCACAGCTACAGCCCTATTATCTTTTACAGATGCCGTGAACAAGGCCAGAGATGCAGGATGCTATATAGTCTCAGTATTCCTTGATCTCTCCAAGGCCTTTGACACAGTATCTCACCCCTTACATTTGAACACACTGTCTAACCTAGGCTTCCCACATAATACAGTAAAATAGTTTCAGAGCTACCGCAAGGATCATAAACAAGCAGTGAAATGATCCAATGAACTCTCACCCTTCCTCCACAACCCTACTGGAGTTCCCCAAGGCTCCATCCTAGGACCCCTACTCTTTAACATTTTCACAAACAACCTTCACACTGCCTCTCACCCTGGGACCCTCATTCAATATGCCAATGATTCCACCATAACTACCAGAACTAATTTCAAAAACTCAACAGTCCTTTACTGCAGTCGAATCCTGCCTAAGAAATGCCCAACTCTATGTTAATCCAAGGAATACAAAACTAGTACTCTTTCATCCCAAAAACACCTCCCTTGTCACTGATCATTTCAACATCCTTGCATCTGACAACACTGTCATAGAAATAGTGCAGGAAACTAAACTTCTAGGAGTTAGTATTGACAATAAACATTCATTTGACCCCCATATACAACAAAATATAAAGAAAACTCATCAAAAACTGGGACTCATATATAGAAACAAACATTTCTTTACTGCAGCAACCAAAACTACCCTTGCAAAAACATTTTTACTTCCCTCCCTTCTTTATGGTGCCCCAATCTTAACTAACTTACAAAATTCTACCCTAAGCAAAATGGAACAGTGCTACAACAAAGTTGCAAAGCTTGCAACAAACTCTAATTATATGACCCCCCCCCCATTAATATTCCAAAACGTGCACGCTGATTGGTCAGCGTGCACATTGTAAATCAGATTATACTAATGGAAAAAGGTCCGGTTGCTCAACTTTTTCCATTAGTATGTCTTTTTTTTGTTGTTGTTGGACAGCAACAGAGAACGGAAGAGCTCCATTGCTGTTATCTCACTATGTTAAACTCATTTAACATAGCGAGACAGCTTTAAAAAAAGCAACGGAGAAAGGAAGATCTCCGTTGCTTTTTTTTAAGATATCTCGCTATGTTAAACTCTTTTAACATAGCAAGACACCTTTTGAAAAGCAACAGAGATCTTGCTTTCTCTATTGCTTCCACACACAGCTCTGATGTACTGCGTAACCATACGCATGGGCAGTACATCAGAACTGCCGCAAAACACTGGACAGCTGTGGAAGGGCAGCAAGGAGGCATTATACAATGCCATTATTTAAGAAATGTAAGTATTTTATTTCTTAAATAATGTCATTGTATAATAGCAATAACCCACTTCTGGGTGTGGGTAATGCTGGATTTACCCATGGTTGTGTTTGTTTGGCCACTCAGGCTTCGCCCTCGTGACCAAACCACACTAACCGTGGGTAAATCCAGCATTACCCACACCCAGGCATGGGTTATTGCTTAAATATCACACACACCAATGAAAACCACTCCTAGAATTAAACTGGCTTGAACTCCCCAACCAACTTGCCTTTATTCAGCTATCCACCTTGCACAACCTATTTTTCAAGCCTACTGCCTGCCCTGCACTAGCCAGTCTAGTCACACCTTACACACCAAATCAATCCCAACGATCAGAAGACAAAAATCTCTTAGCTATCTCAAAACTCACAAGAAAACCTGGTCACTCTCTGTATTCATACTCTGTCTCTATACTTTGGAATTCACTACCTCTAGCTACCAGGTCTATGTCTGGTCTAACCAATTTTAAAGCCTCTTTAAAAAATCATCTCAAAAATCTATGGCTCTGCTCCTGCATAAAGCCTGCCTAGTGCTCAGGTCTTCCTCTTCTGTCACATTTCAATCTCGCACAGGCTGCAAGATCCTAAGGCTCTTCTAACTCCTTCCCTGCATCTATACCATATCCTTAAGCTATGGCTCAGGCTTTATTGCTTCTATTCTTCACTCTCTCTCACTATCTATCTGCATCACTAACTTTCTGGCTGCTGTTTTCCTAACTGAGACTAACATTTTATTTTTCTTGTGTTATAATACTCAATGACACACATTGCACTACCTACGTACTATTTTTTCTACACTGTCTACATCATGTGTGGTGAGAGTGACAAGTATTGTCTATAATGTTTTAACTCTATGGAATCATCTAGATTTGTAGTAATATATTGCAACATCTTGTCACATAGTTTGTTCTTTCAACTTATTTTTGTATAGTATTTCTAATGTAATCGTTATTGTACTGGATTGTACTGTTTTTGTATTGTATTGTATGTGGAGCTTTTCTCCCCGGGCCTCTGCTGAAAATGGGTTCTACAGACCCAGTCATACCACCCCGGTATAAACAAATGTCAAATAAATAAAATAAATAAACTGCTTGATGATTATTTGTAATATGTGAATTCAAGCCCAGAGAAATTAAACGCATTCATTTTAATGTTCCCTGTGCAGCAGTAAACGGATACTATTTGTCATCTGTGCTAGAATATTTGGGCAACCTTCAGAACCGTGGACTCTCAAATTTGTATAGAGCCCTTGTGAAGTTTAACACCCTTGGATTTAACTTTTCTTCCTTCAACAGATATTTCTCTTACATACACAGGGCTGAAAACAATGTCTCTTCAATCTGCAAGTTTGCGTATGTCCTACATTGAGCAACACTTTTTTTTCATTACCTGAGAAAGTTTACCAATAGATTTCCGAACACATCCTGTCTTCTGCCTCTGTTTCCATTATCTTTCATAGCATTTATGAATTGTGCAAACATGGTTTACCTTGGACTCAGAATTTGTTTGAGGGATAGCATATGTGGTTTCACTTTTTGCTGGGTCTCTAGAGGCCTGATATAGGTGTTGTAATGAATATGTAGTAGTAATATCGATTTGTTAACCAGGTAAGCCCACTGGGCACAAAGTCTTTTTTCATCAGTGACCCAGGGGCAAAATATGATTAAGTGGGTCTATATTAGAGCATCAAAGTTTCAAAACTTCGAATGTTCTAATATCGACCCCTATTCAGCGAACGCTGAAAATTCCAAAGCTACAGAAAACCACATTTTTTCCTAGGGAAAGAATTCAGTTGTCAGATTCTGTTGCTTCGCTATTTTCAGCGCTGCGGTGGAAAGTTACAGGTCGGGTTCAGGTAAGTGTGCGATTGGGCACGGGTTAGATGAGTTAGAGTTCAGGCGCAGGTAAGGTATGTGTGCGATTGTGTGGACGTGAGGGTTAGGGCAGGTTAGGTAAGTTAGGGTTAGGGCGCGGGTCAGGTAAGTGTGCGATTGTGTGGGCATGAGGGTTAGGGCGGGGTAGGTGAGTTAGGGTTAGGGCGCTGGTCAGGTAAGTGTGCGATTGTGTGGATGTGAGGGTTAGGGCAGGGTAGGTGAGTTAGGGTGCAGGTGAGGTGAGTGTGCAATAGTGACGGACCTTAGGGTTAGGGTTTGGGTTAAGGTAAGTGGATAGTTTGTGGTGTATGTACAGTTTAGTGTAGCGTTAGATGCAAGATTTTAGGTGTATGTGTGTGGATTGCTGTGTGTTTGGTGTCGTTGTGTTGTGTGTGTGTGTTTTGGAACAGCAATTTTTTTTCCCTAGGAAAAAATTCGCTGTTCTGCATGTTCGATGTTGTCAGCATTCGCTGAACAGGGGTCGATATTAGAACATTCAAAGTTCTGAACCTTCGATGTTCTAATATAGACCTGATTAAGTGACTAGTTAAAGTTTACACAATATGCAAGCAAGGGCTAGGAGAATCAAATCCTGTACCTCAGGAACTACAGCGCACAGCCTTAAACCTCTGTACCATCTGCCAGATAGTTACTGGTTGTTAAGGAGCAGACTCATACTGAATATATGAGAGATTAGTTAGCATCTGAAGTGGTATTAACATTACAGAGACAAATCTTCTTCTTCTTCTTTCGGCTGCTCCCATTAGGGGTCGCCACAGTAGATCATCTGTTTCCATTTTTTCCTGTCCTCTACATCTTGCTCTGTCACACCAACCACCTGCATGTCCTCTCTCACCACATCCATAAACCTTATCTTAGGCCTTCCTCTTTTCCTCTTCCCTGGCAGCTCCATCCTTAGCATCTTTTTCCCAATATACCCAGCATCCCTCCTCAGCACATGTCCAAACCAACCCAATCTCTCCTCTCTGACTTTGTCTCCAAACCATCCAACCTTGGCTGACCCTCTAATATACTTATTCCTAATCCTGTCCACCCTCATCATACCCAGTGCAAATCTTAACATCTTTAACTCTGCCACATCCAGTTCAAACTCCTGCCTTTTTGTCAATGCCACTGTCTCCAACCCATATAACATAGCTGGTCTCACTACCCTCTTGTAGACCTTCCCTTTCAATCTTACTGGTTACTCGTCTGTCACAAATCACTCCTGACACTCTTCTCCACCCACTCCATCCTGCCTGTACTCTCTTCTTCACCTCTCTTCCACACTCAGCATTACTCTGAACTATTGACCCCAAGTATTTAAACTAATCCACCTTCACCACCTCTACTCCCTGCATCCTCACCATTCCTCTATCCTCCCTCTCATTCACACACATATATTCTGTCTTAGTCCTGCTGACCTTCATTCCTCTTCCCTCTAGAGCATTACCTCCACTTCTCCAGGGTCTCCTCAACCTGCTCCCTACTCTCACTACAGATCACAATGTCATCTGCAAACGATGGTCGTTAAACAGACTATATCATGCCACATAGTGAATAACAAGGACACCTACACTATCTTGCAGAATTTATGATTAATTGCTCTGAATCTACTGATTTGTAGGAATTATTGGCTGCAGACAGCTCTGTGATCTCCACTGCTGTCCAAGTAAGTCATTCAGTCACTCAGTCAAAGGGCTTGGCTGACATATTAAGGCAGGCAGACGCTGCTTTCAGCATGTCCAGGTGGACAAAGATGCAGGCATCAATCATTGTGATAGTACATCTATGCAACAACCATCACCTGCAGTAGTTGGACTGTAAGAAGCAACCAAAGAGATATAGTCAGAGGACAATAACACACCTGAGGACCAGGCGTTGCAGCTGATATATTTCCTGCCTTTGCTGGTGCAGTCTATTGAGCACATGTGTATGAAGATCATGCAGGCTGATGCAGACCTAACTGGGGTCTATCATGGTGTGTCAGGGATCCTTTCAACCATGCATGATGGGGGTTGAAACGTTTCATGTTGAACTTATGGCTGTGATAGATCAGCTTCTTTTGGGCCTTAAAGGAGACATACTTTCTTAACTGTGTCAAGTCAGAGCCCTGGCACCTTCTGTTATATCTTCATGCACTCAAATTTTGAAGCAGATATAATCTAGAAGTACGTTATCATAGCCAGGAAATTCCAATGCCCTCTTCTGTTGATAGGTAAGAGACAGCAGGTCAGCCAGTAGTCTCAGGTCCAAATGTTTTCATGTCATTGGTATGCACACTATGCCCATACAGATCACTATCACAATACCACCCTCTAATACACAATATGGGCCCTAATGTGGTTACAGATGTACTGCTGAGATACTTGCTGTTGAAAATGTTGTAATTCATTGGTGAGGGGCATATTACTGGTAGAACATACATGAGACTTCTGCAGCTATACTCTGTGATGACACGTGTGAAGATGTACACTCTACGCCCATTTCTAGTGGTATATTCATAGGTTTTATAGTTTATGTCTGCCTACCTATGCCCTCTATGTAGCATGATACCTGTACAAATAACAGCCTACCTATGTCCTCTATGTAGCATATCTGTACAAATAACAGCCTACCTATGTCTTCTATGTAGCATATCTGTACAAATAACAGCCTACCTATGTCTTCTATGTAGCATGATACCTGTACAAATAGCCTACCTATGACATCCATGTAGCATGATACCTGTGCAAATAACAGCCTACCTATGTCTTCTATGTAGCATGATACCTGTACAAATAACAGCCTACCTATGTCCTCTATGTAGCATGATACCTGTACAAATAACAGCCTACCTATGTCCTCTATGTAGCATGATACCTGTACAAATAACAGGCTACCTATGTCCTCTATGTAGCATGATACCTGTACAAATAACAGCCTACCTATGTCATCTATGTAGCATGATACCTGTACAAATAACAGCCTACCTATGTCATCTATGTAGCATGATACCTGTACAAATAACAGCCTACCTATGTCATCTATGTAGCATGATACCTGTATAAATAACAGCCTACCTATGTCCTCTATGTAGCATGATACCTGTACAAATAACAGCCTACCTATGTCTTCTATGTAGCATGATACCTGTACAAATAACAGCCTACCTATGTCTTCTATGTAGCATGATACCTGTACAAATAACAGCCTACCTATGTCTTCTATGTAGCATGATACCTGTACAAATAACAGCCTACCTATGTCTTCTATGTAGCATTTTACCTGCACAAATAACATCAGTCAAGACATGTGGAACCAGGTAATGTAGTGAAATGACTGACTGTATCTGATGCCATTAGTATTCAGAACAAGCACATGTCCGTATGCCTGGGAGGGTGGCCTAATGGTTAAGGAGTTTGCCTTACAAACACAAGGTGTGGGGTTTGAGTCTCACAAGGGATAATTGGCTAGGCTTAAAATGGCTCGCAAGGGCAGTTAGCTTAGTACTAACTATGTTCTTTATTCTATGTGGCATACCTCATCACTAAGGGCTTTTCATCCAGGAAAAAGGAGATCATTGTCCCACTGTACTCATCCCTGATTAGACCCATTACAGAATACAATGCCCCGTTTGGTATGTACCTCTCAGGACATCTGCAACAACTGGAAAGACCACAGAAATACCTCACAAAAAGAATCACAGGCCCTATGCTGACCGCCTTAAAAAACTCCAGCTATACTCTGTCGCATATCGTCTACTCAGAGGCGATCTCTGCTTAACATACAAGGCCATGTCAAACCCAGAGCTGTTGGACATGCTACACTTAAAGAAATCCCAATCCCTCAGAGCCACACGCTCCAGTGATCTAAACCTTATCATCACAATAAACAAAACATGCTGGAGGGATAGGTTCCTGACGCAGAGACTCCCCAGACTCTGGAATAGCTTACCCATACATGTCAAGCAGAGTGCTTCTTTGGTCCTCTTCAAAAGGAACCTTGACGATTGGATGGGAGAAAGGAAATTCACCCCGGGGATCATGTCAGTCGCCCTGCTAGACAGGGGTCCAGGGAAGTAAATAGTGTGGGAAGAAATAGCCAGGGAATTGTTATGGCTAGGCTTGTATAGGCCCTAGGGCTGATAGCCTAGTACCAACCTATGAACCTATGAACCTATGTTGTATACATAACAACAACACACATAACATGGATATCATATCTATTTGTGTGATAGTAACATGTACTGCATGGCATGATACAGAGATTGTAACATGCTGCATTATCATACTCACGTTGCCATAATTATTTACTTATTTTTGTGGAGTGGGTTAGTCCCATGAGGCATGATGAATTTTTAGAGAATATCTGAGGTGGTGTTTATACTAATTAGGTGAAATGTTGCCAAGACACTACAGATATTCTCTACTCTTTTTTTTAACAGTGGTATATGATCTTCTACTTCTGTCAGAGTAACAACTCCGCCAAGAGAAGCAGACGGGACCATGCTTTAAAAACTCGGCTAAACAGCATCTCATGAGTGCCTCACCCCCTCTCTTTGGTGCACTACAACATCAGTACTGGAAAATTAATCTAAGTATCTTATAAGTTCATATGTTCATAGGTAGGTACTAGGCTATAGGCCCAAGGGCCTAAGTAAGCCTAGCCAATAAGGTTCTCTGGCTTAAGCCACCCAGGAAAGTTATTTTCCTGTACCACTGTCGAGCAGAGACACATAAGTGATCCCCGTGGTGTATTTTCTATTTCCCATCCACTCATCAAGATTTTGCTTGAAGAGTGCTAATGAAGAACTTTGCTTGACATAGATGGGCAGCCTGTTCCAGAGTATGGGAAGTCTCTGGGACAGGAATCTATCACTCCAGCATGTCCTGTTTATTGTGGTGACAAGGTTTAGGTCCCTAGAGCGTGTAGCTCGGAGGGATTGGGATTTCTTTAGGTGTAGCATGCCCAACAGCTCTGGGTTTGACATAGCTTTATATGTTAGGCAGAGATCAACTCAGAGTAGGTGATATGCTATGGAGTAAAGCTGGAGATTTTTGAGACGGTCAGTGTAGGGCATTTATTTGAGGCCAGTAATCCTCTTCGTGAGGTACTTCTGTGGCCTTTCCAGCTACTGCAGATGTCTTGTGAGGTACATTCCAAAAGGGGCATTGTACTCTATAATGGGTTCAGTGAGTGTCGAGTAGAGGGGAACAATGACCTCTTTTTTCCTGGATGAGAACCCTTTTATGATGAGGTGTGCCACATAGAAGGACTTTCTGACTACTGTGGTGATGTGACTATCAAAGGAGAAACAACTGTCCACCTGGGTCCCAAGGTCTCTTATCACACATTTGGTGTTAATTAGATTGCCGCGTATATGGTAGTTCATGGGTACAGAGTTTTTACCAAAGGGGATGACACTGCACTTTTTGGAATTGAGCTTGAGGCCATGGCTCTAACACCAGGCATCTGTCTCAGCAAGGCCCTTCTGTAGGATGTCCACATCATTTGGGGACTTGACTATGGCTCCTAGTTTGCAGTCATCTGCAAACTTCATTAGCCAGAGGCCTTCTGTGTCATCCTGTACTTCAGAGAAGTAGATACCAAACAGGTGATGTCCCAGGGACTGAACCATGTGGTAATCCACTTGTCACTGGTTTGAGGTCAGATTTGGAGTCTGCAACTTTTACAGTGTGGGTTCTGTCAGTGAGCCAGTTGGCAACCCATCTTGTGACATAGGGATTTATACCTAGTTTAGTGAGTTTAGCTATAATTCCAGAATGGGGGATGGTGTTGAAAGCCTTGTCGAGGTCGAGATAGGCTGTGTGAACCACCTTACCCTCATCTACGGCTTTGGTGGTATGAAACTAGAATCCACAACCTTATGTTTTCCAGCATCAAGAGCAACTGTGTTATTTGTTGAAACAGTGACAATGATATGTGATATGTCATAGGCCATACCCACTCATGATCTCCAGCACATGGTTACTGTGAAGAAGTGCATGTATTGTGACCATCCAAGATGTTTCCTTAGGGTTATATCACAGAACACCCCAGGATGTATCTAGACTCTTGAAATAAGCTGTCAGCAATTCAAACACATGCTGTATCATATTTCTGTGTGACATGGGTATATCATTGTATCCCCTTTTCTGCACCTAATTCAGCATGGTATGTAGATTTCACTAACCATTTCTTCAAGTGATAGTTGCTGTCACCTACAAAACATGAGATGAATTCTCACCCACAAGGAACCCTCAGGCATTCATTCATTCACGTGAAACCCTGTGGCTCAGGAACAGTGTCTTTTGCACAAAAAGGAACTATGTCACCTGCCAGGCTGTGCTACTTAGATTTGAAGAGGATGTGCATATGAGATGGCAGTTTAGTGAATGTCATCCCTACCAGATTATACATACTTTCACATCCTCTCCATAAGGGGGGCATTTATGATAATGTGTACAGTCACTCACACTAAGGAGCTGAAGGAAGTACAAACTGCCTCACAGAACAAGTTTAGGCTGCATGGTGCTTGGCCTGTAAACTTGGGAACTATATGCAATTCCCTACATCACAACACGTGATAAATGGGGACATCAGGTAACAGCGCCACAGTCATCAGAATAAGTCCTAACATGTTTCCCATGCTCCTCGGGTTCTAACTTCTTCTTCTTTCCCAACTACAGCTCACTCACACCTTACTAAACTAACCCTTAGCCTGTCCATCTCTCTTCTCTCTCATATCCCTCTACACCTCCTCTAGAACGCTTATCAGCTCTGATCAACACCTCCTTAATATTTATAAAACCAACAAAAACATTGGTAAAGATCTATATAAAAGCACAGTGTCCCAAGCCTGGAACAATCCTCTCACCAAATATTTGTAACATTAAATGTGCAACCCGCTTCAGAACTGAACTGAAAAACTACCTTCTTAATTCTAGCTCCTGCCCATACCAGGACCTTCCTTAATCCCCCCATACCCCTCTCTATTCAAAATCTTTCAGTCTTCTATTTAATACCCCCCTCTGTATATCCCTCTCTACTCAAAATCTTTCAGCCTTCTACTGCCTATATTCTCTGTTAATAGCAAAACTAATTCATATCCACTACTGTTGGCTGGTAATAATAAAGAGAGTGAATGATCGTATGTGTGCTTTTACACTGACATCGTTGGTGTGGATTGGTCAGGAGAGGTCACATGACCATGTCCTTTATAATAAAAGAGGAAGCGAGGGTTGTTCCCCTCCGTTTTTAACCAGATTGATTGCCTTCAAGTGTGTTTATTTTCCTCTGTAAATGTATGTCTAACCCGACTTTCTTACCCTTAAGATGATACTGCCAACAGGTTATGGGCTCAGGAGGGAAGAAGGAAGCCAATGGCATAGACTATGTTTTGATGGAGATGAGAAGAATTACGAGTTGTGGGAGACAAAGTTTCTGGGGCATCTGCGCTTGCTAGGGCTGAAAGACGCCATTTTGCGAAATGTGAGGCAAGACGCAGAAGATGACAAGAATGAGAAAAATGAGGAGGCCTATGCAGAACGAATACAGTTCTTAGAGGACAAAAGTTTGTCCCTCATCATAAGAGAAGCTGCAGACGACGGTAGAGAATGCTTCAGATCCTGAGAGACCATTATGCTGGGAAAGGGAAGCCAAGGGTAGTTAGCCTATACACCGAATTAACAAGCCTCCAGAAGGCCATCAGCGAGAGTGTCACAAACTATATTATTAGGGCTGAGACGGCCATTACGGCACTTAGAAATGTTGGGGAGAAGCTCAGTGATGGATTACTAATTGCGATGATTCTAAAAGGGTTGCCTGAAACTTTTAAACCATTTGCAGTACACATCACGCAAGATGATGATAAGGTGAGCTTTGGTGAGTTCAAAACAAGGTTGAGAAGCTATGCACATACCAAGAAATTTAATGCCAGCGTAAGTAATAATAATGTGATGAAAGTAAATGGCCTTGAGGAAAGAGTAAAAGCAGAGATTATATGCTATAGCTGCGGCCAAAAGGGACACAAGGCAAGAGAATGCCGGAGAGAATATAAAGGACGGAGACAGTGGTGTAGTTTGTGTAAAAACTCTAGCCACAGGGACAGTAACTGTAGATGAAAGAAGAAAGACAATGTGAAACAAGCGACTGACGTGGATGATCACACATTTGTCTTCAGAATAAATGAGCATCAAATTCCTGAATTAAAACAGAGGGGATTAATGGCGGACACTGGCGCCACGTCACATATAATTAATGGCCTGAAAAAGTTTAAATGCTTTGATGCAACTTTCCAACCGGAGGAACACATTGTGGAATTAGATGATGGAATGAGAACCTGTGGAGCCACACAGAAGAGAGGTAATGCAGAGGTATGGCTGCTAAACACAGAGGGGCGCAAAGTAAAGGTGACGATGACTTGGCACGCTGTATATCTCGACGTATCCACAAAGCATTGTTTCTGTTAAGGCAGCAACGTCCAAGGGGGCCTCGATCAACTTTAAACAAGGAAAGGACTAATTTGTCTTCAAAAACGGCACCAGGTTTGACATAATTGAGTGTGATAGATTCTATTATTTCGACACATATAAAAACGGCACCAGGTTTGACATAATTGACTCTATTATTTAGACACATATGATGAAAACGATGGCGAAATACATTATGATGCATCTCAGAGCTGTTATGACATTCAAGCATGGCATAAAATGCTTGGTCACTGTAATTTCGAAGATGTGTCAAAATTAGAAAAAGTGGTAAAAGGAATGAAAATTAAAGGTAAAGTTGAGAGACCCAACCTAGATTGTGAAACCTGTACGCAAGGGAAATTTGTGCAGAGGAGAAACAAAGAACTAGATGCAAGAGCAAAAGTTGTGTTTGAACTAGTCCGTACTGATTTATCAGGCCCAATTGAGCCAGTAGCAAAAGATGGCTTTAAGTACACTTTAGCATTTACTGATGACTACTTGGGTGTAACATTTGTCTACTTTCTGGAAGCCAAGAGTGATACAGTCAAGGTGACTGAAACGTTTATTGCAGATTCAGCTCCTTATGGGAAGGTAAAGTGTATCAGATCAGATAATGGCACTGAGTTCATGTTGAAAGACTTTCAGTCACTATTGAGTAAAAATGTTATAAGACATGAGACATTTGCACCTTACTCACTCCATCAGAATGGAACAGCAGAGAGAAACTGGAGAACACTGTTTGAAATGGCAAGGTGTATGTTGATAGTGACTTACCTAAAGAGTTGTGGACATATGCAGTAATGACTGCTGCTTTTATTCACAACAGACATTATAACAGGCGTGTGGGGCAGACACCATTCTTTATGCTAACAGGGAAGAAACCTGATCTTTCAAGGATGAGAGAATTTGGATCAGTGTGTTATGCATACAGACAAGATAAAAAGAAGTTAGACCCAAGATGTGATAAGGGGATTTTTGTCCAATATGATTAAAACAGCCCATCATATTTGGTCTATTATCCTGACACAGGAAGGGTCCTTAGACACAGGTTAGTCAAGTTCATTACTAAGAATGTAGCTGAATGCCAGATTTAGACAGACCCAGAAGTGATAGATGAAGGTCTCAATAGCAGAAGAAGTGTGCATGTTAAGTCAGAGTCAAAATCTGAAAGTCAAGACACAAAAGTAAGGCAAGAAGAGGAAAGGCAGGATACCCATATGTCACAAGATGGGTTGCAAACTGGCTCAAGGACAGAACCCACAAGGTCAGAATTGCTGGAGCCATGTCAGACTCTAAGCCAGTCACAAGCAATGTCCCACAGGGCTCAGTCCTGGGACCCCTCTTATTCGGCATTTATTTTTCCGAGGTGCAAGCAAACATAAGAGGATTGTGGCTGACAAAGTTCGCAGATGACTGCAAACTGGGCCCCATAACTGATACTCCAGCGGACACAAGCATCCTTCAGAGAGGCCTCATAGAAACTGATAATTGGTGCCAGAGCCATGGCCTTAAACTGAACGCCAAAAAATGTATAGTCATACCCTTTGGGAAAAACAAGGTACCCACAAATTACCACACAGGTGGTAATCCATTAAGTACAGAAGAGGTAATCAGGGACCTAGGGACCCAAGTTGACAGTAACCTCTCATTTGACACTCACATTGCCAAGGTGGTTAGGAAGACCTTCTATATTGCCTACCTTATCATGAAGGGATTCACATCCAGATCAAGAGAGGTCACTGTGCCCCTGTACTCTTCTCTTATCAGGCCCATGATTGAGTACAATGTCCCATTTGGGATGTATCTTACCCGACACCTGCAGCAGTTGGAAAGACCCCAAAAGTTCCTCACCAAGAGGATAAATGGTCTCAAACATATGTCATATGCTGCCCGGCTGAAGAAACTCCAGCTCTATTCAGTCGCATACCGCCTACTCAGAAGTGATCTATGCCTGACGTACAAGGCCATGTCCAGTCCGGAATTAATGGATATGCTCCACCTCAGAAAATCCAAATCCATCAGAGCCACGAGAGCAAGAGATTTGAACCTCAACACAGAAATAAATAGGACGTGCTGGAGGGACAGATTCATAACCCAGAGGCTCCCTACACTCTGGAACAGAATCCCAGTCCACGTTAGGCAGAGCCCCTCACTAGTACTCTTCAAGAGAAATCTTGACGAGTGGATGGGAGATCATAGGTTTACCCCGGGGGTCATCTCTGTGTCACTACTAGACAGAGGCACAGTAAACTAAACCCTAAATGGGCGTAGTATTCTCATCCCAAGGGGTGGCGAAAGCCACACACACTCTGGCTAGGCTTATAAATGCCCTAGGGCAGATAGCCTAGTACGAACCTATGAACCTATACACACTATAAAAGAGAGAGAAAACCACCTGCATGCTTGAAGGACTATGAGTGTAAAGTTGAAAACGACGATTATGTGACAGCTATTGTTGACTATTGTTACCGATTAATATGCAACACACCGCAGAGCTTTAAAGAAGCCATGACTTCATCTAACTCGGAAAAGTGGGTCAAAGCTATGAAGGAGGAACTTTAGTCTTTAAAGGAAAACAATACATTTACACTCACCACATTGCCAGAAGATAAAAATGCATGGGGGGGGGGGGGTAGTTGGGTTTTCACTGTAAAAGACAACGCAGATAATACTGAGACTTGCAAAGCTAGATATGTAGCTGAAGGCTACAGTCAAGTTGCTGGTACAGATTATAACGAAACATTTGCACCAATTGTGAGTATGACATCTGTACGAAGTCTAATGCAGCTGGTAGCTCAGTATGATTTAGAATTGCACAAGATGGATGTGCGAACGGCCTATTTACATGCTCCTATTGACTGTGAGGTGTATATGGAGCAACATGAAGGTTTTGAAAAGAAATCAAATAATGATGAAAAATTTGGTTTGTAAACTGAATAAGTCATTGTATGAATTGAAACAATCAGGGCATAACTGGAACAAAATATTGCACAATTATCTTTGTGAAAATAGTTTTATCCAAAACCCCGCACACCATTGTGTATACACTAGACAAGCTGAAAATGAGAAAACAGTTCTAATTATATGGGTTGACGATCTCATTATAGCAGCTAGTGACAATGAATCACTAAATGATGTAAAGGAAACGCTCAAAGCTAAATTTAAAATGAAAAATCTGGGGAAGCTAAGACATTTTCTAGGCATTGACTTTACCCAGAACAGTGGTGAAGTAAAGATGAACCAAAAGAGGTGCATTACGAAAATTCTTGAGAAATTTGGTATGTATGTAAAATAAGAAGTACCCCTTTCGAACAAACACCAAACTTTGAATGTGACAGTGAATCTACAGATCCAAGAAAATATTGTGAGCTTGTGGGTAGTTTGATATGTTATGACAAGCACGAGACCTGATCTTAGCTGGGTTGTAAGTAAACTCGCACAATATTTGTCACAACTGAGTGAATCTCATTTAACACTAGCCAAACGTGTTAAGATACTTAAAAGGTACATTGGACAGACAGCTGTGTTACAAGAAGAGTGAAAGGAAACTTCAGCTTATAGCATACAGTGATGCAAACTGGGCAACAGATCAAAACGATAGACGTAATACAACAGGTTATTGCTTTAGCCTCAATAGAGACGGGCCTATTATTTCATGGAAATTAAAGAAGCAACAAATGGTGGCTTTATCTACATGTGAGGCAGAGTACATGGGATTAGCAGCAGCAATACAGGAGAGCTTGTACCTTCTGCAGCTGTTGAGTGGAATGGATGGAGAGTGCAAGTATGTGTCAGGGAGCAATCGCTTTGCAGAAGAATCCAGTAAGCCGACAGAGATGTAAACATGTTGACATTAAGTATCATTTTGCCAGGTCTGCACTTAATGATGACAAAATAAGCATTGAATATTGCCCGACAACGGACATGGTTGCAGATGTCTTTACTAAACCTGCTACGAAGTCGAAGATTGAAAAGTTCACATATTACGTATCTGGAATGTGAAAGAAAAGTTATCCAAAAATATGTTCTTAAAATGTATTTGTATACAGCGTAAGAGCAAGTGGGGGTATTGGCTGATAATAATAAAGAGAGTGAATGATCGTATGTGTGCTCTTATACTGATGTCATTGGTGTGGAGACGTCAAGAGAGGTCACATAACCATGTGCTTTATAATAAAAGAGGAAGCGAGGGTTGTTCCCCTCTTCCATTTTTAACCAGATTGATTGCCTTCACGTATGTTTATTTTCCTCTGTAAATATATGTCTAACCCAACTTTCTTACTCTTAAGATGATGCCGCCGATAACTACCAATGTAGATCTATTTTCTATAATATGCTAACCTGCTATAACCTATAACCTATAACCTATAACCTGCTAACATGAACTTAGGTCTGATTCTTCTGATTCTTTTTTCTCTATCTCTAAACTTTCATATGATGTTTATTTAGCATTTTTTATTTTATCCTTCTATATAGTTTTCATGCAACCTGTTATTGAAAATCTCTCCAACGATATAACTGTGTAAGTTTTCCTCCTTTATGAATGTATGATATAACTATGTAATTTTCTTGTTTTTTGAATTTATGCATATTAATGTCGAGTAATTGTTTGAAGCTTTTCTCCTCAGGTCTCCACTAAAAATGGGCCTTTGGCTCAGCTGGACTAACCCGGTTAAAAAATGACAAATAAAAAGTAAATAAATACATAAATAAAAGAAGTATTGTGTGCCTTCCACCGGTTCCTCTTCCATTTTATGCAATTACAGCATCATTCCTTTTGGTTACAGAATTTTGTGAAGGACAGCAGTTCTCTGCAATTAATTGTTCCTTTACTCATTGTATAGGACACCAGATAATAGGATTTTGGAAGTGCTAGACTGAAAGTGGTCACATCTGCCTGTCATAAACTCTTTTGTAATCCAGTCATAGTTTTAAATTTTTTTTGCTTTATAAGTTGGTACTCTAGTTCATTGCTTGTCTGCATTCCAAGCAGCACAGCACCAGGAAAGATTGCACCTACTGCAATATCGCCATTCTCAATGCTGGGAATCAGGAAGTTGCATTTCTATTGAGAAGGTGACCCTTCCGTGAATGTATGAATGACTGAAATGTTTACTGTCACTAGTAACAAGTAGGTTGGTTCTGACCTGAAAATGGTATTTTCGGATACCTGAAGAGGGTGTAATCTTTTCTCTTGCATCCTAAGCCTGGACTTCATTTGTATGGGATATTTCTTACATATTTGTAATGTTCATGCAATTAGTTCACTTAGAAAAAATATGCATAAATACCTCAGACCAGTAAATGTATGTGTCTATCAGCTGAGTTAGTATGCGACGTTTGTCAGAAGGTGGATCAAGATTTTCAATTCTCTTTGAAAACTAATAAGCTTGGAGTATGATGTAAGAAGAAAATAGTTTAATCAAAGTAAAAAGATTGAAAACATCTACATCAGCCTGCTGGATTGGGGATATAGCATCCACCTCCACTGTAAACAATCCAGTTTCAAAGTTTTAGGGTCTGCTGGGAGGGGGGAAGAATAAGGCTTTTGCCTGCTTACCTATTCTGGAAGGATTGGAAACGGAGAGTGTATCAAAGTGCACGTTTCACAAGGTAATCACTGGTGGATTCACAGTTTACAAGCAAAGGCTATAACGTCTAAGAAATAAAGACTCTTTTTCTTTATCTACACATAGTTTATAGTTTTTGTGAAGTGTAATGAATCTGTGATAGGACATGTGGTCGTAATAGGATGCATCTGCATTCAAGGGAGGGATAAGCTGCCAGGGACAGTGAGGCTATATCACTTAAATGACTAAGTGGCATTCTATCATTGCAGCCTCTCCTTCAACACTTGTTGAGGCATGCACAAGGGAAAATGGACTTGTACAAAACAATTCTTACCCTGTTGCATTAATAAAAGCCATAATTTCTCTCATACAGAGAGAAAGCAAGATGTAAGCATGAGGACACAGCCAAAAAAAAGAGTAGACGGATTTTTCAACACTATTTGAAGTACCAGAGGCTTTAAACCTCTGGTTCCATTGGGCAAACTATTGGGACTATACATCTTTCAGAAGCCCTGGTACACAATTTGTACATACTTGAGTTAATTTCTCATTGGGAAGTACAGTGTGACAGCTAAAAAGCTACCACAAAAATCATATGGATCACAGGAAGTGTGTGTAGATACAACACATTTTTCAGTCCATTTGATTTTTTTCTGGTTATTTAGTTATTTATTTGTTTATTTTGGTGACAGATAAAAAGCTTGCTGAAGTTACTGGTTCTTGAATCCATCAGACTGTTAATACATGGGAGTCACTGATCTAGTTTGAAGACTCATATGGATATAAAATGAAAATAAACACGTTTGCAGCAAGAAGATAACAGAACGGTTTGTGGCATTTAATGTGACAAGGAAATAGTAGTTAAAACAGTTTAATATTCTGGATATGAATGGACTCCTGATACCCTGAAGGCAGAGTTATAGGTTCATAGGTGTGTACTAGGCTAATGGCCCTGGAGCCTATATAAGCCTAGCCCAAGAAGATTCCCTGGCATCATGCCGCCCAAAGTTAGTTCCCAGTGCCCCTGTCAAGCAAGGCCACTGAAGTGATCCCCGGGGTCAACTTCCTATTGCCCACAATTTCTCTTAAAGAGGGCCAGTGAAGTGCTCTGCTTGACATGAATGGGAAGTCTGTTCCAGAGTATGGGAAGTCACTGGGTTAGGAACCTGTCCCTCCAGCATGTTCTGTTTATTGTGGTAATGAGGTTAAAGTCCCTGGAGTGTGTGGCATGGAGGGATTGGGATTTCCTTAGGTGTAGCATATCTAGAAGCTCTGGTTCAGACATGGCTTTGTAGGTCAAGCAGAGATCACCTCTAAGTAGGCGATAAGAGACAGAGTATAGCTGGAGTTTTTTTAGTCTGTCCATACCGGGCATGTGTCTAAGGCCTAAGATCCTCTTAGTGAGGTATTGTTGTGCCCTTTCCAGTTGTTGCTGGTGTCTAGTGAGGTACATACCAAATGGGACATTGTATTCTATAATAGGTCTAATGAGGGATGCATAGAGAGGGATTATGACCTCTTTCTTCCTGGATGAGAAACCTCTTGTAATGAGATGTGCCACATAGAAGGACTTTCTGACTACAGTGGCAATGTGGTTATCAAAGGAGAGGTTGCTGTCAACCTGTATCCCCAGGTGTCTTATCACACCTTTGGTGTTTAGTGGACTACCGCCTATGTGGTAGTTCATGGGCACCACATTTTTCCCACAGGGAATGACAATGCACTTTTTGGCATTGAGCTTAAGGCCATGGTTCTGGCACCAGTCATTGGTGTCAGTGAGGCCTTTTTGTAGAATGTCTACATCAGTTGGAGAATCAATAATGGCTCCCAGTTTACAATCATCTGCGGACTTGGTCAGCTAGAGTCCCTTTGTGTTGGCTTGAACTTCAGAGAAGTACATGCCAAACAGGAGAGGACCTAGGACCTATCCCTGTGGAACACCACTTGTAATGGGTCGGTAGTCAGATTTGGAGTCCACTACTTTCACAGTGTGGGTTCTATCAGTGAGCCAGTTGGCAACCCATCTTATTACATAGGGGTTTATGCCTAGTTTAGTGAGTCTATCTATGATTCCTGAGTGAGGGATGGTGTCAAAGGCCTTGGCAAGATCTAGGTAGGCTGTGTGAACTACCTTGCCCTCATCCACAGCTCTGGTGACAGACTCGAAGAAGTCTATCAGGTTGAGCAGGCATGATCTACCTTTCACAAACCCATACTGCGTGGGGTCCAGAGTTTGGAGATTCCCTATGTCCTTATTTATAAGGTCCATGATGATGCGCTCCATAGCCTTACATATCAGACTAATCAGGCTAATAGGGCGGTAGTTCCCAGGGTCTGTAGTCGCTCCCCCTTTGTGGAGTGGGATGACCATACCAGTGCACCATTCAGGAGGAACAAATCCTGAAATGAGGCTGTGATTGAACATGGTACTCAGGTGTGGTGCCAGTTCACTTTGTAATTCATGTAGAACACAGCCAGGGATGTTATCAGGTCCCATGGAAGCTGTATTCTTGGCTTTGGACAGTGCATTTTTTACCTGTGTAGCCATGATAATAGGGACTTGGCATTCCTCAGGTATTGTGATAGGCCCTTTAGGGGATGAAAAGGGGGTAAAGTCTGCACTGAACCTGTCAGCCAATATCTTGGCAATATCAGTTGGTTCTGTATATGTATTGATATTGTACTGTAACTCAGAGCAGACCTGAGTATTTTCATGTGGATTCTTGACATAACTATAGAATGCCTTGTTGTTGTCTTTAGAATCTGCATCAATTTTGTTTTCGTAGCTAGCTTTAGAGGATTTGAAATTGGATCTCAGTTTTTTGCTGAGGCTAACAAAGGAGTTGTTCCAGTCTTGGGACTTCATTTTCTGCAAACGTTCTTTTCCTTCTGTTGTAGAGTTTGTTTATGGTGGGGGACCACCAGATTGGCTTCCTTTTTTTGGAGAAGAGCGTCTTGGTTCTGTTTGGTATGGCCTATTCCATGCACTTGTGTATGTGCTCATACAGTGCATTGGTGTATAATTCAGCAGTAATGCGCCTATTTTCCATTTGCATCGGTGTCATGAAGTTAGGCACCTCTGTTTTTAGAAGCCCAAAATTGGCTTTGGAGAAGTTTTTTATGGTGGTTGCCTTTGGGGGGGGGGTGAGGGGGGATGTGGATATCCATGGTGACTAGCTTGTAGTTAGATATGACCAAAGAGGAGTTCATTACTGGTGTAGAGCAACGGTCACCCATGTTAGTAATGACCAGGTCAAGGATGTTTCTACCCCTGGTGGGGGTAAGAATGAGTTGGTCCAGGGCATTGGAATTAATGAATTCCAGAAAACGTTGAGCAAGTGTGCTGGTACATGAGTAATTTTCCAAGTTAATGGAGGGGTAGGTAAAGTCTCCCAGTATAAGGGTATTGGATTGTACCCTAATATTTTCCAGTGTGTTTAGGAATGTGGAGTTGGAGTCTTGGGACATGGTGGGGGATCAACCTGGATTGCAGTTTTACCCAGTGTTAGCTGTATATGAAGTATCTCTGATGCGTTATGTTGGGCTACTAGTTTGGAGGTGTGCATATCCTTTATGAATATGGAGACACCACCGCCTTTAGTGCTTCGGTCCAGGTTTAGGGGCCGAAAGGTGTGGCATGAATTATAGCCTGGTAGTGCTGGGGTGCTCTCTGAAGCCTTGAACAGGTCTCAGTCATTGCACAGATGTCGATGTTCTCCATTTTAAGTAGTGCTTCGAGCGAGTGCATTTTGAGGTTTAGACTTCTAGCATTGAGTAGCATAACCCTCTGATTTTGTTTGCTTGTAGCTGTTATGGTGGTAATTTTGTCTTTAGGACAGTGCCTAAAAAAAGCACTTTAGGGGTGGCAAGAGCCTTGGCCAGTATCTGTAATCCTTGGGGTGACAGGTGCAGGCCATCTCTGGCGAATCATCAAGGTCTGTCAATCATATCATTCAAGGCAGAAACTGGATCCCCTTAGAATGGCACCAGAAACTTAGCTAGTTGTTGAAGTCAGTCATTTTCTGCTTGTACTGTGGTATCATTCGGTAGGATGCTACTCAGAGCTAGGGTCATACCTTCCTGGGCTACAAGATCAGAGAGCTCCTCTATGTCTCTTTTCATGTAGTCCAGAGAGGTATGTCTCAGGTCATTCACACCAACATGGACAATGACAGAGTCATATTTGTACCTGTTGTGGAGTGACCTAAGTGCGTGCGTTATGTGTTGGATCTTGGCACCCAACAGGCAGCTGACCGTAACTTTCTCCTTATTCAGTCAAGTGAGTGGTACATCAGTGTGCCTTACTATTGAGTCACCTATGACTAGTGTATTGGGTAATTTGTTTTGCCTTATGAGCTTTGGTTGAGTGGCACACTGTTTATGTGAGCTATGTGTCTCATGGTTTGTGCTGGGATGTGGTGGTTGTTTGCATTTCTGCCTCGGAGGTCTCTGTTGTTTGGGCAGATTTTTAATGAGAGCTTCCGTGAAAGTAGGTGTGTGTTTTGTGTTACTATGTGGGGGTTGTGGTGGTGTATGTTCTGGAGGGCTATGTGTTGAATGTGGTGTGGTGCAGATGTTAACCTTCTCCTCCTAACTGGCTAATACAGTCTTGGCTGGAGAGTGATTGGCTTCCAGTTTGGCTATATATGTGCATCTCTCACAAGTCATAGTGTTGGGAGGTAAGAGGAGAGAGTTGTCTGTGTACGAGGCAGTTGCTACATTGCCTCAGGATGCCCAAGTTCACCAGGTTGACAGGAGAAAGCACAGGGAACTGACCTTCAGACATGCCTGAATATGAGCTCAATATATTAAGTACTGAAGCATTGTACAAGAAAAATGTCAAAGTGTCTGAGTCTGTACAGAGCACTGCCAAACAGTCAAGGGGAAACAAATACCTAGACCATGAAAATTTAAGGATCATGAAAATTTAAGGATGAAGTATTTAGGCAGATATTCTAAAGGTAGGAAGAAATCAAGCAGTACTTACTGAAAACAAAGAATTATCTTGTCAAGAATGATGAAAAGAGGGGAGTCGCAGGAATGGCTACTGCCTGGCTACTACTAATGCTGGTCTGAGCACAGCTTCACTCTGTTGGGATACAATGCTCATTTGCTTCTTCTCTCACCAGAAGAAAAATGTTAGCACCAGACCCAAGAAGAGAAGCAGGCCACAGCCTGTTTGGTGATTCACAGATGATGCAAGGGTATGCAGGCTTGTAGCCTTTTTCTGGTAGATGCCTCGAACTGCAACCAGACCAATCAGGTACGTTAAGCACAGGCACTCACTCTCCAACCAGAAAGAGTCAGGAATCAATGCACTCTGCTCCTACTCCCACCAGGATCAGAATATAAGCACACATTCCAAGCTGTCACCTATAAAGCAATTATTAAGCTTTCTGGTGATCAGCAGTCACCAGGAAATAATGTAACTGCACTTCTCTCCCAGGAGAAATCAGAAGCACTAATCCCAAGATGACTACTGAGAGGCAGAATGTGGGCTCTACAATAACTGGTGGTCTTGCAATAGATGCTTAAAGGTAAGATGAAAAAATGGTTTATCCTAAACACTGCAGTGTGCACTAGAGGAGTTAGATGTGAAAGTAGGTAATTTACGTTTCACCTGTCTAAAAGGTTAAGTTTTAGTGGACAGTCACTATTTTTAAAACAGCAAGATAGATTGAAAGGGGGTGGTCACATTTTTACTCTGGTACTATGGAATACAGTAGGATGGCCAATAAATTCAAATAGCTGAAAGGGAGTGATTTCACAAAATGATAATTTTGTGCTTACACCAACCAGTAAAAGCAGAGAGGCAATTAGATATATGGTCAAATTAACATAAGGGGCAGGCAACTAGAAAGATAGTGGTGTTTAAGTACACAACAGTAACCAGGTGGGAGGGTGGGAAAAATTTCTGTCTGACTCACAAGAGACAGAGCTGTGGTGTCTTTTCAAGTTTTAATATGCAGTTTAAAACAGAATACAAATACAACGCAGTGTAAAGAAAACAAATCACAGTATACAAAATAGAAACGGTAATAAAGTAATACAGAATACAACAAATAAAAATCAAACTAAATATTTCCTCACAGCAAACTGTAGCAGAGTCTGGGTGAGCCTTTCTAGTATAGCGCTAGTACAGTTCAGAACAGTTCTAGTACAGGTGTTTAAAATATGTGTGAACAAAACTACTATGACTGAAAGTATATCGGTAAAAGTGATAATTGTCAACTTTGATATTATCAAAACAATTTTTGCAAAATCACTATATAATGAGATTATGAGCTACATAAAGAAAATGGACAAAAAAGAGAAACATTGATTTTATGCATTTATTAATTAGGTAAACACACTAGCTATAAGCTTCTTTTCATGGGGTATGATTAAATAACTCTTTCAGAGTCACACAGTAGGATAATGGAGACTGAAGGAATCAAACCATCGACTACACAATGATGCCTGGTGGCAGTTCATAGCTTTAATCCAGTGAACTAAGCTGTCTGACTTAAAGCACTAATATACGTGTCTGGGGCCAGCTTTTAAGAAACGTAACTATTTCTAAAGTTTCAGCTTTCAAACCATGGGCATTACGTCTTGCAGCAACAAAAACTTCCACTAAAATAATGTAAAATCTATTGCTTAGGAAGCTCTTTGTAGAGCTGTTCTTCACTGTGATTTTCTGCACTAAAAAGCATACTTAACAAATATTGCTATAACTGTAAAATGATGCAATGGTTTTAAATTCTGAGGCTAATAAGTGCAAGTCACAAAAAAGCGAGAATGAATGACTGAAAATGGGGACGTGAATATACACAGGCCTCCATCTTGGGGTATTCTAATTATGTGTAAGGTATAGCAAGCACAAAGTAAGTATACATACATAGCAGGGGTGTGGCAGGTGCAACCTTCCACAAATGGGGGAGTGCAGGGGGCTCATTGCTCCCCAGGGAAAAAAATAACTGTAAAGGAAGAATGCAATAGTCAACCTTCATTGTTTTCCTTTTAGTTTTTTCTTTTTAATTCAGACTTAACAATTACACAGCTTAGAATTATACTAGGCAACCATAAAATACAGGGGGGATCTACTGCAAGTGCTCACATATTTGCTTACTGCCACTAGCTACTAAATGGCATATCCCTATCAGACCCCTAATTCTAACCTCAAAATACCCAACCAAACCCTAAGTCTAACCTGAATCCTCACTCATAAAACATCCATTCCACACTCTAACCCTAAATTTATCTGCTCCCTTACACCTAAAACTCCATACTCTCCCTAATTGTAAAGTTCCCAATCACTCCCTAAAATCCACTTCTGTTAAACCTAGGGTCCCTTATATCTTCATAAAATTATAACTTCACTCCTGCTCTCTACCCTTAAACCTTCCCTCAGTCCGTAAACCTAAATCCCCCTCCCATTTACTGCTTGAAATCCTAAGCTACCTTCCAAGCCTCTCACATTCCTTTCCGACGGCCGCTGCATTTTTTTTTGTTCTGAACTGGAATATGTTTTTAGAAAGGTGCATTCATTCTACAATCTGCATGGCTGCCACACCTTGCCCAACCTCACGTTTGAGTCTAAGAGTGAAAAGAAGGCCGTGCATCCACAAGATTCCCACGTACATGGCTGCAAGGCAGTGGTCTTTGAGTGCCAGGGTCTCAGTCACTTTTAGTTGACCCATAAAGCATACATATCTGATAACCACACAAGACTCAAACATAGTGAAAGTTTTGAAACATGAGGACAACAAATCTAAGATGACTTCCCTTCTTAGTCAAGCAGAAGCATATTGGCATCAAGCTGGAATGGAAATCAAACCAGAAGTAGATAAAAATCAGGCAGCAAATGAATGTGCCAAAAACAAAAGAAAGAATATAAGGTGAAGGATCAGATGAGAAGGCAAGAAGTCTGGAAAATGAATAAATATAGTATAGAAGACTCTTGGAACAGATTCATGTTGATCATGATCGAATGCAGGAATGGTTAAGGAGATGCAAATTCAAACCAAAAGATCCAATGAACATGTGGGAGAAACAGACAGATGTAGATTTTGTAAAACAGAATTGGAAACAGTTGCACACCTTCTTGCTGGTTGTAACATACTAATGGCAGAAGGACTATATACTGAAAGGCATAATAATGTGGCAAGACTGTTGCACTGGGGATTGTGCAAACATTGTAATATTCAGGAAGATGAAAAACATTGGAAACATGATCCACAAAGCATTATAGAAAATGATGAAGTATGTATCACATGGGATCACCCATTACCAACAGTTCAAAAGACAGATGTGAGAAAATCAGATATAGTGGTTCAAGAAACGAAGATAAACCTAGCCTTGATCATTGAAATCGCTATACCCAGTGACTACAGTGTCTTCCGTACAGAGAGACAAAGTCATAAAATATCAGGATTTGCAGGCAGAATTGAGAGCAATGTGGAAGAAAGATACACAGACAGTTCTTATAATAGTAGGAGCAGTGGGTCTTATAAAAAAGAATCTACAATCGTATTTAGATATGTTACCGATACATGTAACTCCGTACGAATTGCAGAAGGACTCATTACTGGGCACATTGCAGGTGCTGGGAAGATCACTTCTGTCTGACATCAAAGACTGGAACAATCCTAATTTCATGAACTTTAATAATACTTTGACCTAAGAATGGGGTCCATTCCCATCATGGTATTAGAAACCCGAAATATTTGGAGATATTAAAAAAGAGAGAGATAAACCTCAACAAATCAGCAAAAGGAGAGAAGTATTGCTGGAAATGAATTCATCCTCAAGCCTTGGTGAGAACCTTCATGAGGTGCACCCTGTTTTTTCACAAAATCTCACCAAGATGACACTGATATATAGACTTCATTTTGTACAGCACACATCATGGACAGAGGTAGGTTAAAAAATAAAAAAGATAGCTGGGGGCACAAGGCCCAGGGGAAGGATGCCCCCCCCCATTGTAGAAGGAAGTACCAATCCACAAAAATCACAATAGGCCAAAAAAGAGCCATACAGACAACAGAGTGAACTATTGAGGATAAGAAAGAAATAATGTATTGTTACTCTTATGCAAGATCATAGGATCATAGGAGGTTACTAGGATAATGGCCTTGGTGCCCTTACAAACCTAGCCAAGAGTTTATCCCCAACAAAGAAACCTCAGTCAACACCTGTCACCCCTGCCAATGAGGGACACAAGTGGAACCCCTGGGACAAATTTGTGGTTTCCCATCCACTCATCAATGTTGTGCTTGAAGAGGGTCAGCGACATACTTTGTTTGACATGTGTGGAGAGTCTATTCCAGAGTAGGTGCTGCCTCTGGGAGACAAACCTGTCTCTCCAGCAGGTTTTGTTACTGTTGCATAATATATTTAGGCCTTTTGATTGGGTAATGCATGAGGAGTTAGACTTATGGATATGGAGCATCTCTAGTAGTGCAGGGTCCAAGATTGCCTTGTAGGTGATACACAGATCACCTCTGAGCAATCTATACAATACCGAGTAGAGTGACAGTGATTTGAGCCTGTCCACACAGGACAGGTGTTGGAGGCCATGGATTCTCTTTGTGAGATATTTCTGTGGCCTTTCCAGTTGGTGCAGATGTTTGGAGAGGTACATACCAAACAGGGTGTTGCCCTCGATTGCTGCCCTAATAAGGGAGGAGTACAGAGAGCTAATAACCTCCTTTTTTTCTGGATGCAATCCCTTTACTTATGAGATGAACCAAGCGAAAGACTTTTCTGACCACTGCCACTACATGATGGTTGAATGTGAGATTGTTGTCAACCTGTGTACCCAGGTCTCTCACCACAGATTGTGTGCTTAGGGGGTTGCCGTTGATGTGGTAAACAGTAGGGGCCAAGTTTTTTTTTTGCAAATGTTATGCTTATACATATTTTGCATTTAACTTGAGGCCATGACTTTGGCACCAGTCATTTGTTGCTGTGAGACCCTCTTGTAGTATGTTAATATCATTTGGGGAGTCAATGACAGCACCCAACTTACAGTCATCCACAAACGTGGTCAGCCACGTCTTTGCATGGATCGCTGAGAAGTAGATGCCAAACAGTAAGGGTCCCATCACAGATTGCTGGGGACACCACTAGTGGCAGGTCTGCTGTCAGAGGTAGAGGCACTTATTTAGACCTTGTGAGTCCTACTGTTGAGCCTGCTGGCCACCCGCCTGATGAGATCGGGATTTACACCAAGTTGTGTTAGCTTTTCAATGATGCCCAAGTGGGGGATTGTGTCAAAGGGGTCAAGTGCTTGGAGACTGCCTATGTCCTTGTTTATGAGGTCCATAATAATATGCTCCATGGACTTACAGAAAAGACTTGTGAAGCTAATGGGGTGATACTTTCTAGGGTGAGTAGTGGCACCACCTTTGTGCAAGGGGATGACAATAGCAGTTCTCCACTCTGCTGGAATGCAGCCTGTACTTAGGCTATGTGTGAATACAGTACACAATGGAGAGGTTAGTTCTTGTTAGAAATGGTGCAGAATACAGCCGGGGATACTATCAGGTCCCAATGAAGCTGTGTTCCAGAATTTCCAGACAAAAGGTACACAAAAAGATTAAGAGAAAAATTAGAGGAAAGAAAAATACTTTCACAAGAAAAACTGTCAGAAGCTTCAAATAAAATCTGTGTTCATTAATACAACAGATTCATGAAAAAGACTACATAGACCAAGAAACCTTGTGCCTTTTGGAAAAAGAAGTGACTGAAGAAGTCTGAAAATTTAAAGAACAAAATTTAGAGATGTTTGAAGGGTACAAAAAAGAAATATGGAGATGGGAAATAAAGAGAGATCTTTAAAGAGAGATATGGTGCAATATTTATGCAAAGGAGAAAGCCAAATTAATCATCACAAAAAAGGCAGCCACAAAGATATTCAAAGAGAAATATAAGCAAAGGCATCCAGATATGGAACATTTCACAATAAAAATATAAGATCACAAAGAGGGAATATAGAACAGAAGAATCGTCAAGTAGAAGTTCAAAAATAGAAGCTGAAGTTATGGAATATTTGCAAAGTGAAGGATTCATTGTAGAAAGTCTAACACAAGTCATATCACAGCTAGATAGAACAACTAGTTCCTAAAGTAAGGAGAGACAAGAGGAGCAGGAGATATTTGAAGAAGAAATATGGACATAGGAAAGAAAAAGATTTAATATGGTGCAATAGTTATGTAAAGGAGACGGCAAAACTAATCAATGCAAAAATAGCAGCACCTTCCCCAGCCTACCTGACCGTTCATCGAGCTGCTGACTTGCTTGTAGGCGAGTACCTCCTCCTACTGCACGCTGGAATTTTCTCGCCCTCTGTTTTTGTGTGTGTGCTATTCCTCTCCTGTTGCTGCTACCTGCCCTGCAGACTACCCTACCATTGAAACTATGACAGTATTTTTGGAGCACAGTACCATCTCGTAACACTTTACAGCACCTCCCCTGAGGATTGCTGCATCTCGCCCTCTGTTTTTATGTGTGTGCTATTCCTCTCCTGTTGCTGCTACCTGCCCTGCAGACCACCCCACCATTGAAGCTACAACAGTATTTTTGGAGTGCAATACCATCTCGTAATACTTTACAGCACCTCCCCTAACGATTGCTGCATCTCGCCCTCTGTTTTTGTGTGTGTGCTATTCCTCTCCTGTTGCTGCTACCTGCCCTGCGGACCACCCCATCATTGAAGCTACAACAGTATTTTTGGAGCACAGTACCATCTCATAACACTTTACAGCACTTCCCCTAAGGATTGCTGCATCTCGCCCTCTGTTTTTGAGTGTGTGCTATTCCTCTCCTGTTGCTGCTACCTGCCCTGCAGACCACCCTACCATTGAAGCTACGACAGTATTTCTGGAGCACAGTACCATCTCATAACACTTTACAGCACCTCCCCTGAGGATTGCTGCATCTCGCCCTCTGTTTTTGTGTGTGTGCTATTCCTCACCTGTTGCTGCTACCTGCCCTGCGGACCACCCTACCATTGAAGCTACGACAGCATTTTTGGAGTGCAGTACCATCTCGTAATACTTTACAGCACCTCCCCTAAGGATTGCTGCATCTCGCCCTCTGTTTTTGTGTGTGTGCTATTCCTCTCCTGTTGCTGCTACCTGCCCTGCGGACCACCCTACCATTGAAGCTACAACAGTATTTTTGGAGCACAGTACCATCTCGTAACATTTTACAGCACTTCCCCTAAGGATTGCTGCATCTCGCCCTCTGTTTTTGAGTGTGTGCTATTCCTCTCCTGTTGCTGCTACCTGCCCTGCGGACCACCCTACCATTGAAGCTACGACAGTAAATTTGGAGCACAGTACCATCTCGTAACACTTTACAGCACCTCCCCTAAGGATTGCTGCATGTATGTAGTTCTCTTGCTGCTATTTTTCTCTTGTAAAACCATTTTTGGTGACATAATGTCCCAGGCTAGGGCTCTGCCTCATGTCTGCCAGCAGCCTGCCACCGTCTAAAATCCATATTTCCCCGCGCTTGCCTTCACTCCCTTGCCCGATTCTCTTTTACCTGGAGAAATATTTTGAAGTAATTTCTAACTACAGCAACTAGGTGGCAGTACTATCCTTACAAATTTTTCCCTTACTGGAAATTCTTAGCACGCCAAAACAGTTCTAATTCCCTTTCTGTTAAGTATGACCACGCAGTGTTAGATCTGCTTCCCAGTGGATTTCAGCTTATGTCTGCATCACACACCTACTGAAAACAAACCTTTATGCCCAACATAATATCTGAATTGGTTTTCATATCCCACAAATAGTTTAACTAGAAATATATATTTAAACCTCCCTGCCACTCCCAAACCTTGTCACATCAACTGCTGGTAGTTTTTAGGATCCCCCAACGTTAAGTCCTTTACTGTACTGTTTAAATACCTATGAGGTTACAGAGTTCTATTTCTAAATATATCCTACAATTTCTCTCCTCTCTGGGATAGCTTACCAGACCCTGGTTAGTCCCAAAAGATCTGACTGATTATTTTTTTTCTAGTTTTCCTTCTCCTTTGCTCTACCTGCTCCGTTTGCCCTATGGGCTCACTCCGCCCCCTACCCTACCCCCATATCCCACCCACTCCCAGGGCTGCTAGCCTTATAGCACAATAACCCAACCTCCTTTTACATCCACCAATAGCCCTCTCCACCTTATTACATAATTAACAGTTCTGCCCACACTTTACTACTATAATCTCTCTCTGATAACTGCTCCACTCATTTAATCTCCCCATTTCCTCTCACAACTATCTCCTTGCTTTTAGGACCATACTTGCCCCTTGCTATGCATAAACCAGGCATTCCTAAATATCCCCACCTACTTTCCTCTTTCATAATCCTAAACACTCTTCTTGTTTCATACACCCTCACTCTCTATGAGAACAGAAACTTAACTGAATCTCAGCTAATAGTAAAACAAACTACTCCTCACTCTGTATATGCCCCACAATCACCATCAGCACCATCCCCAGCTGAGCTACAGACTACTACCCAAAAAGTATTTACAGCAGCTGAAAACTGGTTCTATCAATACTGTCTCCTTCTTAACCCCCAAAAAAGTAAATTATTACTATTCACACCTACACATAAATCCTCTACTTTAGACTTCAATATAGCATCTAACAATGGCACAATAATATCTCCTGACTCTACCACCAAACGTCTAGGTGTCACAGTAGATCATAATCTTAACTTCGATTCTCATATTAACCATCAAGTCAGTCAGTAGAAAACTTGGATCTCTATATAGGCTTAAACCCTTCCTCACTGCATCAGCTAGAGCTACTATCGCACAAACACACCTGCTCTCCACCCTTCTCTATGCCTCACCAATTTTTACCAACTTATCTAAATCTAATACCAATAAACTGGCGACTTCATACAACAACATTGCCAGATTTGCCGCAGGAGCTCCTTTTCTCACCCACCGTTGCGTAAATCTTAAACAACTTGGTTGGCTGGAATAACAAAATTAACTGGTGCTACACCAACTTAGCATCACCCACAAAATCTATCACCCCATGAATACTACCATACTCTGCACTCTTATTAGCCCTTATAAAAACCTCTCTTCCTTGCGTTCAGCCACCAAGCTCCTAGCGGCCTCCCATAAATCCCACAACAAAGCTGGGGCTGTTTGTTCACCAACTCTATTGGCCCTAATTGGAACAAGCTTCCAAGCGAGCTTACAGTACTGGCCTCCACACCCCTTTTCAAGAAGCATCTAAAATCCTTCCTTAATTCCCAATGGCTCTGCCCTTGTACTAACCCTGACACCTTTTTTTGCCTCTTGTCTCACAACTGTTCTTTTGAGTATAACTCCTACTATTTATGCTGTTCTACTGTTGACGATTAGTCAAAAAAAAAGAAAAAAAAATGTCTAAAATAATTAGTGTTAGTCCCCCTAATGTAAATGACTTAACAAATTCTGTCTTGTGTATATCAATGCTACACATGTTCCTCTCTCATTTTAGCAATACGTTTGTTTAGGAATTTCCCCTGATGTATTTTTCTTGGCTGTTCTACTAGCATTGTTTTTTACTACTTTTTTTACTAATTTTACTATTCTGTTAGTGGAGCTTTTCTCCCCGGGCCTCTACTGAAAATCGACATGAATCCAGCTAGACTAGCCCGGTCAACAAATGTAAAGTAAAATAAAATAAAAATAAATAAGAGAAATACAGGCAAAGATATCTGGATCTGGATAATTTTACAGTACAAAAAATAAGAAAACAAAGAGGAAAAGTAGAAAAGAGGACTGGTAATGGAGAAGTTAAAGAACTAAAAACTGAGGTTATGAATTAACTGTAAAGTGAAGGATTTGGTGTAGAAAAGTTTTACTGAGATAACAACACAACAGGCTAGAGCAATGGACACCCAGATTAAGGAGAAACCAGTTTATGATTTTAAGATGGTGTTAGGGTTTTCTGTCAAGTACTGAAAATTCCATTGTGATTTGTCCATAAGACCTTTTTGGCAGCAGGTTTTATTAGTGAGTAGTGTAATTAATCTTTTGCTATACTTTTTATGTTACTCAACTGCAACTTCTTTCAGGATTTTTTGTTTTTGATCAAATATGATCTAATTAATTGGACTTTTGCTATTCTGTGTTTGGTGTATTGAATTTCAATGATGTACATTTTCACAACTTGATTTAGGCGTGACTTGAATGTCTGACTTAAGCCACAATCACCACACCATTCAAAAGGTTGTCAGAGGAAATGCTACAGTAAATATAGAGAATGACTGAGCTAAATCACTCCAAGATTTGAGTAAAAAAAAATCAGCTCCACAATATAATAAATCATGCCCTTCTTGTTTCTACATATTTTGTTTCTCTGAAGGAAGAGAGCAATTCAGGTATGGTAATAGAAGGTAACTATGACTCGGGGCAATGAATCCAATTTTCTGTAAATTAATCCAGATATATCAGAATGAAGATATATTTTTTCTTAGTAAGTCGCAAAATTCAGAGCATTTTGATTACTTGTTCCAGTTTCAGTTATTGATGTGGCTAACAAAAACTACCAGAACTGTAAAATGTAGACGAATTCTAGCTAGGTTCGAACACAGTAATACAGAGTTGGAAAATTGCCTTCTTATGTTATCTAAAAAAGTCAAACAAGTCACCTGTGTTGTTTTCCCAGCTCTGTGCTGCCAAACATTACTATGATGTCAGTGAGCGTCACTTACATTTTCGGTGCAAAGTTTCCATTTTTGAAGACTCTGGCTCATCTAATCCTCCCAACTCTCCCTTGCCAGTTCTCTAGTTTGTGTTTCTAGACGTGCATGATTTCATAGATATATTCCACATGTTGATATCAATAAACAGTTCTTGAAAGAGGGAATCTCTGATCATTTGTTTCATATTCACCACAGTAATATTGCATTTGGCAGATGTCAGGCCATATTAACTGAATTTAAACAAAAACTGCCTCTGCATTGATAACATCCATCTGTCAACTCAGTGTGTGTTCAGATACTGAACTCTGCATATCTTTCAGATCAACTAATCAGATCACATCTGAACTATAGTACTATAGAACCATGACTGAAAAAAGTTTTTCGCACACATATGGCTGGGCAGACAGCCTTGACACAATCATCTTGCTCAGTTTCATAATGCGTTGAAATCATAAAATCATAAGCAACTATGAAATGGAAAAGCAGAGAGGCATCTTACCTAGATGAGGCATTATGCAGGAAGGTGTACCTCAGCACTTATCACAGTATTGATATCTGACAGCATTTTGGTCATTTTGTAGACTCACAGTAGGGCATGATGCATATTTCCAGTATCAGGCGTGGTAGTAATTCCCATTTTTATAAATTAAATAAAGTGACAGAGCAAGTGAGATATCTATATCACACAAATTGTTATTTTTTAGGCTTTACTTTGCAGTATAAAACACTAAACTTTCTGATCATATATAATTTTTTAATTCATTAATGTAATTATTTTCTTCATAAAGCAATAACTGGCTTTACTGTGTATCATAGCAGGAAACTAATCCTTTTATTTTTGGTCTCTCAATGTGCCAGGGACCTACAATGAGATTAATATAGCTATGTGCGACTGTTTATTGTAGTCATCTACACAGCATTTATTGATTTTTGCTAATAAAATATGACATAAAATGCAAAACTCACTCTTCCTTGAATGAACATTATGGTTCTATCATTGCTACAAATTAAAACAAAGAGTTAGAAGGTCACACTGAAAAAACAATCAGAAAAAACTAAATGAAAACTCCAGCCAAGCTAGATCTTCCAATGAGTGACCTCCCAAACCTCCTGTAACAGAGGCACATGGGATATATGCAAATGACCCTTATGAACATCAGGTGTTTCAGCTATATATCTATATATATGTTTCAGTTATATATCGTTGCTGCAAATGAAAATGTATTACTTCCTTTGGAAATGTTTTGTGTTGTTTTTAAGTGTGATTTTATTGTATAATTTTGCTATGATTTTTTTTTTTCAAGCTTCATGTCAGTTGATAGGAATTTAGACCAAATCTCATCCTTTTGAAAATAAATTAAATTACCAAAAAACACTTTCAGCAAATTTCACAAAAAAGTTTTCTTTTTTTCAGAGACGGTGTGGGCAATCTCCCCTAAATTAAATATAGATAGATAGATAGATAGATAGATAGATAGATAGATAGATAGATAGATAGATCAGTATGGATCCCTATCAGATTATTGAAGTTTCAAAGCTTCAAAAGTCATATTGTCGAGACCATATGATCAAAGTTTTGAAACGTCAAAAATTTTGAATGAAGATCACTATACAGCATGAAATGAGAAATCTACCCTTTTCCACAATGTAGTGCTATCTCGGAGTTGGTATATTTAATTTGGCAGGGGTGTGGGAGTGCAGGGGGCTTGCCCCCCTGCAAAAAAGTTAAAAATAGAATGTTTTTTTTTAATGTTCGAAGTTTTGAAACTTCAATCATATAGTCTCGGCCATATGAATTTCAAAGTTTCAGAATTTCGACAATGGCATAGAGCTATATATATATATATATATATATAGATATATATAGATATATATATGTATATATGTATATATATATATATATATATATATATATATGTATATATATATATATATATATATATATATATATATATATATATATATGTGTATATATATATATATATATATATATATATATATATATATATATTTTTATATATATATATATATATATATATAAATATAAATATATATATATATATCTATATATATATATATATATATATATATATATATATATATTTTTTTTTTTATTTATATATATATACCAACTCCATGGTAGCACAACAGTGGAGAAAAGTACAATGTGAAGTCTAAAGTACAAAGTACAAAGTCTTTTTGGCCATTTACATTTGACCAAATGACACTCAATGAGTGTCCCTTTTTCGGTAGAGCAATGTCATTTAATGGGAGCATTCAAATACCTAGCTTTGTCTCCAACCTCAGAACACAAAGTACAGAAGAGCATAAAAAGACAAAGACATTTTTTTGTTTAATTAAAGTATGCAATCATGTAAAGCCATTTAATTAGCATTATTTGAGTTTGTCTTTACTAGTACAGATGCAGTCTGGTACTGAACTAGATTCATGGATGATGAGTTTGAATGTACAGCTTATTCTTTTAGTGGGCTTTATGGTAGTTTGTCAACTCAGATTTAATAAATGTTTATTTAGTTGACTTTTAGGACTCCTGGATATTAAAAACTACCATGATATGATGTCATGTTTGGAGGCTATGCCCTCATAGCCCCACAATCTGGGGGATGCTTTGCTATTCCTACCTTCCTAACTTTTATATCATCACCAGTTTACACAAAAATCAAGTAAATGTGAGTGAATTTAATGTGAGGTGACCATTTGCCAGAAATATTCTTTTTTATAATTTCTTATACAGCAGTAGAAGCCAGGCATATTCTTTTACATGCAGACTATGACAGATAAGTGAAGAGCTATCAAAACAGTGTATATTATGCATAGATAATTAATTAACAGCTATAAAGTAGACAATGGTAATGTTTTCATTTGATTTTGTATAAAAGAAATGATTAAGCCACTAAATGCCAGCCTGCTAACAGCTGAAGCGTTTTCAATTTCCCACTCTGTATGTGCTCCGTTGGCAACACCCACATAAATAACACAAAACACAGCTCCTTAAAGTAAGTAAAGCAGCTGACGTAGAAACAGAGAAAAGCAGCCTGACACAAGGCTAAGCAATTAGTATCTTCTTTTCTTTCAAATTATAAGAAATTTGTGAACGGTTCATTTCTCTGACTCTTCATGAAAGCAAGGAAGTCTGTTTTAAATCAACACACACACAGCTTTTCTTTCATCTATGTGTAGGTAAGTTGGAATTTAAGAGAATGATTGCTGTGGTAACTGGGATGTGATTGTTCCTCTGAAATTATAACTCTCAGCAAGCAGATGGACAAAAAAAAATTGCTGAAATATGGGAAAGCATTAAAGCTAAATTGTTGTTCTTTCTTCCTTTGTGTGATGGAATGCTAATGCTGAAGTTTTTCTTTCATGGTTCAGGCAGACATGCACACATTGTTAATGGGGACTGAAACATTTGCTTGTATGATGAGCCAGGACAAGAGAAGGGTAGATTTTTTAATATTCCAGAAGACGGGATATTTTATTAGCTGGAGTGGTGCTCATATCCCTCTTAATCACTGGAAAGGTATTATCTCTGGCTTCATTTCCTGGGTAATTAAAACTTGATGTTATTGACTGCTCAATGGTGTGTCTGAGGAAATCAACGTTTAATTGTCTGTTTTGGGGGGAGGACATAAACATGCAGGGAAGAGGTAGATGGCATTAGAAGAGGAAGAGGTTGGTAAGGCATAGTGTATGTGGGGTAGCAATGTGGCTTAAATAGCTGTGGAAAAGTAGGATGCTGGATACATATGTAGCTACAAGCAATGAATATGGAAAGTGAGAGTTTATGGAGAGGACAGGATCTACAGGGGGACGGAGGAAAGAAAACTCAAATGCATCACAAACACAGTAGATGTTTGAAACCACAGGCATAAGATGAGAATGTGTGGAGTACAGGGTGGTGAAAAAAAGGTCCAAGGAGGAGAGGTTGTGTTAGAAGGGAGACCATAATGAAGTGTGTTAAAGATAATGAAGGATAACGGGGGAGAGAAGAAAAAGAAGACGTAATAAATGTACCAGTGAATGGATGGGATGTGATAACCACGTACAAGTGTTAAAAGAGGGGGAGTAGAGAGAGAGAGACGTTATGTTGAGTAGTTAAAGAGGTTATTAGAACCTGCAGCATAAAGACAATATTCAGGAAATGGCCGAGTTTGAGACAGTGTCATGAAACGTATTAAGGCAGACGGGAGAATGGCACTTGCAGAAAAGGAAAAGGGGCCAAAAGTGCTTAAAATGTACTGTACTAGTGCTGATTACGTAACAATTAGCTAGATCTTAAAATATTGCTCCTGTTTAAACATTTTAGCATAATGCCACTAGCTTGGTATGCCTGAGACAGCTTCGTCATAGATACTCTGTGGTGTCAGACTGATGAACTTTGAGAAGAGGAAAAAAGTGAGTTTCTTCTCATAACATCTTTCCCTTTTCTATGGCTTTGTGCAAGCACAGAGATACAGAGTTCATTGAGTGGAGAGCAAATAGGATACACTACATTGCAAGAATAATTGTTTTCACTCTTTTATACTGCTCAGTACAACACTTTTTATATGCATAATTTTGTTAGTTTTTAAATACTGAAAGTGCAATGATTTGTGTCTTCACTAAGGTAGATGCCAATATTTTGTAGTTAACCACTCACAGTATCACAATATTCTTGGGAAATACAAGAAAAGTGGAAGTCAAAGGGTCCAGATGGAGAGCTTTTGCTAGGTGACTCCACAACAAAGAGAAGAAATTCAGTTAACAAAAGAGAGGGTGAAAGATTAACAAAGCTCCTGCGCTTTGCTAAGAATTAATCAATCATTTTAGCAAGAACAGCTGAAGTCACAAGTCACTATTAAACTTTGTCTTATATCTCTCAGTTTGATTCCATCATTTGCTACCTGCATACTTATGGCTCGGAACAAGTCCCATAAAAGGCAGTGTTTCCAAGCTATTCCTGAAAAGAGGAGCTTTGGTAGCAAACAAATAAATATGGGCTGAAGGGGGTCTGTGGCTGATGTTTATAAGTGCAAAAATCAGTCCTAGCTGAAAGCATCCTGAAAAAGAAAAATATAATCTGTCTGTATTTGTACAAGTAGAAATAAACAATGTGAATACAGAAAAAGCAGAGATGGCAAAACAAACATTAAAACCCCCAGGGGACCTGTCTGGAGAAATAAGACACACTGAGTCTGTCCTAAAAGTATGACCAGCGCTCCATATTAAAATAGGAAGACAAGAAAGAGCATTGGAATTTCATGAGTGGCTTTGGATTGCGTATGGAATTCAAGCATTTATGATGTGAGGACTAATATACTGAGTAACAGACAGTATTTTGTCATGAAGAACCTGCTTAGTGGTGCTGATAAAGAGAAGGCAGGTCTGTAAAATGGGATGAAGAGAAACAGCACACAACACAGTTAAAAGGTTGGAGGAACAAGTGGAAAATGACTGGTAGTGATGACTTATTATCAACTAAAGGAGGTTGGAAGGCAGATGGACATGCAGATCTGTGTAGTGCAAGGAGCCTGGACAATGACAGATGGCTGCTATGGGAGCAATTGGGAGGAGACACTAACAATGCAGATACAACAACAACATGGCCAGAATAGTTTAGGACTGAGATACACCAATACAGTTATTTAGATTATAAAGAAACAACAGCCTGTGTCTGAGAGAGGCAATCATTTGTAATATGTATGAAGGACCGACTGACTTGATGGGCAGTACAGTGGTACAGTGGAGAGCACTGTCACCTCACAGCAAGTAGTTCCCTGGTTCGATTCTCAGATGAGGTCCCTTCTGTGTGGAGTATGCATGTCCTCCCTGTGTTCACATGAGTTTCCTCCCACATTCCAAAGACATGCAGTAGGTTTATTGGATTCTCTAAATTTGCCATAGGAATGAGTGCGTGTGCACGTATGTGGTGTGGATGAGCTACCACATCAGAGCTAGCCACCTGGCAGTGTAAACCTTGACTCTAGATAATTGTCACTGTTGAAGTGACACCCCAACTCCATGTACAAAAATGGGAAAAAGGGGTTGTGGATGGATGGATGGATGGATGGATGGATGGATGGGTGGATGGATGGATGGATGGATGGGTGGATGGATGGATGGATGGATGGATGGAGGACTGACTTAGGTAAGGTATATACTAGGGAAGGAGGAGCTATGAAGACGAGGATTAACTAAGATATGAACCGAAAGACTAGAATGACTAGGAGAAGAAGCTCCGGTGGTGGCATATAATACACTGACCACCAAATAAAGAAAAGGGGATGAAGGAATTATAAGCAAAATTAAGAAATGGATAGCAAATATCAGAGTCATAATATTAATATAATAATAATAATAATAATAATAATAATAATAATAATAATAACAATAATAATAATATAATAATAATAATAATAATAATATAATAATAATAATAATAATAATAATAATAATAATAATAATAATAATAATAATATAATAATAATATAATATAATAATAATAATAATAATAATAATAATAATAATAATAATAATAATAATAATAATAATAATAACAATAATATAATAATAATAATAATAATAATAATAATATAATTATAATAATAATAACAATAATAATAATATAATAATAATAATAATAATATTAATATAATAATAATAATAATAATAATAATAATAATAATATAATAATAACAATAATAATATAATAATAATAATAATAATATTAATATAATAATAATAATAATAATAATAATAATAATAATAATAATAATAATAATAATCATAATAATAGACAGCCTTGACTTTCCAACATTAAACAACAAAATACTTATTTTAATGACATGGATAACAAACATGGTGGAAGTATTTAGACAAATAAGACTAGACAAAAAAGTGCTGCCCCATAAAGTGTTAAATATGGGTGTCAGCGATTAGAAAACCATTTAAAATGCAGAGCGTAAGGATCTGGCTGATCAGAGTAATCAGGCCACAGTGCGCATTGAGACGCTTAAATACCTCATGTAATGGCTGCGAGAAGGTCATTGAGGTGGGAGAAGATCATTGAGGAGTAAGACAATAACAGTGGAGGTCTGGAACTTTAAGACAGTTGCCTTTTTTTCCTAGATGAGCAGGAAATTAAGGATTAATAAAGAAGGGCAAAAGTGAATGGTGGCTAATGATGAAAAAGAGGGACATATTAAGTTAACAGCATGGGCAAAGTCCATCAGGAAGAGGAAGAAATGTGATATGAACATTTGACTATCTTGACTGAAAGAATAGGTTCATAGGCTCGTAGGTTCATACTAGGCTATCAGCCTAGCCAGAGTGTGTTTAGCTTTTGCCACCCATTTTAAATTAATTTTGCTATGCCCTTTTTCGAGGTTAGTATACTGTGCCTCTGTCTAACAGTGACACAGAAGTGATACCCGGGGTAAACCCACGATCTCCCATCCACTCATCAAGATTCCTCTTGAAGAGAGTCAATGAGGGACTCTGCCTAACCTGGACTGGGATTTTATTCCAGAGTGAAGGGAGCCTCTGGGTTATGAATCTGTCCCTCCAGCATGTCCTATTTACATGAAAGAAACTTGTCAAAAAAGGAATTGCATTTAATATGGTGATAATGGCCTTAGAAGATGCTAGAAAAAATGGCAACCAGGAATTTAAAGAAAGTCAATGCAGATTTTCAGAAAGAAATGGCTAAAAAAGTGAAAAATTAATAACACATTCTTGAAATTCACTGGGAAATACAGGAAGACTACACCAGAAGCCGTATTGATGAAAGAAGGAAATAAATGATATGTGGAAGTCTGAGAACAGGGAGATGAATAAAACAAATCCGTCCAGTTGAGGCATGCCTAACAGGTGGATCAGGTAGGTTCTGTTGAGCCTCAGATATAGACGTTTTTTCAGACAATGATTTCTGAGCTGAAGAAAATACACATGTTGAGGCCAAACTGGACATATAACAATGATTTTGGAATTGTTCTACCTGGTTTTCTGACTGGAGTTCTATATACAGGGAGATGGGGAAAATGTAAACGAGTCCTGAAACACATCCCTGAGGGTGGCTGAGGAAACAGGCATTGGGTCACTTGGTGCTGGCTGGAAGTCCAGAGAGGTGATAGCAAGGATTCCTTCAGTAACAGAAAATCTTCTGCACCATTCATGATCTGGAAGACCACTTGTGAGGCAAAGCGGGACAAAGTCTGACCAGTACAAAAATGGCCTTCAGCTAGATATAGCTGCCAGTGAGAAAGCAGTTAACAGATGTAGCCCTTTCCTAATCTTTATTGTTTGCCAACATATAAACCAAACCACTGCCAAATTGCTGGTGTAGATGGCAACAGTATCTTAGGCCATGGAATCAAGAAACATCTGTAATTTGAAAAAGACTTCCCTTATCTCTAAAACATTGATGTGCACACAGATGGGCCTGTACCTCTATTGTTTCCATATGTTCCTGCCTTTAGGCTGCAAACATTTTGAATGTTACCATGGAAAATATTGGTTCTTTTCATATCTTTGATTACTCTGTTACTATTGGCCAGAACCAGAGTTGATTTGTATTCCAAAGCAGCCCTGACAAGATAAATTAAGGTGTTTGAAAGATATAACACCAGCAACACTGAGGGTCTTACTTCCTTCCCTATGTATCCAAGTAATTATCTCACTCATAGATGAAAAAAAGGAGACATATTGAAAAAGGCATTAGGAAAGGTCACCTTAACATCCTTGGAAAAGCCTGTAAGGTCCAAAAAGGTATGCAGTGAAGTTATGGCGGTGCAATATCTACAGAACTATGAAACAAATGCATGGTGAGGTTTGCTATAAATGCCCTGACTCCAAGCTGAGTATGCAACTTGAACTTAAAATCTCTATCAGGCAAGCTTTTCTTTTGCTATTTCATGTCATCAGATATCTCTCATTGGAATCTTAACATGCAAGGCAAACAATCGACTATGCTCAAAGTAAAAATGGAAGATACATAAATGTACTAAACAAACATGTCCAAGATCCTGGATTCCTTTCCCAGTGGATGGACAGCAGGTCTCAGCAAAGAAGAAACTTTACTAAGGCTTGCTACAGCAACAATGAAGTCTGTTTTGGAAGACACTGTCCATAGATCTAGTCTCTGAGAGACTGAAGGATATTGTCTTGCCCCCTCAGAACAGGTGCTAAAATAGGATGTTCCTATGCAGTCTTCACTACTAAATGCATTATCTTTTTGACTAGGGTGACCACCCACAAAAATGTCTTTAGGAGAACTAGAAAACCTCTTGCAAGTACCTTGTGAAGAGGTCATGGACCTTGGCAGGCCAACCCCTCTCTTTCTCATCATATTAAATATTTCCTCAAAGGTATAATCATCTGGGTGGATGTAGGACAATTAAATCCCCAATACTCACTGATGTATCTGTTGGGGATCTTCTGAGGAGGGTCCAAATGTCTTCTGTTGCCCTTGTGCTTCCTACTGGACCACTGAAATGATGGGTCCAAGAATGAGAAAGAAGCCTTTAAGGAATCAGACATCTATGGCTGGCTTACAAACCACCTCTATCCCACAGAATAAAAACATGCTGAATGGCTAAATTATCAAGCAGAGAAGAAAGAAACACCCATTGATAAAGTCAAAGCCAATGTAGGAACCAGTGCTGAAGGTGGTAAATGTAGGGTCGACAGCACTATCAACAATGAGACAGACATCACTGCCATGTGCAATTCTAAAGGAACTGGTCAGGGTCAGTGCTATACCAGGAACATTAGCCTCAAGCTTGACCCCATCAAGCCACCCTTTAACAATGCGTTGAAGACACCCATTGAACCCAGGTCTGATATAGACAGTCTTGGATCTGAAGGCTGGTAAACTGACCCTGGTGATTGATATCAGTTATGCTTCCAATGGAATCAGTGCATAAACCAGACCCCCGTAGGTTGACCCCATGCCTTGGTCCCAAAGAAACTCCTAATGCTAAACGAATCAGTGTTGAATTCGATGACATAGGTGAAGAGCATGACCAAGATGCTGACATCAAATGTCTTGATCCTGATACTGAGATCACTGACAATGCCAACTGGCTGGAATCTATTCCCCTCCAATAAAAGGAGGATGTCATAACTGAAAAAGAATAGGCAACAATGAAGTATCTCTGTTTGTCCTTGCAACATGGAGAGAAAGGCAAGAGGCATTTTTCCTGGACCTTCATGAAGGCCTTCATCTTCTTTTCATAGTCCAATGCAATTGCTGGAATGGGATGACCCATGAAGGATCCTACAGAACATGGCTGGGGAACAACAATCCTGCATATTTCAGAATCTGAATAGTAGGTCACACTAGCGATTATCACTAAGTTTATCTGTGAGTTCTCAGACAACACTATAAGTGGAACCTGTAATACAGCAGAAGGTGAATAAGTAGTAGCAGAAGACACTTCTATCCTTGGTTTCAAAGCAGAAAGATCTAGAAAAGAACCTTCATCTTCATCTTTATCAGGTTTATCGCATCTATATCTCTATCCTCCTTTTACTTATTTCTTTTCTGACTGTTTCTGTCTCTATCTTTTTACATGCCCAAATCATCCCTGGAAGTAGCAGACCAATACTAGACATTAGTGGGATTTGGCTCTGAAGCAGTACTAATAGTCGAAGCTCCAGCGGAAGTAGATGCAAAGCTATCGTTTAGTTTTGACAACATCAGTTTATTGTTTTCTAACTTTAATTGTTAGTTGCTTGAACTGATACTGTAACTAAGGCAGAGCACAGGGACATCTGCCCCAGGTACAAGTTGTACAACCAGCATGCATTCATGAAGCCAGGAGAATATATAGGCTATATAAATGAATGCCAAAACTGCATTTGAACATGCTAGTAAGAACTGTCTTCTTCTTTTTTTTGGTCTTCACCCTGACAATAAAATACATATATAAGTGTGTGTGTGTGTGTGTGTGTGTGTGTGTGTGTGTGTGTGTGTGTGTGTGTGTGTGTGTGTATTTTATATATAGAACAGCTAACAAGTTAAAATAATTATATATTATAGTGGAGGTGATAAAACACCAAGGCCTAGGGAGAGAATTGAAAGGAAATGGAAAATTTCCTAATAAGAAAAACAGGCCTGATGTGACCTGAAAAGTTTATTAGTTTGCAGAACAGATGTGAAGGGCCAAATGTATACTAATTTTAAGTAATAATGAAAAAAATGTTGCAAACCTAGCCTAAGACAGTTTCATCTGATGCCAGGAAGAAATGCACCAAAATAAATCAGGAAAAGAAGCTAATTTGTAGAACATTATGGGTAAAAAAGGAAGAGCTAACATCCTGGAAAGGTTTCACATGCCAAGCTTACTGTATGGCTGAGGCTTTATTTCTTTTGCTAACAAGGACAGGTCTCTTCTTGCAAGATGCTAGGTATTCAGTAGGGAAAAGCAAAAGACAAGCGATCCAATTAGCAAAGAATTAAGGCTATGAGCTGCTAGCAAGCTGCTTCCTACATTTAAGGGTTCGATTACCTTGAGCTTGATTTGTCTATTGTGGGACTCTGAGCAAGTCACTTAACTAGAGAGTGCTCCCACGGCTGTGTCTGAATAAAGGTCCATGTGGATCAGTGTTCTATCCTAGTTAACAACTAGTTACCTCATTAAGAACAGTGACAAATTAGTATAGAAGGAGGCCTTTCAAAACAATTGTCCACAATTTGTAATAGTCAAAGTGGTCATTCCAAGAGAAGAAATAGAATATACCTTTGCTCATGTTACACACGCTGAAATACTGAATCAGGTGATATTTTGAGATTTTGAAAGCACCCAAATTCATGAGCATGTAACACTTGTATTATTGAATTGTACTCAATGCTGATTTGATGGAAACTATATTCTCATGAAGATGAGTATCTATTATCAAGTTCATCTTCAAAGAATAATAATCACGACTTCTCTGTTAAAAAAGTAATGTTGCACAAGTGCATCACACAGTAAATAAACATTTGCTTTCTTGACTGGAATTCATGAGTTTCTTAGTAAGTGATTTGGGAGTCCAACAGAGGCTGAGATGTCTGAATTTCATGGCTGTATTGCCCTTTATAGTTGTTGTCAAGGCTAAAGCCAGCGAAAATAAATTAGAAACTCACTTGGAAACCAAATGAGATTTCAGGTCTTACTGACTCAGAAGATATGTCATATTTAATTTGGTTTACCTGCAGTACAGCAACAATAATGGAAATTGTTTTTCAGTTTGTTCAGTACAAAGCAAATGGTAAGCAGTTATAACTAGTTAGAATTGTTTTGTTAAAGCAAAGGATACTCGCTGGGGAAGAGAAGCCATGAATCTGAAGAAACTATTTAATTTTCTGAGTTCAGAAGGAAAGGCATGGTATAAAACAGAATATGGACTAGGAGAGAATAGTATCAAACTTGCCATGACACTAGACTTCCAAGATGGCTGCACATCCCATTGTGAAAACAGCAACTGAGAAACAACGGCCAGCGATATTGTCAGCTTCAGTAAAATTCAGTTACTGGCTAGTAAGTACACTGCCTGAATGCCTGCAAAGAAGAAACTATGAGAACCTAAAACAAAATCAACTAGAAAATGTAGACAGAAAACACTAAATGGGAAAAATCCTGCAGCTGTTCAAGAAAAAGCAGTTCAAGTTCCAGATTTCATGCAAGACAAGGCTTCCAGTAATCTAGAGTAAATGTAAGTCGAATGTGCTCACAGTTGATAATAAGCAAAACAGTGTAGGAATATATCGACTCAAATAAGAAAATTTTGGAAAAAATGGAAGAAGCTTCAAACAGATATTCAGATGAGCTGATAAAACTGCAAAAATCAGAGGTAAAAACAAAGAAAAGGCTGGCTGAGTATGCGACTGCTAAAGAAGAGATGTTTCAAAAAATGGAAGAATTAGAGGACCGATCATGTAGGGAAAACCTGAGATTTTCTGCTGTACCAGAGATACTAGAAGGAATAGACTGTATTAATTTTATGACGGAACAAATAAGCAACTGGACTGATATTCCACAGCAGAAGCTGTTAATTGAAAGAGCACACTATGTGTATGCACCAAATCTGCAAAAAAGCAGCCAAGACCTTCATTAGTAAAGATACAAACCTACCAGAAAAAAGAGCTGATCCTGGCAAAACTGTGGCAAAAGAACAAAGTATTAAAAGCTGGAGACAGTGGAGTATTTGTGGAAACTGAGTATTCATCATACGTCAGGCAGAAGAGTAAAACATGTATTCCAATAATCAAGGAATGTTGTGAGGCAGGTGTGAGATTTAAGATGCTGTACTCAGCTGTTTTCAGAATATTTTTTCTTGGAGGATGAAAGTCATTTTGTGATGCAGAACAGGATAAAGAGGAAATACAAAAGTTTGTCCAACAAAAAATGAGCCGTGAAGCAGAAGAGGACACTGCTTATCATTCTTCTTATAATAAAGCCCACAGAGAGTCTTTGCCAGTGAAAACTTTTCCACTCTTCCAAAAGAAAATGCTTGAAATATAGAGAAAAGAATAGGAGTTGACTAAAAGAACTGAGAGCACCATGGACTTGAACCAAAATCTGGAGATGAAAAATGGAGATGAACAGAAAGAAAACCAGTAACACAGAAATCAGTGAATAAATGTGAGACTGCAAAGCATCAGTCACATTTGTGAAATACGGCTGTAAAAGGCTGGCACAGTGGTGCAGAGGTAGATTTGTTGCCTCACAGCAAGAAGTTCTCCGGTTCGATTCTCGGCTGGAGTGCCTTCTGTGCAGAGTCTGCATGTCCTCCCTGCATTCATGTGGGTTTCCTTTGGGTGCTCAGGTTTCCTCCCACGTTTTAAAAACATGCGTCTGGACCTCCACTGAAAATTGGCTTTGTTCCAAGTCGGACTTTCCTCAGTAAATAACTGTTAAATAAAATAAAAATAAAAAAGAATGAGGGGAAAGGGTGGATTTTTGTGGTCTGTGTTAAACTTGTGAAGAACTGAAAAGCATTCACCTCACTTCATGTAATTAAAGTTTGAAAGGACGATGATGTGGAGGAAAGAAGAAGGAAAAGTGTAACTACAAGTAAAACAACTTATTTTCTTAACAATATTTCTATGAAACATTTCACAGTATAAAATCCATACTTTATAGTAAAGCATTTTAGCTGTTCTTGTATGTGATAAAGTTATTAAAGTAAAGAGATGCCTTTTTTCTTCTTCCTCTGTTCTTTCTTTCTTCTGTTTTTTTTTGGTATTACAAATGTAGGTATTACAGTGCAGAAAGAGAAGACAAGCTAGACAAAAGCATGTTTAAGTTAATAGGCTATATAATTTTGGGTTGTTGAGGTGGGGGGTGGGGTGTAAATGTACACAAATCATAATATATGTAGAGCCGATATGTTTTCTCTTACTTTTGTATAGCTGCATATCTGGATTAAGACCCTTGGCTTAATCTAATAATATTGAAGTGGAAACAAGAAAATATGAGAACACCAAATATAATGAAAAGTTTTCCTTTAATAATAAATGTTTCAGCTTGTCTTTCAGGCTCCAATAGAAAACTACATTTTCTTTTTTTTCTCTTTCCTTTCCATGGAGGCAAGATGATTATAGGGCAATGAAAGAACAGTGGTCTCTTCAAGGTTAAAAATTAATGATTTCTGAAAGTATACAAGTAGTTTCACAACTTGGGAATAAAGATAAAAAAACAGACACACATTAGTGTAAGTAGATGCACAAGCAATAATACATATCTTAACCTTGGTTTCAGTTTAATTAGAGCCTGTATTAGCAGCTGTCTATTTGCACAAATGCTCATATTACGAGGGTAAAACTTCCTTATTTGAAGTTGTATGTAGTTATGTGTGCTTGTATTAACATGTTCTGGAGGGGTTCTGGAGTGTGTTTGGTATTTTGTTTGAGTGTTATTAAAATAAAAGGTCTGGTAAAATGTGACATAAGTTCCAATGCTGATGATAAGAAAAAATGTATAAAGGGTTAACTGCCAAAGATTAATGGGAACATGTATCACATAAATTGGAAATAGACATTTAAAAAAACTGCTACATATAATAGGAGGGAATACTAACTTCTTAACGTAATGGCAACAATTTCCAGATTATCTTCGAATGTGAATGGTTTCACAGGTAGAGATGAAATACAGAGTGTAAGTAGTAATACTACAGGAGATACATTTGGAAAGAAGTAAGCACATGAATTTCATAAAGAAAGGATTTCAGGGTGCACTTTCTGCAGAATATTAGGAACAAAGGAAAAGATGAGTACTTGCATTAATTAAAAGAGGAGATCCAGCAGGGATAGAAGATAAAAATATAATAATGGTGGATTTGTAGTAGTAAGGGGTTACTGGCATGGGATGAGGACTAGAGTGGCTATTTTGGAGTTTAAAAAACCTGGGAGAAATAATCAGCTTTCAACAGAGAACATTACTTATACATAGGGACTGGAATTTGATTTGCAACAACAGGGCTTAGAAGGAAAAATATAGCAAAAGAGAGTAGATTTCTGAAGAGAGTTATGAAAATATTTGGTATGAAAGACATGAATTCAATAGTAAGAATGCTGAGAGAATCTATGTGTTATTCCAAAAGGTGCAATAACTGGGCTAGACATGACAGAAATTATACTTCACAGGAACATGCCAATTTAATTGAGAACCTTGTTACACATCCAATAACTATTTCAGATCCTACACCAACAACTACTAAGATAAAAATGCAGGGTAATGAAGTAAAGATAAAACACTAGTACTTCCTCACCTACCTGTTAAAAAGAGAGGAATTTAAGAAATAGGTAGTGAAAATTATCCTGTAGTTATTAGGGAGGATTGAAAGTACTCCAGAAGTTATAGCTAGTGGGTGGGATAAAATTAAAGTAGATTTTAAAAATAGGGTACAAATAAAAGAAAAAGCGATATGGTTAAGAAGCAATAAGAATTATTTAGAGGGGCTGACTAATGTTAAAGTATTACAAAATAAGGGGGATCTCATAGAACAAAAAGAGATGCAATTGCAGAATGCTAAAGAGAAAATAAGGGAGTACCTGGATAATATGCATGTATTTAGAAAGATTGCTGTTAAGCAATTTTGTTTAATAATAATTCCAGAGCACAAACTTTTTGGCACAACAACTTAGGTAGCAAAAAGTAGAAATGATCATTGCCAAACTGAGGGAGCCAATAACAAGAAAAATAACCAGAGATCCTGTAGAGGTATTCAAGATATTTTGGAAATTGTATAAAAATTTGTATAAAGCAGATAAGTGGGGAAATCAATAAAAAGCACAAATGGAAATATTTATGGAAGACAGAAGACTTAAATATGCCAAGGTTAGAGGCAGATTAGGCTCAACAACTAACAGTTAAGATTGTAGGAAATGAGATTAAAATGTGATGTATAACCAATCTGCAGGCAAGTCTCCAGGAATAGATGGTATTCCAGGTATTCCAGTGGAAGCTTGGAAGCTAGAATGGAAGAAAGTGATAAAGGTCTAGAAGGTTTTGTTTAAGAGTATTTTAAAAGGAGGGGTGACACCAACATCCTGGAAAAAAAGCTGTGCTGGCTTTAATGCCTAAATCAAAAATCTCCAAAACTACAGACAACACAACAAATCAAAAAAAAAATCTGTCATTGCTGATAAGAAAACCTACTTTTTACAGCAACTAACCAACCATAAAAATAACCCAAAACATTTTTGGAAAACTGCCACATCACATCACTTCTCATTCCTGGTTCCACACAAAACCCCTCAAGAAATGAAAGGTTAATATTGGCAGCCCAAGATAGTGGGATATGTACACACTGGTTTACAAAGTCCATTGAACATGTGGGAGAAACAGACATATGCAGGTTTTGTAAAACTGAATTGGAAACAGCCACACACCTTGTTGCTGGTTGTGATGCACTAATGGTAGAGGGACTGTATACTAAAAGGTGTAATAATGTGGCAAGACTGTTACACTGGGGATTGTGCAAACATTATGGTATCGAAGTGGCTGAAAAACACTGGAAACATGAGCCACAAAGAATCATAGAAAATGATGAAGTTTATATCACATGGGATTACCCAATACCAACAGTTCAAAATATAGATGCTAGAAAACCGGATATAGTGGTCCAAGAAAAGAAGACAAAAGTAGCATTGACCACTGAAATCGCCACTCCTAGTGACTACAGTGTCTTGCATACAGAGAGACACAAAATAAAATACCTAGATCTGCAGGCAGAATGAGAGCCATGTGGAAGAAAGATACTCAGACAGTTCCAATAGTTGTAGCAGCAACTGGTCTTACAAAAAAGAATTTACAATCGTATATAGATGTTACCAATTCAAGTAACATCGTACGAACTGCAGAAGGAGTCCTTACTGGGCACATTGTGGGTGTTGCAAAGAGCACTTTTGGCTAACATCAAAGAGTGAAACAATATTAATTTCATGAACTTTAATCGTACTTTGACTTAGGAATGGGGTCCATTCCCATCATGGTGTTAGAAATCCAAAAGACTTGGAGAAATCAAAAATGACAGGAACCCCTCCATTAACACAGACAAGACATCAGCAGAAGTAGCCACTATATTTAATACCCTCTTCATAGATAGTATAGCTAAATTATTCTCAAGCCATATATCTAAGATTTACTCCACATCTACTACCAGCACCCTCTAATACCCAGCAACAACAATAATACCTCTTCTCCCCATAACCACGAGCCAACAAATATCAATACTCAAACACCATCTTTTTCTTTGTAACCAGTGCCTACTATAACAAATTTGTAAACTACTTCTCAAACGCAAACCTCATTCAACATCCTCTGACCATCTTCCACACAAATACATAAAACTCACGGCTGACTCTATCACCTATCCAGTAAGCTTTCTTATCAACCGATCCATTACAGAATCTTATGTCCCTACCTGTTGGAATAAATCTATCATCATCCCCCTGCACAAAGGAAGTAAATCTAATGAACTAACAAACTACAGACCCATTTCCATCCTTACTTCCCTATCCAAACGTCTCAAAAAGTGCATACATATACAACTTCTAAACCATCTCTTCACTAACAATCTCCTTCTACCCACTCAACATGGCTGCATGCCAGCACACAGCACTACAAGTGCTCTTATTTCTTTCACAGACATTATCAACAAAGCCAGAGACTCCAACCTATACACCTCAGTAGTACTATTTGATTTGACAAAAGCCTTTGACACAGTGTCACATGACAAACTTCTCCAGCAAATATCATCCCTAGGTTGTTCCAAACCCACCAAACTATGGTTTTAATAGCTACCTAAAAAATAGAAAACAAAGTGTAAAGTGATAAAGTTGCCTATCTCAAGACCAGACAAACAAAACTGGTGTCCAACAGAGATCCATTCCTGGAACCCTCCTCTTTAACATTTTTCTCAATAATTCACACTGCCTGCCAAAACAGTACATTAATCCAATACACTGATGACTCTACCGTTATTTCTTCCTCAAACAACATACCAGATCTCTTGCTAAAAAAACAGAATAAATTTACCCCAATAGACATATGGCTTAACAATGTTCAATTATTACTTAACCCAGACAAAACTAAACATTTAATATTCACCCCTAAATCTTACACATCTGATTTCAAATTCAAAATCTACTCCTTAAACAAAACAGAGATAGAAAAAGTGCCAAGTGCTAAGCTACTAGGTAGGTATCACCATAGACAACAACCTCACATTCGATGAACACATACATAATGCTATTAAACAAAACACTATAAACTTGGCACACTCTATAGACACAAAAAATGTATGGCCCCAAAAAGCACCAGGATGACACTACTAAATACCTACTTGATCCCACTTTAATCTACGCAGTACCTGTTTTCACTAATCTGCAACAGACACTCAAAACCAGACCACTCTTTCTACTACAAAATATCCAAATTTGCTACAGGCTCAGCATACCACACCCACCACTGCAATGCCATCAAACATATAAACTAGCTAGAATTTCCACCACTATCTTGACTACCTACAACTTACAATAGCACACAAAATAATATACAAACCTGACAGCTGTCCTGCCCTACAATCCATCCTACACAACCACATTCCCAGCAGAATTTTACGCTCTGCCAACAAACAACTTATACAAGCACACAAGCCCAATAAAATACCTAGCCAATGTCTCTACTCCTACACCATAGCCAAATTATAGAACAATCTACCTACCCATATTACCAGTATTGAGTATGCTAATAATTTCAAATAGCACTAAAAAAAACAAAAAAAACTCTCAAACTTATGGATCTGCCCATGCCCTACAATTCACAATTAACAACCCTTTTCTCTGCCTCTCTCTCCTCCATGTTCTTCACTCTGTTCCCATCTCTGCTAAGTCATACATCCTCCACCCCCACACCCCCTTCCCTCTAACCCTTACCAAACAATATACCTCACTATCTACCACTAACATCACTTTTACTTCCACCTTCCACTCACTTGCACACAAGATTTCCTTTCTAACTCTCTGACTTCCAGGACTTACATATGCAATACACTCTCTCTAATGACTATTCTACAATCCATTCTGGTTTCTCTGTAAAAGACCTGTTATGGCACATTAATGTTATGCCTTATACTTATGTAATTTAATGTTGCACATCCTGTTGTACCACTGTAATGTGTTCTATGAAGTGACATCCTGTTGTACCACTGTAATGTGTTCTATGAAGTGACATCCTGTTGTACCACTGTAATGTGTTCTATGAAGTGACATCCTGTTGTACCACTGTAATGTGTTCTATGAAGTGACATCCTGTTGTACCACTGTAATGTGTTCTATGAAGTGAAATGCTTGCTGCTTACTTCTATTTTCTACTTTTATGTAATATGTATTTATTTTATGTAATATGAATTTATTTTATGTAATATGTATTTATTTTATGTAATATGATATTTTATGTAATATGTATTTATTTTATGTAATATGAATTTATTTTATGTAATATGTATTTATTTTATGTAATATGTATTTATTTTATGTAATATGAATTTATTTTATGTAATATGTATTTATTTTATGTAATATGAATTTATTTTATGTAATATGTATTTATTTTATGTAATATGTATTTATTTTATGTAATATGAATTTATTTTATGTAATATGTATTTATTTTATGTAATATGAATTTATTTTATGTAATATGTATTTATTTTATGTAATATGTATTTATTTTATGTAATATGAATTTATTTTATGTAATATGTATTTATTTTATGTAATATGAATTTATTTTATGTAATATGAATTTATTTTATGTACTATATATATAGGTTTTGTCTACTTTGTGATCACTGTTTTGAATCTTTTCTCCCTGGACCTCTGCTGAAAATGGTTTTATGACCCAGTCGGACTTTCCCTGTTACCAAATGTCAATAAATAAAATAAATAAAGATGGCAAAGGCCAATCTGATCCAGCTTCATAAAGGCCCATTTCAATTTTAAACTGTGAATATAAGGTGTTTATGTCTATAATATCTAAAATAATGGCAAAGGTGATACCAAAATTGATAGATATGGATGAATGTAGTTTTATAGAAGGGAAGCTAACATTTGACGAGATAAACAGAATAATGGTGATCCAGATGGAACCAGAATGCAAGAAATTATTGCTGTTATTGGTGGGTCTTGATGCAAAAGAAGGATTCGGCATAGTAAGCTGGGATTTTATGAGTAAGGCAATGGAAGCTTCTGCATTTCCTGATATAATAAGGTTAATTAGGATATATGAGGGATTTGAGGCAAAAATCAAAGAATGTGGGTTTCTGTCTGATACATTGGGTCTGAGCAGAGGACCAGGCAGGGGTGTCCTCTTTCCCCTTTATTATTTACATTATATTTAGAACCACTGGGGAAGAAAATAAAGGACTCAGAAATTCAAGGATATAATTGGTACAGTGTTCAAACAAGTTGTCTTTATTTGTACATGATATTATTTTGTATCTGATGGAACCGGAAAATCTCAGTGTTGTGGAATATTCTGAGACAGTTCCAGTTTTTTTTTCAGGATATAAAATTAATGAAAGTAAAGCAAAGGCTACAGCTCTAAAATATGTACAAATACATGAATATGTCCAGCAATAGCAATATTTGTGAGAACATGATAAACTGAACTATTTAGGAGCATGGATTAGAAAGGATTCAGTTATGGCAGCTAAGGAAAGGTGGGAAGAGACTGAACAAAAAATAATTAAAAAACTAAGAGAATGGAAGCTCTTGTTTATCGATACGGAAAGACACAAGCAGTAAAACCGTTTTTAGTCCCTTTGGTTTTATAGACAGGTCAGGCATATTTCTATTAACCAGATGAGAAGCTGTGGATAGTAAATAATACGTTGAAGGATTTTATCTGGGAGCGGAAGAGAGGAAGAGTTAAGTTGGGTAACCTGAACCTCCCAATAGAAGAATGAGGTTTAGGGTTACCTGATTTGAAAGAATATTTTAGAGGTACACAGTTAATGTTCTTCTACATATCACAAGCAGAAAGTTATAATTCAAAGTGGATAGGGATGATGATGAAGCAGGGGAAATTTCAGAAATAAAGAAAGAATAGGACTTTGGACACAGATTCTTAATAACAACAGTCATACAGAATATTATATTTGTAAAGTAACAGAAAGTGTACTTAGGACTAAGCCAACATGGGAATGCAGAAAAGAGAGTATGCCAATGTGGATGATTGTAATTAGGGGTACAGAGAATAGACAAGATTGGCATGGAATTTATGAGTGGAAGATAGTAAATAAACCAAGGTACTGGGAACAAATAATAAGAGAAGGAAAGATAATAGAATGGGAAGAGGCCAAAAAGATATTTACATTTTATTCTACAGCATCTTGCTGAAAAGTATTCATCTTTTATTTTAGATTCACTTGACTTTTTAAGAAAAATAAAAGAATTGTATGTGAACAAACAAATCATATTGGTAACTACTGACCTATTCACTGTTGTACCACAAATGTACTGTATTGAAGCAGATACAGAGGCTTATAGGAGAAATAACAATGCTACACAAGGGCAAACTGAACATCTGTGACGAATAAAGGCTTGCGGCTTTGGGACGCTACCTGGGTTTCATACGTTCATAGGTAGATACTATGCTATTGGCCCAAGGGCCTACGTAAGCCTAGCCAACAAGGTTCCCTGGCTTACGCCACCCAAGAAAGTTATTTTCCTGTGCCACTGTCAAGCAGAGACGCAGAAGTGATCCCCGGGGTGTATTGCCTATTTCCCATGCACTCATCAAGATTTTTCTTGAAGAGTGCTAATGAAGAACTTTGCTTGACATAGATGGGCAGCCTGTTCCAGAGTATGGGAAGCCTCTGGGACAGGAATCTATCCCTCCAGCATGTCCTGTTTATTGTGGTGACAAGGTTTAGGTCCCTAGAGCGTGTAGCTCAGAGGGATTGGGATTCCTTTAGGTGTAGCATGTCCAACAGTTCTGGGTTTGACATAGCTTTATATGTTAGGGAGAGATCACCTCGGAGTAGGCGATATGCTACGGAGTAAAGCTGGAGTTTTTTGAGGCGGTCAGTGTAGGGCATTTGCTTGAGGCCAGTAATCCTCTTTGTGAGGTACTTCTGTGGCCTTTCCAACTTCTGCAGATGTCTTGTGAGTTACATTTCAAAAGGGGTGTTGTACTCTATAATGGGTCTAATGATTGTCGAGTAGAGGGGAACAATGGCCTCTTTTTTCCTGGATGAGAACCCTTTTATGATGAGGTGTGCCACGTAGAAGGACTTCCTGACTACTGTGGTGATGTGACTATCATAGGAGAGACCACTGTCCACCTGGGTCCCAAGGTCTCTTATCACGCATTCGGTGTTAAGTAGATTGCTGCCTATGTGGTAGTTCATGAGTACAGAGTTTTTACCAAAGGGGGTGACACTGCACTTTTTGGCATTGAGCTTGATCAATGCTTCATGATTTTTGGAAATGGTTGTGACTGAGCTCATCACTGAAGTTTTAAGACTACTAGTTTCTCTGTTTTATTTTTTCCTCAACACTCATGTTGGTGAGGTTGGAACTAGACAGATTCCTGAGGGTCTTCATTTTTTTACAAATGTGCAGCTGTGTGTCATTAGGGTTTACTGAAAAAGGACACAATCTAGAGGACTGTTATAGTCCTGAATTGATTAAATGGTTTAAAACAAGGAAAAATACTGCTGTTTCTAGCCTGCAATGTCTGCTGCCATTCTAACATAATAGGTAATATTGTCTCTAGTCACTTACCTAGCCTCACAGCAAGAGGTTAGAAGAAGAAGAAGTCTCTAGTCACTTACCTAGGTGGCCATCACACTATGCAACCACCTTTCTATATTACTATTTCTACTGGCTGATATAATATTGTTGCCTTTGTAAAAGAAGAGTCAGTTGTATTTGATTCATTAGGTCTGATTAAACAGAGTTGTCTGATCTAAGCAGTAAATACAGACTGCCTTCAACTAATTAAGGTTTATTTGTTTTATTCATTTTCACAATAAGCTTCAGAAAGCATTTCCATGATGATACAACTACCTGTATTCTTCCTCTGTTCTTCATCTGCATTGCACCTGAATTCAATACATCAACTATTGGTTATTAATCAGTCAGCTAATCAATAAGTCAATCTCTGACCTTCAAACTGCATCTTGGTCATTACAAACAGAAATGCCAGTTTAAGACATTATAAGAATACTTTAATATTTTGAGCTAAGTACACGTTACGCCTTCAGCAAAACAGTATCACAGTTGTTTGAATTTTTATTTTAATTTTCCACTACCATCACTCGATTAAAATAACATTTTCTGCACATTATATCTGCAACAAACATTGAGATATGTATTCTTTTGTAAACTGCAAATTTTCAAATCATAAATAATACTCCTTCATGCATCTACTGCCAATCATTAGCGGACCGGAGTTCCACTGTGGCGACTCCTAACCGGGAAAAGCCAAAAGACACAACAACTCCTTCATGCAATGTGTATCAAAACTGCTGTTATTCCATGATGAATTTCTCACACAAGGAAGTATAAAAATATCTAAGTTTGAAAAAACACACACTTCCTTTTCTTTTATTGCGTGGTAAATTTTGCAGTTGATGGTATGATAGCTAAAATGTTCTTTGGGTAATGTAGAGGATGTCCGTGTAACTCTTTCTCCAAATGTCCACACTTCAGCAGAACCACAATCAATCATCCTATAGCAGTCACACCACAATGTATGCTGCTGAGGCAACTTGAAAAAAGGCAACCCACTTTCAAGGCCAGCCTCTCTCCTTTCGCCCAACTTGAGTGACAGTCTTTTTCACTGACTTGGAGTGTATTACGCAACAATATTACAACAGGCCTGCCATTCCTGAATAGATTTTTGTTGCCTCAATGGCATCGCTAGGCCCTAGGATTACTCAGCCTGAAAGACATTAACACAAACATGTCAGTTACAGCACAAAAAAACTATTCAGGAATTGTCAGGTTCCTTTGCTCATGTCAGATCTCAATGGCATGATGAATTAGCAGTTTATGTATAGTTTGCATCTAACTGTGATACAGTAAAACAATCACTAAGACTTTGACTACAAGTAATAAAAATCTCTGCTTGTTGGAGACTCTTGGAGCCAAAAAGCAATTTTCTCAAGCTGACGGTTAAGCTGATAACAGATAGTTTGAGTTCCTAAATGAATCTATTACATGATAAACCCAAATGCCATATAATACAACCGGTTTTCGATATCTTAAATATATTACCAGAATAATTTTGTTTCAGAAATGATTTGATCCTGTGCTTGCATAATTTATATCTTTGTGAAAAATGCAGCTTTTTTCCTTGTATTTTTAATCAGCTGCATGCATTCAGATGTCCATTCCCTACTCTGTTTATTTTAATATCCTTAACACCTGTACACTTCCTTTACAAAGCTTCCATCTCAAAACAAGTGACAAAACTAGACACGACCCAACACTAGCATTACAAACAGTGTTCATAATAAATGCAACGGTGCATACAAAAGCACACGATACAGTTATACCTTAAGATAGCATAAAAAGTGAGGAATGTTGGGTCACTGAAATCCAGACTCACTTTTCGGAACTGCTACGGTAAAGAGTAATGGGAGTGTATAGAAATAATCATAAACACGGTGTCTTTTTTCTAATTTACATAAAAGTATCACAATCTGAAAATGAATATACTCCAGCAATGCAAAAACTGTTGTATAACCTGTCACAATGCTACAGGTTATTGATGGTATGTGATTACAATTGAAACACATCAAAGTAATGTTGCCCTTCTAAGACGTATGTTAAAGAATGTTAAAGAATTTATTTTTTTATCGGAAAAAATAATGCAGGTAACTTGCTTATGTTTAGAAACGTACTCTGTGAAGTTTCATGCAAATTACAAAAAGTGAGATTTCACCTAGTATAGTAGGATGCGATTGTATTCTGCAGTCCCACGCTGAATTAAATCATTGATCAGACACACCTCATAAAAATCCTTAAAAAGATATTAGCTGATTTAAAGCTACTGCTGAACTGGTTAAGTAGCAAACAACTTTGTACAACATGAAAAAAAAAAAAAACAGAAGCAGTGCTGTTTGGCATAACACAGAGATTAAAACACAGTTCATCAGCCTGGATTTTGACTTATGTCTGTGTAGACAGGAATTAAATATCCTCCTATTTCAAGAGTTTTGAACAGCGGCCAGACTCCTAACATAGGATATATTAGTGGTTACAGGCAATGGGGCTCTGATACCACACACACAATTACTTTTCCTTCTCAGTCCTAGTGTCTCAATTAAAAACCTACATGGCCTGCATGTACCTTTTACAAAATCATCAGATTTATGTTACTGGCTTCAAAACAAGAGCCCCGCTGTGATACTGCCAGGAAAGCAACTTGATGGCCATTAAAGAAATGACAGACCGTAATCACTACCCACCATTAGATTATAAGGTAAGCATGAAGCCTGGACACTGCCGACTTAGGGCTCCGACAAATGGGGCCATAGCACTACAAACTCTGAAATACAATCTAAAAAAAGAGTGGCCATTCATTTTTAGTTGTTGGCCTCAAGGCCTGGAATAAACTGAAGTCTGTGTTTGAATATTACAGTTCTACAGCTCTTTAGATTACTGTTGGTTACTCATCTTAAGGACAGAGTTAAAATGTAAATGTTTCTTTTATCCCCATCACAAAAACATCTTTTTCATCTAGCTGTTTAAATGTTAATTTTTGTCAAAGCTGGCTCTGCATTGCTTTACCAGTACTGCCAGTTTTATTTTTACCCCATCATTACAACATTAACTGGCCTACTTAATTAAATTATGAGTATAGTTACATCTTATATCTTGTACCAGCAGTTGTTTTGTTCAATATAGTTCTTCATTTCTTAACAGCGTTCACACCAATGTGCTGCCAGTGTTCTCTACCTCTGACATAATCCTGCTGCTTATTTGTATAAACAGAGGTTTACTTAGGTTCATAGGTTCATAGGTGTGTACTAGGCTAACGGCCCTATAGCCTTTATAAGCCTAGCCCACAGAAGTGCCCTGGCATAATGCCGCCCGGTGTTGGTTCCCAGTGCCTCTATCAAGTAGAGCCACTGGAGTGATCCCCCAGGGTGAACATTCTATTTCCCATCCACTCATCAAGATTTCTCTTGAAGAGGGCCAATGAGGTGCTCTGCTTGACATGTATGGGAAATCTATTCCAGAGCATGGGCAGTCTCTGAGTTATGAACCTGTCCCTCCTGCATGTTCTGTTGATTGTGATAATGAGGTTGAGGTCTCTGGAGCATGTTGTGCAGAGGGATTTCTTTAGATGTAGCATTTCTAACAGAGCTTGGTCAGACATGGCTTTGTAAGTCAAGCAGAGATCGCCTCTTAGTAGACGATATGAGACAGAGAATAGCTGGAGATTGTTTTGAGTCTCTCCATGTAGGACATGTGTTTAAGGCCTAGGATACTCTTCATGAGGTACTTTTGTGGCCTTTCCAGCTGTTGCATGTGTTTTGTGAGGTACATGCCAAATGGGGCATTATACTCAACGACTGGCCTAATGATGGAAGAGTAGAGAGAGATGATGACCTCTTTCTTCCTGGATGCAAAACCCTTGGTAATGAGATGTACCACATAGAAGGACTTTCTGGCCACAGTGGCAATGTGGTGGTCGAAGGAGAGGTTGCTGTCAACCTGTGTTACCAGATCACTTATAACGCCTTCAGTGTTCAGTGGGCTCCCATGGATATGGTAATTAGTGGGAACTGAGATTTTCCCAAAGGGGATGATGACGCAATTTTTGGCATTAAGCTTAAGGCCATGGTTTCAACACCAGTTATTGGTCTCAGTGAGACCTTTCTGTAGGATGTCTACTTCACTTTGGAAATTAATAATGGCTCCCAGCTTGCAGTAGTCAGCGAACGTGGTCAGCTATAGTCCCTCTGTGTTGGCCTGGATTTCTGAGAAGTAGATGGCAAAAAGGAGAGAACCCAGGACCAATCCCTGTGGGACTCCACTCGTGACTGGTTGGCAGTCTGACTTGGAGTCTGCTACTTTCACGCTGTGGGTTCTATCTGTGAGCCAATTTGTAACCCACCTAGTGATATAGGGGTTGATACCTAGTTTGTTGAGTTTATCAATAATTCCTGAGTGGGGAATGGTATCAAAGGCCTTGGCCAGGTAGGCTGTATGAACTGCCTTGCTCTCATCCACAGCTCTAGTGACTGACTCAGAGAAGTCAACCAGGTTGAGCCCGCATGATCTACCTTTCACAAAACCAAACTGTGTGGGATGTAGAGTTTGGAGATTCCCTATATCCATTTTAATTAGGTCCATGATGATGCACTCCATAGACTTACATATCAGGCTTCTCAGGCTTATGGGGCGATAATTCCCTGGGTCTGAAGTCTCTCTCCCTTTATGGAGAGGGATGACTGTAGCAGTGCGCCATTCTGCAGGGACAAAGCCTGAAGTGAGGCTGTGATTGAACAGGGCACACAGATGTGGTGCCAGTTCACTTTGTAGTTCATGTAGAACACATTCAGGGATATTGTTGGGTATAAGCTATATACTTGGCCTTGGACAATGCAGCTTTAACCTGTGCTGCAGTAATGCTGGGTGCCTGGCATTTCTCCGCTATTATGATTGGTCCTTTGGGAGGGGAGACAGGGGTAAATTTGGCACTGATTCTGTCTGCCAGTATGTTGGCAATATCTGTTTGCTCAGTATAGGAGGTACCATTGTGCAGTAACTCAGACCAAACCTGGGTATTGCCATGGAGATTCTTGATATAACTATAGAAGGCTTTGTGGTTGTTTTTAGTGGCTGCCATAATTCTGCCTTCATAGCTGGCTTTAGAGGTTTTGATGAGAGATCTCAACTTTTTGTTGAGGCTAATAAGGGAGTTTTTCCAGTCTTGGGACTTCACATTTTCTGCAACAGTTTCTTCCTTCTGTTGTAGAGGTTATTAATGGCAGGGGACCACCAGATTGGCTTCCTTGTTTTGGAGGACAGCATCTTGGTTCTGTTGGGTATGGCTAGTTCCATGCATTTATGTATGTGTTCGTACAGTGCACTAGTGTATGATTCAGCAGTCATGCATCTATTTTCCATTGACATGGGTGCTGTGAAGTTAGTCGCCTCTGTTTTTAGGAGCCCAAATTCAGCTTTGGAGAAGTTTTTCATGGTGGTTATCTTTGCAGGGGGTGTGGGTGAGATGTAGATTTCCATGGTGATTAGTTTGTAGTTGGATCTAACCAGGGAAGAATAGACTATTGGTGTACAGCAACAGTTGCCCATGTTAGTAATAACCAGGTCAAGGATGTTGCTTCTTCTAGTGGGGGTAAGAATGAGCTGGTCCAGAGCATTGGAATTGATGAATTCCTGGAAGCGTTGGGCCATTGTATTGGTGCATGAGTAGTTTTCCCAGTTGATGGAGGGGTAGTTAAAGTCACCTAGTATGAAAGTGCTGGGTTGGACCCTAATAGTTTCCAGGGTGCTTAGGAATGTGGAGTGAGAGTCTTGAGACATGGTTGGTGACCTATAGCAGGCTACGACCTGAATCACCATCTTACCCAATGTTAGTTGTACCTGAAGTATCTCAGATGCGTTATGCTGGGCTACTAGTCTGGAGGTGTGCTTATCCTTTATGAATATGGAGACACCACTGCCTTTGGAACTTCGGTCCATGTTCTGGGGCCAAAAGGTGTGGAATGAGTTATAGCCTGGTAGTGCAGGGGTGCTTTCTGCTGCTTTAAACCAGGTCTCTGTTACAGCACAAATGTCGATATTCTCCATTTTGAGGAGATCTTCAAACAAGTGCATCTTGAGATTTAGACTTCTAGCGTTGAGCAGCATGACCCTCAGATTGCATTTATTTATAGCTGTTACGGTGGTAATTTGGTTTTTGGAACATTGCCTAAAAAAGGCACTATAGGGGTGGCAAGAGCTTTAGCCAGTATCCGGAAACCCAGGGGTGACAGATGCAGGACATCTGTGGCAAAGCACTGAGGCCTGTCAATCATGTCATCCCAAGCAGACAGATACTGAATCCCCTTAGAATGACACCCGAAACTTAGGCAATTGTTGATGTCAATCATTTTCTGCTTGTACTGCGGTATCATTCTAGGTGACGGTAGGATGCTGCTCAGAGCTAGGGTCATACCTGCCTGGGACACATAATCTGAGAGCTCCTCCATGTCTCGTTTCGTGTAGTCCAGGGAGGTGTGTCTCAGGTCATTCACACCCACATGGACAGTGACAGAGTCATACTTGTACTTGCTGTGGAGTGACCTGAGTGCGTGTGTTATGTGTCAGATTGACTGTTACCTTCTCCTTATTCAAACTACTGAGTGGGACATCAGTGTACCACACTATCGAGTCATCTATGATTAGTGTATTGGGCAAGTTGTTTTTCCTTAGGGGCTTAGGTTGAGGGACACACTGTATAGGTGAGCTATGTGTCTTGTGGTTTGTGCTGTGTTGTGGTGGTCGAGTGCATTTCTGCCTTGGAGGTCTCTGCTGTTTGGGTACATTTCTATTGAGAGCTTCCACAAAGGTGGGTGTGTGGTTTATTTTATTTATTTATTTTATTTTACATTTGTTAACCGGGCTAGTCTGGCTGGATACATGTCCATTTTCAGCAGAGGCCCGAGGAGAAAAGCTCCGCTATAATACTAATTATACAGTTTAAAGAAACTAAAACACTAAATCAAGTAAACACTCAAACAATAAAACAATGAAAACATTGAAAACATTGACTGCAAAAAAAAAAAAATGTGTGTGGTTTGTGTTTTTATGTCAGAGCTGTGATGGTGGGTGTTCTGGAGGGCTATGTGTTACATGTGGTATGGTGCAGGTGTTGACCTCCTCTTGACCAGATATTCCGGTTTTGGCTGGAGAGTGCTCATTGAATTGTAGATTTGATTATATTAATTTTAAATGGCATACAGTCATGGATGTGTAACAATGCAGCTTCATCTGTTCTGATTGTACTTTATTGTTTGGCTTTGTGTGCCCCAATCAGAGGTTGAGATGGATTCACATGGATTGATTCACTATGTCAGTCAACATAAACAGATAAATACACACACACACACACACACACACACACACACACACACACACACACACACACACACACACACACACACACACACAAACACACACACAGGCACAACTCACAAAAATTGGGGCACATACAGGTTTGTTTCAATAATTAAAAAGCAGCATTTGCTCAACTTATCAACTTCCTATTAACAGAACTATAAAACCAGCGGTGTTCTTAATGGATATTATTATCGCTACTTAACATGACCAAATATGATGTGAAATTGTTTAAATATCACTTAAACTGGAAATCTTTGGATTGCAGGATATTATCATAAGGTTGGGAGAATCTCTTTTACAGTGAATATGGATGAATAAAAGCATTTACCAGCCTCTTTCTATGGGCTGCATTTCACTCAGGAAGTCTATTACTGCTGCAGAATAGAAGAGAACCAGCCAATGAGAAACAAGGGTTAGGGCAACAACAGCGTCAGTGAGGTAAAATGCAGTCAGAATATGTTATAATAAGACTGGGGACAGGCCTGATGTAGTCGGACAACAAAAGGAGAAAGATTAGAAGGTTAGGTACGTTTACCATCCTCAACACTAGCAGCTTGGTTTGACATCTGAAGGGTCACAGAGGTACAAATTTTATACCTTTGTCAGATGCCAGCATTCACGGAGTGTGATTTAGACCCCAGTTAAAGATGTTTAAGGAAGCGCATTGTGAATGAGGAGTCAGTAGCCCAAAACTAAAAAGACATCAGAGAGGACAAGTAAATGGGCCTCAGATATGAATTGAACTATGGAAGAAGTACATGATGCACAAACTTACTACAGGTCAAATGAAAGAAGCCTGTGCTCATAAGACAGTAGATACCTCAGGTACAATTAACTGTCAGTAGGACACCTATTCAAGTCATTGTCAGCTATAGGACCCCCTCCATGAATCAGGACACATACTCTGCCTATTTGATCTACTTGAGTCTATCAAGATACATCCGAACACCATGGTGTTGGGTGACTTTAACTACCCATGCATTGACTGGGTAAATTACTTGTTCTCAAATTCACTTGTCCAAAGGTTTTTTGATTTTTTTTTTAACTTCAGTTCCCTGAACCATCTGGTTAACACCCCCACAAGGGGTCCCAATATCCTAGATCTGGTTCTTATCAATATGAGAGACCACTGCAGTACCCCCACTGTGAGGTCTTCCCTGGTGAGATTTGACAACAAATCAGTCTCATTTGAAGTAACTATCACACTTGACCCACCCCTAGCAGCAACTAAACTAAAAAACTTCTCCAAAGGAGATTATAACCACTTATGGGATGGTATAAATAGCTTCACTGCACCTCCGCCCCAGATGGAATTGGCAACTATGCCGAGTTCTACATCAGTGCTTTTATCCAAACACCTGTACAACTGCATTGACTCTGCAGTACCCGATAGGACCAAAGCAAGCTCCTCAAGGAAGAGCAAACCTGCCTGGCGAACAACTACCATTAACAGGTTTTACAATAACAGTAAGAAATTCTAAGAGGGACTGAGCCCTAAGCTGGAAACACTCCCTCCTCAGCTTAAACAAGCACATAAGACTTCTTGTGAAGTTCTCCAAAGGCAACTATGAATCCAAATTAGCTTCCTAAACTAAGGACAACCATAAGGTGTTCTTTAGTTACATCTATAACCTAAAAGGAAAGGCCCAGATTTGTGCCAAACAGGTAGTTAATGACACCACATATAATGAGCCTGTGGACATAGCTAATCTGTCGGCTGACAGGCTCTGTGAAAACTTCACTCTCCTGTCCCTGCCACACATTCCCCATGACATCCCTACCACCTGTCCCCTACCTTGTATCCCTAAAGACCAGGTTGTAAATGCTCTCTCTAAGGCCAAAAATACAGCATCTATAGGACCTGATAACATCCCAGGCTGCGTCCTACATGGCTTACAACAAGAATTAGCAACACCATTGGGTACTCTTTTCAATCATAGTCTAAGCACCAGCTTCATCCCAGCTTAACGGAAAATGTCCACCATTATTCCCTTGCACAAAGGTGCTGCTTCCACTAAACCTGGGAACTATAGACCTATTAGCCTGATTAGCCTTATCTGCAAGACCATGGAGCAAATCATCATGGACCTTGCCAACAAAGATATAGGTAAACTCCAAGCACTTGGCCCTACTCAATTTGGGTTTGGCAAAGGGAGATCATGCCTGTTAAACCTGGTGCACTTCTTCAAGACAGTCACCAAGCCCCTGGACAAGGAGAAATATGTGCATACAGCCTACCTAGACTTAGCCAAGGCATTTGACACTATCCCCCCCTCAGGCATCCTTGATAAACTCACCCAGCTAGGTATCGACCCTTATATCATTAGATGGGTCACAAACTGGCTCACTGATAGAACACATATAGTCAAAACAGGGGAATCCACCCCAACAGCAGACCTGTAACCAGTGGTGTTCCACAGGGATCAGTCCTGGACCTCACAAATTTGGAATCTATTTCTCTAAGTACAAGCAAAAACTAAATGTCTGGTTCTGACAAAGTTTGCTGATGACTGCAAATTGGGAGTGGTCATAGAATCTCCAAATGATGTCAACATCCTACAAGATGCCCTTACACAAACAAATGACTGGTGCCAAAGTCATGGCCTTAAACTCAGTGCAAAAACATGTATTATCATCCCTTTCAGTAACAGCAATATTCCTGCTAAACTACCACATCAGTAGCAACACCCTAAGTATGCACTCAGTGATGACAGACTTGGCCATACAGGTTGACAGCAATCTTACCTTTGATCAACATGTCTCCGCAGTGGCAAGAAGGGCATCTCATAAGTAAGGGTACTGCCTCCAGAAAAAAAAAGAAGTTAGAACCTCCTTGTACTCTTCCCTCATCAGGACAATACTTGAGTACAACGCCCCTTTTGGTGTGTACCTTTCCAAGCACATGCAGCAATTGCAGAAACCACAAAGGTTCCTCACAAGGAAAATTCAAGGTCTTCAGCATTTGTCCTATGTGGATCATCTGAAATCACTGTTACTTTATTTTGTTCCATACAGACTACTCAGAGGTGATCTCTGCCTTGCATATAAGGCAATCTCTGACCCTGATTTATTGGAAATGCTGCATATCCACAAGCCAAATGGTACACGGGTTACCCGCTCTAAAGACCTTAACCTGGTATTTGACATTTAATAGAATCTGCTGGAGGGACAGATTTGTCTCCCAGAGGTTACCACACCTTTGGAGCAGAGACTCCTACTTCATGTCAAACAGAACACCTCCTTGACTCTCTTCAAATGCAATCTGGACGAATGGATAGGTAATCATAAATTCATCCCAGGGGTTCCACCTGTGTCCATCTTGGACATGGGCATTAGGTGCTGGTCATGGAAATAAGGGTCGAATTTGGCTAGGCTTGTAAGAACCCTAGGACTATTAGCCTAGTAACTTCCTATGATCCTATAAGTATGGTAGATGTAATTGTAATTAGACAAGAAAGAGGTGTGATAGAAGATACAACAAAAAGAAAAAAGACAGTTACGTTAATCGTACTTTATGTTTATACAAGTGCAGTTGAGAAAGGGGAATTGTTTGAAGAGCACAACAGCACACAGGATTATGAATGGGTTTTCTATCATAACCAACTTACAACGTGTTGACGACAAGGATGTCAAGAAACTTACCTTGAGACAGAAGATGTGCGCATGTATACAACGATACAGCGAATGTGATGATGGACAACTTAAAAAATGAACAAGGTAATGTAAAGGTAAAGCAGGAGATGAAATAATGCATGCAGTTAGGAAATATACAAAAATATGTAAAATGAAGAATATATAGATTTAATAAAAGAGTGGGTAGTGAATAAGCTTAGACTGGAGAGTCAAAAACAATTAAAGACATTACATTGGGTGCATTTGAAGGTGTAAATGACCAAAGTACACAGGGAATGACTGCCTTAGCTTTACATTTTATAAGGATATTAATGATGAAGACAAAACATGTTTTTAAGATGCTAAACGAGTGGCCTGAAGAAAGGTTGATGATGACCAAATGTGCTCATGGGTAGTAAAATGTATGTGTAAGTAAAAGGCCAAAATAATGTTTAAAACTGGAGACCCCCTGCATTACGCAACACTGATTATAAGCTAATAAAGTAACGCAGGTTAGAACAGCAGATTTAATAAAGGTGCTACTAGTGTCGGAGGTATATGGTCTGAAGGGGGAAGAGTTAAGGAGCTGCTGATGTTCGTTAAGAAGGTATTTATTTAAAGAGAACAGAAGATGACAAAGAAAGGTAAATGGTTTTAACACAGCAAAAGCCATGAATAATATTAAATACAAACAATCATGGAATATATTAGAAGGATATAGGATGGGAGAGAGAATTATTTCTCTGTTAAGAACATTGTTTGAGAATTGGAATACATTAAGTTTAGTTCATAGGTGGAATAAGAAAGAGTGAAGATGGGAAAAGCGTATGACTAGTTTGTCTAATGAGTCAAATTATTTTTAATACAATAATAATTTTACTAATAAATGTTGTTAGAGTCATAAGAAAAAGCTGGTTTTCGAAATTGCAGAAATGGAAAGAGGGTTAATGAAAGAAGGGCTACATTCAAATAAAATATTTACTATGTATTTATTAGCACATTTGGTTCACGAAGCCCATTTCCAATGGGAACTTGGGAAAAAAAGAATTAAAAAATTAAACAAAACTAAACGTGTCCTAAAACTCGGAGGATGAGATAGAATAATAATAATGCTTAAGTATCAGACGTCAAATAAAACACACAAATGAAAACTTAATATATGCTGCTAACTAATGTTAAAAACTACTAATCCTGTTAAAATACAGAAATTTGCAAATGAACAACTATTTTCTTTCCAAACTTATTCAAGTGCAGTGAGTTATGGAATCTCCCGACTGACACTACAATAAATTCTGGTTTCCACAGCAAATTGTAGGTGCTGTTTGATTGCACAGGCTGTGAGCACAGCATAAGGCACAAGGAACATAAGCTGCAACATCTGGATTTGGATATTAAACTTGTACATGACAATGTTGTAAAAGACTTATTTTATGTTTGAAAAGGGCTGTACACTGCCAACTTTGATGGGGTAGAAAGTTCATTTACCAGAACAAGGAGAGGAAACAAAAAAGTTGGGGAGGGATAAGGATAAATATCTGGAAAATAGGGCTTATCATAGGCCCTATGAAAGCGTAAACAACAAAAGTCTAAGATGGGAGCTGAGCTATAGCTGATTCTACCATATCCAGCTATGACAAGGATGCAGTATCAGAGAATGACTAATAGATTGTTTTAGAAGAAACACAAACTTGGAGGTCAGAACTCTTAGTGATGCAACTGAGTTGTTCTTCTTATCTCAGGAGTTCCAACAGCCATGGATGATATCAGCGGGACAGAGGAAATGGCTAGAGGAGACAATACTAAATAATGACTCTAGCACTTATGGCACTGATGATGAATTTAATGATTTAAGGATATTTAATTTAATTAAGATGAATATTACAGATAACCATTTTTCATTGCTTAGTAAGGGCTTTACGTTTATATACCGCGGTGGTGGTGCTGCGGTAGCATTGTCGCCTCACAGTAAGATGCTGTCCGGTTCGATTCCCAGCTAGAGCGTCTTCTGCGTGGAGACATGCGTGAATGGGCGTACCTTCGTTGAAGGTTGTGCATCAGGCCTGGCAAGCCGGTACGTAAAAATCAACTGCCAATCATTAGCGGACCGGAGTTCCGCTGTGGCAACCCCTAACCGGGAAAAGCTGAAAGATACAAACAAACTGTAAGGGCTTTACTTTTGCACCCCATTATAAGACTGACATAGTCTTTGCCCTAATGCTATTAAAGCCTTACACCTGGCAGTTGAATATGTGCTTGTTTTTTTGAAAATATGGTGGTGACTGTCCATTTCATATGACAAATACCACCCCTCACCCTATAGTAACTCTTTGTGAGGTCCAAATCAGGTTCCAATGTGCAACAAAATGTCCATTTGTTGACAACCTTACAGTGCAAGAAAGGACTTACGTCAAACAAAAACATCAGGGTGATGAAACCTGATAAAGGTGGGATCTCGGTTATTATGGACTATGAGGTCTATTCTGGTAAAATGTTTAATATTCTAAATGATGTTGGTTCCTATGAGATGGTTTGCAAAAATGAGGTCAACACTGCATTTGCCAAGACAGACTTTTTTTAAATGGATACGGTCAGCCAAGACAGTATTATCAGGCAGGTTGCTGAATATCTGAGGGTAGCAAAACCCACGATTCCAGTGATTCTGAAGATATGTAAAATGTGAGCAACCCCCCATTAAGACCAATAACAGCTGATCATAACTCCAAAATGGTGCTTTTGGCTAGCTTTATTGACTGGTGTTGTAAGCATCTGCTGGCTGATGAAAATGCGTATTTTACAAGACTCCTGTCATTTGTGCAGAACCTCAACACTTTGGATTTTAAAGGGGACATTTTGTTTGCGACCACTGACACTGCGAATCTGTTCTCCCTCATTCCACATGATACAGGGTTTGACTGGTTGATGAGTACTCGTAAAGACCAGTCATTTAGCCACAATGAACTTATTGCCCTGTATGAGTTGTTAGATTTAATACTGATGAACTATTTTTTTAAGGTGAATCCTATGACCAGATTTCTGGGGTGACTAGAAGAGTAGCACATGTGAACTTGTTATTACTATTCTGGGAAAAACAACATGCATTCACCTATTTAAAGGTGAATATTTTATATTTATATAAAGTTATTTTGATTTTGGTTATGCATATTTTACATTTTTGGATGACATTCTCATTCTGTATAAGGGAACACATTGTTTTTTGAAGTTTTGAAGTTTGTAGTTTCTGAATTGACATACAGCCTTTTTAATGCTTACATTTAGCTATGATTATGCTACAATTGATTATTTGGTCATGTACATAGGTAAAGACAAGTTACACCAAAGATTTACATCCATGATTTTTCTTAAACAAATTTTTCCAATTCATATTTGTACTTTGGCAGCTGTCATTCTAATTCTGAAAAGAGAAGTACAGTTAAGGGATGACTGCTATGACTGTGAAGGTTGATTAGTGATGATGGCATATTCAGAAATGAAGTGCAGAATTTGATCGATATGTTTCATACCAGGAACTACCCCCATTGCTTACTCAATGACATTAAGGAAGAAGTTATGACTGGGAGAAAAACAAAGTTTTGTCCCATTTTAGGTTGCAGTAATAATGACCTGGCAAAGGAAATGGTGACTAACAACAATGACAAATGAGGGTCTATGGTATTACCTTTCAATAGGGACACCCTTCCCACACCTGAAGTACTTAGAAAAACATGGGGTCTGATATTTTCTCAGAACCTAAAGGTGAGATTAGAGGTAGAAATTTGAAAAATTTGGAAAAAGGACAGAACAAGACTGCAGATTATCAATCCACAGCTAGAATGTCTTCTTCTTCTTTTGGCTTTTCCCAGTTAGGGTTTGCCACAGCGGATCACCTGTCTGCTCATGATTGGCAGTGGAGTTTTATGGTGTCGAGTTGCCAGCCCAGTACCCAACCTTCCACAGAAGGCACACACATGTATGCACTCATGCCTAGGGGCCAATTTAGAGTGTCAAATCCACTGACAGCATGTCTTTGGGATGTGGGAGGAAACCGGAGCACCCGGAGGAAATGCACGTGACCACAGGGAGGACATGTAGACTCTGCACAGAAGGCACCCCAGCCGAGGATCGAACTGGAGAATCTCTTGCTCTGAGGTGACAATTCTAACTGCTGCACCACCGCTGCCACCCTCCGCTGCACCACCGCAGCCACCCTCACAGCTAGAATGTCTAAATGTGGTAAATGTAAATATTGCAAATTTGTTAATCATGGTCCTTATGTTATTATTGAAGGGTACAATAATGTAATAAGACACCCAGGCTCATGTAATTGTGACTCTATGGGGGTTGTTTATGTGGCCACTTGTGTTTCATACTCAGCTTTCTATGTAGGTAAGTCCTATAGAAGGCCCAAAGATAGAATTGATGAGCATATACATGACATTAAGATTGAAAAAAACACTCGTGTTTTTTTAGGCTCTTTGCAATATGCAAGAATTTTAAGAGATTTACTTTTTTTGTGATTGATACAGCTGTAAAGAGTGAGAGAGGGTGAGACATAGACAATGTATTAGAGCAGAGAGAACAGATCTGGCAATGGTGTTTTAATCCTTGTTATGAACCTGTCATCAATGATAGTGTTTTTATTTCTAGTATATTAAAATGAAAAGCCATGGCCATTTGATTTTGATAGATGCAGCCATATAATTATCGAATCTTAGGTCTTCAGGTGGGAGGCTGGCATAATGGTTAAGGTACATTATACACATAAGGTGTAGGGTTTGAGTCTCACATGGGGTAATTGCCTAGGCTTAAATGGCTCACAAGGGTAGTTAGCCTAGTCCTAACCTATGAACCAAATAATTTTTACTTTTTAATTTTTGATTACATTTATTGTTTGAACTATATATATATATATATATATATATATATATATATATATATATATATATATATATATATATATATATATATATATATATATATATATATATATATATATTCATGTTTTATTTATTTATATTTGTGAACTGAGAGATATGATGTTTTCTTTCTTAAGGGAGTATATATTTTTTGGTGGTTATGGCTTTAAGGAAACCTGGAAGCAATGTACCTTAAATGGAACCTAGCTTGTGACTGCTTAAGTAAGAAATTAGTTTGGAAGATGATGTGTTTTTAACTCTGATGAAGTCCCTGTTTTTCAGGGTATGAAAGTGCTTAGTTTATTACTTTTTACAGTTGAAATCCAGCTTTCCGCAGCTTCAGTTCTTTTCTTAGTTTGATTGTTGTTGTTAGCTTGTTTATGGGTGATTTTAATATATGCCGTGGTTTGTATAGTACAAAATAATAACAGTAAGTTTGACGTGATAATTTTTCCATGGAATTCCACACACACATAGACTTGCGCAGGTGTAGCTATGTCATCTAGTACCTTGCGCCAATTGACACCTCCCTCCTCTCAATACAGAACTGAGGACAAAAGAAAAAGTCATATTGCAAGGCTATCTTGCTACTAAAATCCATATGCACACACACACACACACACACACACACACACACACACACACACAAACACATACACCTATACAAGCACATGCACATACACATAGCAAGTAGTCTTTGAAATCATTTAAGCAGCAGCAATCTCATTTGCTGCAGCTTAAATAATTAACAGAATTGTTTGCAGCCTTGTAGTTAGGCCAGCCATGGTGGTGCAGTGGTTATCGTTGTCGCCTCACAGCAAGAGGTTCTCTGGTTCGATCCTCAGCTGGGGTGCCTTCTATGTGGAGTCTGCATGTCCTCCTTGTGGTCGCATGGGTTTCCTCTGGGTGCTCCAGTTTCCTCCTACATCCGAAAGACATGCTATAGATGGATTGGACACTCTAAATTGGCCCTAGGCGTGAGTGTGTGCATGTGTGTGCCTTCTATGGAAGGTTGGGTGCCGGGCTGGCAACTCAACACAGTAAAACTCCACTGCCAATCATGAGCGGACAGGGAATCCACCGTGGTGACCCCTAAACCGGGAAAAGCCGAAAGAAGAAGAAGTTTGCAGCCTTGTAGTTGCAAGGACTGAAATACATTGGCACCCAATAACACAAATCACGCTACTGTTTGACAGAATGACATTTAAGCAGCCCTGCTTCAGATTGCAACTGCTTAAATTATTAGAAAGGGATGGACTGCATCTCTTCTGCAATACCAATCATACTCACTAGCAACTTTCACCGAGGCCAACTACATCCTTCATCACAGCCTATCTCTGGATTTGCATACATATTTCTCATGTGCAACTCAGAGTTATTGTCATAGTAGAAAGATGTTTAGCAGCACATCAAATATAATTGCACTATTTACACTTGATCTAAAGTGAGAAGTTATTAGAATAAAAATTAATAATGAGTTAAATAACATTAATGCAGTGATATGGTATCAGTGTAAAGGAATAGTTACAAAGCCATGTAGTAAGGAAAGGGTATAGTAGCTCTTACTAGATATACAAAAAGAATATACAAGTAAAATAGCAAATATGAAGAAGAAGGTTGTAATACAACCGACAGGGTTATTCTAGGGATGTTACCGAAAACACATTCAAGTGAGAGAAGGTAAGTAAAAACGTATGCATGGGAGTTTAATTAAATTTATTTTCATATCTGGGACACATCAGTGGGATGTTTCACTGTGATGGAGGGGTTATCTATAAGATACATATCTTCTGGCACTACACTCCAGTAACTAAAGAAGACACACTGTGGAGCTCTGTCTCAAATATTTGTGCCAGTCTGATGTGCTTGCAAGAGACATTTGTTACTGGAACTGAGAGTTATGCTGAAGATAAATCTATTTTAGTGGCCTAGTGGCTGGGCAGCTGTTATTTAGCAGAAGTTTGTTTATAAAAATAAAGTGATTCTACCTTAATTTGTTATTAAAGCACATCTGTTTCAAGCTACTGAGAATATTATAAGCACGGATTGCAGTAGCTGGATGGGATCATAATTTGGGAAGTTTATTGTAAGTAGATTCCATTTTATATAAGATGGTGTTATTAAGTTTTCTGACAGCATTACATCAATAAAATACTCTGGGTGTAAGCAATGTATTCACAAGTATGAATGCTATTGTTGCAGATAGGAATTTATTAATTTAGAGGACAATAAACATTTGATATATGTATTCCTGTAACGGAGCCTGCATGAGATATCAGATCTAAAAGGATGAGAATCAAGGCAAGGTGTCCGGAAGATTTATTCTACTTTTTTACACTGTAATTTATCTGTCTGCTTGTTTTAGTGTTTTGGGGGTATTTGGCATTTTTCATTTTATTCTACTTGTATCTATTTTTAGTTTCTTTGAGAGGCATTTGTGTTCTATCCCAAAAGGATTAATACTACGTTGAGGTAAAGGTTAGTAATACCAAAGATCATCCTCTCACATTTGGCCTGTTCAAACTGAACCATCACCAGTAGGAATCCAAGCGGGAGGAATCTGTCCCTTTAATCTAAAATAATATTAGCAGATGTACTAAAATTAAAGTTATTATTAATGATAATACACAAGTGGTTGCATTAGTCAATTTTTTCAGTGCCTCTGTTATTTATTTGTAAAAAGTTAGATAAAGTTGTTTTGCCTTTTTCTACCAGAAATTATTTTGTCTTTTTCTCACTAACAATAACTCTATATTATCCTGTAACTGTGTGATATGCTATATTTAATAATCTGAGCAAAAGTTTTGATCTAATAGGTCATAACTTTCTACTCAACAACCAACTACTGGCACAGACATTAGTCCAAATGCACTATCCTGGTTACAAAACTAGTTTGCTGACCAGCACATCCTGTGTAAAATCTTTCTCTCCACTGGCCAAGACCAAACAAGGAGGAACACAAGGTTTCATTCTTACCCCCCCCCCCTTCATCTGCATAAACAAATTAACTTTTCTCTACTGTTTTCCCCGTTATGATATGATCTGTTCTAAACTAACAAATCTTTAACGATCCTTCAGAAAGAACTGGAAGCTAATTTTCTGCCTCTTAACTCTTGGAGCAGTAGCAAAAAAAAAAGAAAAAAAAAAGTTTTCTCAACTTTTCCAAAAATGATTTTGTATGAAGTTTATGAAAAAGCTGAGTGAATATGAAAAAATAAAGTGGCAATGATGCATAAGAGATTATTAATCTGGAATTAAATACTTTAGGAAGGGTTGTATAATAAGAAATAGTATAGAAACAATGTATTCAAAAAGATATAATTTGGAATTTATGACAAAAGAGTGGGAGGTCATAAAAGGTAACATAAGAATAATGCGGTAATAAGATGTGGAATAAAAAAAATCCCATAAATGTGTATATATGTATTTGTAAATATCTGTAAACAGTTTGTGATTGTAAACATTTTTAAATAATAAAGTACTCCCTCAATTTTTGACAAATCCTTTGAGTTTATACCCACCTGAGCTATCACCAACGCAGGTAAACGGGACCCTGGTTTAACATCTGTTCTCAAAGTCTTTCTTAAACTCCATTGCTATACCTTCGGATTCCTCGATCTGTGGGGTAAAGTAACACATGCCGAAACATGTCATTGAGTAGATATAAAGCATGCTTGCATAGTACATCTTTTAAAGCTGTGGTGCTTTTTATGCAAAGTTTGCATGTATTTCCTGCAACTCTTCTGGATTTTCAGGGGACTTTGCCCAGGATTCAGAAACAGTCCTTTTCATATCCGGCCATACTGTGGTATAAAAGGCCTTATAACAAGAGAATGGAAAGAAGTGATTCAGAGACACATTACCTTATAATGAGGTCTTTTCTCAATTCACCTAATTAAGATGTCTCTGAATCACTCAGAGCAAGTGCAAATAGATCTTTTCCTACTGCTCTTGTGGTAAACACTGCAAGTGGCCAGTGTATCACATTAGCACAGGCATCTCCAGCATTCATACCCACACACACATATGCACACATCCAAACACACACACGCATATGCATATATGCACACACATGTGCATACAGACATGCAAACACACACACACACAAACACACACACACACACACACACAACCACACATGCATAAATACACACACTCACGCTCATGCATGCACACACACACACACATATAAATACACACGCGCACGCTCATGCATGCACACACACACACACACACACACATAAATACACACGCTCATGCTCATGCATGCACACACACACACACACACACACACACACACACACACACACACACACGCACATGCTCACTTATGCACATACACACACACAGACACACACACGCACATATACACACACGCACATAAATACACAGACACTCTTATGCATGCACACACACACGCACATAAATACAGACGTGCATGCTCATGCATGCACATGCACACACACGCACACATGCACACATGCACATAAATACACAAGCGTATGCTCATGCATGCAGACACACACACACACACACACACACACACACACACACACACAAACACACCCACTCTCTCACACACACACACACACACACACACACGCACACTCATGCATGCACACACACACACACACACACACACACACACACACACACACACACACACACTCATGCATGCACACACACGCCACCCACATGACTTTTGTGCTGCACACCTTGTTCTATTAACTCGTGAAGTAACTTAGAGATTTATTTAACAGTCCTCGGTGCCTAGTGTCACAGTGTCACCCCACCCCTGGTATTGCACAATTTGCTTGTTAGTCAAGGGGGTTTTGGCATAGCAGCTACACCCCCTACACACATGTACACATACAGACATTACCCATCATTCACAGATACCACCTTAAATCAAACTCTTTCCCATCTCTTGATCACTCACACACACACACACACACACACACACACACACACACACACACACACACACACACACACGCACGCACACACACACACACACACACACACACACACACACACCTACCCTCCCAATCCCATAACTAACACCCCTACTGTGACCACCTGGATAGAGAGACACACACACACACACACACACACACACACACACACACACACACACATAAAAACTTACACCACTCCCCCAACTCTACCTATCCTCTAAATTCCCTGCCACTTGGCCATAGTGCAGTCTCCCATTGAGAGAAATGGATGACCAGAGACCTTTGATTGAGTTAACTAACATGACCGGCAGTAAAGATTTATGCATACAAACAGTTCTAGTTACCACTCAGGTGCACAAAACACTACTGCAGGCATTTCTGGGGGAGTGCTAGTTGCCACATGCCACACCCCCATAATGCCTCATTAGCATATGCATTAGCCTCTTCAAGGTAAAGCACTGCAGTAGGGCTGTCTCTGTATTAGAAATGGCTATAGCCAGCAGTGAAAGGCTGGAGTAAAGAGATTTCATAATGGTTCTGATTTCATGGGTAGTAATATTACCTAATTACAGGCCATGGAAACTCACTGAGAGACATGGATGCAGCTCTCTGATAAAAGAGTATATCTCATCACTGGGAGTGATGTGAAAAAACAATGGTTAGTATAGTCTTAAAATTTTGATTTGTATTTCACAGCTTTTTATATTATACTGGAAAAATATAACCAACGTTCCTAAGAAAGGAAAGAAGGTGCAAAACTGAAAAATTTACAAGTGCCTTAACAGACAATCCATCTAGTCACAAGAGTGTTCCCCTCCTTCTCTCCTTTTTATGCAGTTCGGCTGCTGTATCACCAAATGGTGTTTCATTCCAGTAGCACAGCTAGGGTGAGGCAAGGGGGGCAGCCTCTATGGGTGCAAAGTACTAGGGAATGCAATGGGCAGATCCTGATTGGTCTTCAGTGCAGTGCATTAACTGATGGTACTGCTTCTGTGATTTGAACTGAAGAACTTAGTGCTCCATGTGTGGAATAAATTTTAGCAGCAACTTGCTACTTTGTAGCAAGCAGTTTGCTACAATTTAAAAAGGAAACAAGGTATTTTTTTATTAGAACAGAAGTGCTTGTGTACATTGTAGTTGTGTGGCCTAAACTGTTGCAGCTGCTTCCTACAAATGTAGCAAGAAAGTGTATTTTTTAGGAACACCAGATCCAGACAGAAGAATGGGGGGGGGGTTATTTGTTTATTTATTTAGTGATCTATAACTATAAGTTTGAGAGGGATGCCAGACTAAAGGATGGCAGTGGGTACCAGAATAGCTAGCTACTCTGTTTCATTTGTATGCTGTTGCCTCCTTAGTATCATCTGTAGTTGTATAAAAGCCTAAGAATATGGGCACTTATAAAGAAAAAAATGTTAGCGAAATATATTCCGGTCACATTTAGGAGAAGGTAGCACTAACCAATGTCTGGCATTTTAACTCAAAGGATTAAAGCTATGAGCTGATAACGATCTTCATCCTGTTGCCGGGTTTGATTCCATCACTTTCCATTTGCCTAATGTGCAACTCTGAGGAAGTTACTTAACCTTGCAGAGCTCCTGGCTCGCTCCTGAAAAAAAGGCACTTGGGCACAGTGAGTTCCTTACTCAGCTACTCTACACGTAGTCAAGGAGAGATTCCCTGAGAGTAAGTTGCCCACAGAAATAGCACAAAAGAACAGGATGTTGGGCATTGTTTTTCCTTTGGAAATTATTGCTGGTGTGATTGATTCCCTTCATATAATGTGTGTCAGGGGTATGAGGGGCTTGTGCCCTACTTTGGGCATATAGCAGGGAGTGTCTCCTAGAAAAAGTACTCAAACAACTTTTTCGCCCTTCTATGTTTGAAGAATTATTTTTCATATTTATGCATTTCAGCATTTCATAGTAGAACCCTCCTCTACAGGTAGTTGAGTTGAAATTTCTCAAGTATCAGTTGCCCACAGAAAAAACACAAAACATTGATCGCTGTTTTCCTTATGAAATCGATGCCAGTGTGATTTCTAAGTGTACACCAGCAATGATTGCCTTCTAACTTAGTGTCACATACAGGCTAACTTATGAGGGGTAGGACCCTGCAGATTGGCTGCAGTCTGAATAATCAAATCACTAAGGATAACTAGCTACCTAGATCAGTCAGGAAAAAAATTCCTAGAATATTTTCATATTTTCTATTAAAGAAACTATTTTATTTTACAAAATATTTACCTGTATATGAAACTTAGCATGGGGAAATATACTTTAATACTAAACTTCTGCAAGACATTTTATAAACATCTAGGCTGCAAAACTTTTATATAATTTGCAATACACTTTCTTTATTTATTTTATTTATTTATTTATTTATCATTTGTTGACCGGGAATGTCCGACTAGGTTCCACAGAGCCTGTTTTCAGTGGAGGCCCGGGGAGAAATGCTCCAGATGCATGTCTTTGGAATGTGGGAGGAAACCGGAGTACCCGGAGGAAACCCACGCGAACACAGGGAGAACATGCAAACATGCAAAACATGAGGAGCAATAAGATTTTTTGGCCATTAATAATAATGTAAAAAAAAAAGTTAAGGAATTATTAACAAGGTAGTGTTACTTCTTACAATAGCTGATGATATCAAGGAACTGTCAACAGTCCAGTACTGGGTCAAGGATGGCATATTCTGTACAGTACCAGTGATAGATCAATAACTGTACACTAAATGCTGCATACTCCAAACACTGACTGAATGACAAGTCTCCCACAGAACTATACATTTACCATTGATAAATAAAGTTATCAGGTACCATAACTTGACTGTGAGATTCCTGACACTATGTTAGCAGAGACACTGCAGACTCCAAAGAATGTTTTCTATCCAAGTCTTTGTGTGAAAAGATCTAGAAGGTCTTGCCTGCGTGTCAGCCAGGTTATGCTATTTCAGATGTTCAGTATTGGGTAAAGGAAACATTAATGCCAGTGCAATGCTCTGCAATCATATAGTTTGTGTTACATTACACAAGTATTAAAAGAACAGCAATTGATTCTTTGTATACTGAATGTCAAACCCCACCATAGTGCATACCAAATTTCTAGTCTGCACAAGATATGTACCCCCGGTACATCATCGGTACACAGCACATGGGAGTGTTTCACTTTAGACATCCATATTACCCAGGCAAGTACACCTCTAAGTCCAGAAAATATCCAGAGAAATCCTGCATTAATAGACAATGTATCAACTTGAACATTATACATGTTTACAGGTATGCTTCACCCCTCTGTTGATCACTTTGTGTTTACTTTTTTTTTTTTTATGAATACAATCACATTCCATCAGTTGTAGAATAATATTATGTTTTCTTACATATGTATTAACATCACAATTATCAGAGATGGTGAACAATGTTCAGTCTTTTCACGTTGTTTTAAGACTGTTGTATCATTACTGTATTCCCTTAGGTCCTATGTTATCTGTTACTCCTGTCTTCTCCTCGAAGAACCATACATGCCATGAGTCACTGTGGTATTTGCAGTCTTCAAGTTTTGCAATGACTTATACAAAAACTTTACAGCAACTGTTCACATGCTACTAGTGGCCTATCGCTTTCTGATATGCATTACAGCACTGTTACTTATCTTACAAACACACATCCATAGCCTGTGTATAATGCCTGGACCCTTTAGTGGTTTAGAGTGCTTAAGTCCGTTCTTTGGGGAAGCACACCACTTGACCCTGTCAATGCTGAAGCGTGCATCAGGTTTGACAAGGTGCTTCAGTACTTCTCATGAACAGGGGCCCATCTTCATTATATATTTATACAGGTTATAACCAAACACTTATTATACAATGACTGGCCATTAACATTCAAAAATGACCTTGCTTATAGGTCAGCCCAACCAGTGTGCCCATTGTAAATTGAGACTATACCAACTAAAAAAAGGCTGGTCACCCCCGTTCCCTTCCTACACAAAGCAGAGCCATCTCCTTTTAGCACAACTATCATTAACTAATCAGTTTACTTCACTCTCGTGACCAAACCACACCAACCATGAGTAACTCCATCATTACTCACACCCAGCCATGGGTTATTGCCATAATAATCCAAGAAACAGACAGTCTTCACAATATTACTTAATAGTCCATTATGTTGTAAGATACTATGTTTCCATCATGTAGCACACATGTCGTTAAAAAGCTTTGCAAACTTGTTGAATATCGTTAAGTGATGAGTACACCCTAGCTGTTATACTTGAATAGTTTTCACTGTATTGCGCCTATGCCTCACCTCATACTCAAATGCCTGAGAAGATTCCAGAATATATGGCACTGTTGCAGCCAGTACCTGCTTGGACTCCTTCATTATCAATAAATCCCAAAAGCCACTGTTACTCTGTTCACTTCCATATCTCCACATAACGTATGAATTCTGAGTTGTATAACTGTACTGGTGTCCATCTTGACTTCTTGCACTGAGTTCTCATTTTTGTGTGCACCCTCACCATGCAATGTTTTACTTGTGCCAAGAATTTTCAAACAGTGCATACATACTCGCTGCCACCAGGCAGCACACATTTGCAGGTTAGAAGGACACTTTTAGTCTATTTCTCAGTGACTGTGGTATGATTCACAAATCTCACTGCAATGTTCTGCTATTTCACTTTGTTGTCTACTTTGTGATGCACTGGATCAGTGTGTCTCCAGAAGTACATGTAGCAAATGTCCTTTTTTGCCTGCATATTCTGGTGCTGGACTGGGTTTACGCTTAATATCATCACAGGAGATTCAAAGGGGATCCAGTATCTGTCTTCCTGGAATGACATGATCGACAGACCATGATGCTTTGCCAGAGATGGTCTGCACCTGTCGCTCCTGGGATTCAGGTTACTGACTAAGGCTCTTGCCACCCCTATAGTGCCTTTTTTAGGCAAAGTTCAAAGGAAAAAAACACCACCATAACAGGTACAAGCATGCAAAATCTGAAGGTAAAGCAATTCAATGCTAGAAGTCTAAACCTCAAAATGTACTCTCTCGAGGCACTCCTAAAAATGGAGAACATCGCTATCTGTGCAATAACTGAGATCTGGTTCAAGGCTCCAGAGAGCACTCCTGCAATACCTGGCTACAACTCTTACCACACTTTTCGGCCACCAAATCAGGACCGAAACACTAAAGGTGGAGGAGTGTCCATATTCACCAAGGATATTCACACCACCAGGCTAGTTGCCCAACACAATGCGTCTGAAATTCTCCAGGTGCAACTAACACTAGGTAAGACTGCAATCCAAACTGTAGCTTGCTACAGATCCCCCACCATGCCCCAAGATTCTCACTACACTTTTCTAAACATACTGGAAAATATTAAGATAGAACCAAACACCCTAATACTGGGTGATTTTAACTACCCTGCCATTAACTGGGAAAACTACTCATGTACCAACACCTTTGCCCAACGTTCTTGGAATTCATAAATTCCAATGCCCTGGATCAACTAATCCATAGTCCCACCAGGGGCTCCAATATCCTAGACCTAGTCATTACCAACATGGGAAATCGATGCTCCACACCTATGGTCACCCCCTCGTTAGTCAGGTCTGACCATAAGCTAATCACCCTTAACATCTACATCCCACCCCCACCCCCCAGTAAGGAAACCTCCATAAAAAACTTCTCCAAAGCCAACTTCATGCTACTCAAGTCAGAAGTGACAAACTTCATGACACCCATGCAGACGGGAACTGAAAGTTTGACTGCTGAATCCTACACTAAGGCACTGTATGAGCACATCAACTCATGCATGAATCGTGCCATCCCAAATAGAATCAAGATGCTCTTCTCCAAAAAAAGGAAGCCAATCTGGTGGTCCCCTGCCATAAACAAACTTTACAACAAAAGGAAGAAACTGTTGCAGAAAAGAGGAAAATCACAGGATGCAAAAAACTCCCTTACCAGCCTCAGTAAGAAACTGAGATCCCTCATAAAATCCTCCAAAGCTAGTTACAAAAATAAAATTGCCAAAGATTGCAAAGACAATCACAAGGCATTCTATAACTATGTCAAGAATCTAAATGGCAATGCTCAGATCTGCTCTGAGCTAAAACAGAATGGCTTTAAATATACTGATCCCAAGGATATTGCCAATATCCTGGCAGATCGATTCAGTGCCAACTTCACCCCCCTCTCACCCCCTAAACGACCCATCTCAATACCGGAAGATTGTCAAATTCCGGTAATAACGGCCATACAGGTAAAAACGTACTCTCCAAAGCTAAGAATACAGCATCCATGGGACCAGATGACATCCCGGTCTGTGTACTACATGAACTACAATATGAACTGGCACCTCACCTAAGTGTCATGTTTAATCATAACTTCACCTGGGGTTTTGTGCCCACTGAGTGGGGCAGAGCTACAGTTATCCCACTCCACAAGGGGGGATCCACCTTGGAACCCGGAAACTACCATCCCATCAGTCTGATGAGCCTTATCTGCAAGGCCATGGAGCATATTATCATGGAACTTATAAAAAAAGACATTGGCAACCTTCAAACACTGGACCCCACCCAGTTTGGGTTTGTGAAGGGCCGATCTTGTCTCCTGAACCTGATTGACTTCTTCGAATCAGTCTCCAGAGCCATGGACAAGGGTAAGGTGGTCCACACAGCCTATCTAGACCTCAGCAACACCTTTGACACCATCTCTCACTCTGGAATCATAGATAAACTTACTAAGCTGGGCATTAATCCCTACATCACCCAATGGGTTGCCAACTGGCTTACTGACAGAACCTACACTGTAAAAGTAGCCGACTCCAAATCTGGCTCCAGACAAGTGACAGGTGGAGTACCTCAGGGTTCTGTCCTGGGACCGCTCTTGTTTGGCATCTGCTTCTCTGAAGTACAGGCTAACACTAAGGGACTCTAGCTAACAAAGTTTGCAGATGACTGCAAACTGGGAGCCATTATTGAATCCCCAAATGATGTGGATACTCTACAAAAGGGCCTTACAGAAACACATGCTTGGTGCCAGAGCCATGGGCTCAAGCTCAATGCCAAGAAATGTATAGTTATCCCCTTTGGGAAAAAACATGTACCCGTGAATTACCACATAGGTGGCAGTACACTAAACACCGAAAGTGTGATAAGAGACTTAGGGACACAGGTGGACAGTGGTCTCACCTTCGATAACCACATCACCACAACAGTCAGGAAATCCTTCTATGTGACACACCTCATCACTAAGGGCTTTTCATCCAGAAAAAAGGATGTCATTGTCCCACTGTACTCATCCCTCATTAGACCTATTATAGAATACAACACCCCATTTGGTATGTACCTCTCAAGACATCTGCAACAACTGGAAAGGCCCCAGAAATACCTTACTAAAAGAATCACAGGCCTAAAGCAGATGCCCTATGCTGACCGCCTTAAAAAACTCCAGCTATACTCTGTCGCATATCATCTACTCAGAGGTGATCTCTGCTTAACATACAAGGCCATGTCAAACCCAGAGCTGTTGGACATGCTACACTTAAAGAAATCCCAATCCCTCAGAGCCTCACGCTCCAGGGATCTAAACCTTGTCATCACAATAAACAAAACATGCTAGAGGGATAGGTTCCTGACCCAGAGACTCCCCAAACTCTGGAATAGACTGCCCATACATGTCAAGAAGAGTGCCTCTTTGGCCCTCTTCAAAAGGAACCTTGACGACTGGATGGGAGAAAGGAAATTTACCCCGGGGATCATGTCAGTCACCCTGCTAGACAGGGGTCCAGGGAAGTAAATGGTGTGGGAAGAAATAGCCAGGGAATTGTTATGGCTAGGCTTGTATAGGCCCTAGGGCTGATAGCTTAGTACCAACCTATGAACCATTGAACCTATGAACAGGCAACCATCGCATTCCTACCCTACAGTGTTTTATCAGGTAGCATTTATGGTCTGTTTAGACTATGGATTATTCTGCTATGTGGCATATGATACCAGCTTTAATGAGTGTGATATTCCATTCCCCACTTCACACTTTCTGGTTTTCTATCCCAGATCCCCATCAGTTGCCAAGTTTATCACCCCCCCATTTCATCCCTTTCACCCCCCTGGATTATCAATGATTTTTTTTTCTGGTTGGAGCAAGCATGGAACTTAAGGGCATCCTGGTGGGTCTCACAGGCAATTGCTTCCACTGGGGGGAGGGATTTTTAATGTTATGACCTACCATCTTGTCCCTCGCCCCTCTACATCACCAACCTGGAAATGTCCAAGAGCTACGCCCCTCTTCACCGACCATTCTTCTCCTCAGGGAGCAGCAAGATGAGAGGTCTTCCCCCCGGGGATGCATGCCCATACCTCCCTGCCAGCACCTCAAGCACCCAAACCATGATTAGAACTGAGTAGCCTGGGCCTTAGTTAGGTTTTTAGCCCTCTATGCAATGGAGTTGACTTTCACTGTTAGAAATGTTATTATTTCCATTACTGGTACATAAGTGGATTATTTTCCAGTCGCTATGAAAATAACGTATAATTCAGCATACTGAGACTCTATAAAAAGGCTTAACTCAAGCACTTGAAGCTAGAAGAAATACGTAAAAAAATAAAAATAAAAGTGTTTTTAAAGACATATCAAGCGAATAATTATAACTTAATTTATTGTAAATACGAAACATGATATGCCAAATTAGATACAGTTAATCATAAGACCATCTTTTCAAATGAACTTAAAAGACAAATGCAGTATGTGACAGAAAAACTATAAGGTAAAACAGATGACTTATTCTATAGTCTCCTGCAGCAGACATTATTTGTTAACCATATTTCAAGTCTTATTAACATCAGGATGAGCCAAGAAACTTTTTCAGATGTAAGTTTGATTATATTAAAAAAAAGAGAAGAGCTATAGTAGAAATAAATTGAACTGCTTGAAAACCCAGAATGCAATGTAGCCATTTATGATGCCAAACAGTTGTTAACCACAACTGGAGACATTTGAGCAATTATACTTTTAACTTCAAAACATTTGAAAATACAGCATTAAATAAATCTTCTTAAACTGAAATTCGCAGATAAATTACATCCAGTATAATAATATAGAACTGAAAGGGGATGCATTTTAATAATGTATAACACTATTAGACAGATGGCATTCCGTATGATTTCCGGGACCAAAGCATAGCTGTCAATATGTCCAGATTTTTGCAATATGTCCAGATTTTTCCCTCTTTGATTTGTTCCTCAAATCATTGAGGATTAAAGTCACTAAACAATGACAGGCAATTGAGATTCAGAATTCATACCCTTCAGAAAAGGTATGCTAATGTAAACTCTGTTATTCTATCAGCTTTCCAAGTTTATATGAGCAATATTTAAAATTGCCCCTATTCCTGGGCCTTTGTTCCCCTATAATTTTTGTTTTTGTCCAGATTACTTGCACTAAAAGTTGATAGGTATGGACTAAAGTTATTACAAAGTAAGGATATTGAACACGTAAGACCAACCACGCATGTCTTCTACAGTATTATAACAACACATGCACTGTGGCCATCAAGTTTACTATTATTATAAAGTCTGTTATGTTTATACTTCATAATTTGTATGCTTACAGAATATAAGCAATGGTTAAGACTCATACTATTACCAAACTTAGTTTTAAAAATACTTATGACTCTCCTCAGACTATACTATTGTTGCAGGAGTATGTACTGGTATATACTGGTTACACACTTGAATATGTACTGGTTACACACTTCAGTATGTTAACCTAACAAATATTTTATATATAAAATGGAAGACTGACAGTATAAGAGAATACAGAATTTATACACATTGAAAAAAGGGGAGAACTGATCTTTCATGAAAACAGAAAGCTATCAATTTATACACTTGAAATACAACTGTGTAGCTTTTTGTACTCCTTTTGATGAGATGAAAAGTCTAGTTAAATTAAATTTGCCCCACATAAATGGGGAATATTGTTAAAACCTGTCTAATGAAGAAAAGACAGAGTCTGCCATTGTAGAACCAAATCACTTTTATCTTTCTCAGAAATATTTGTTTTTGCACCTATAATTTTATATTCTTGCTTTCAAAATAAATAAAACACTGTTTAGATGAACTAATGGGAAGCTTTATTGAGACACTAAGGTGAAAGATAAGCTCTTTTGACTACTAAACAATTTTTTAAGAGCTGCAGACTTCTTCAGATAAATATTAATGTCAGAATCATAGTTTTTCTCTTATTTTCGAAATGTTTTTTACTGCGGCAAAAACCTATAGCTAAAGATAGACATTAACAATGTATATAACACTCAAAACTTAAAGACTACCAATGGAAGCAAATAATAATAATTACATGTCTTTCTTTAGCCGCATCAGAAAACTAAGAAATAACTCTCATTTATGCTCAGAGCTTCTCCATGATGGAGCCTCCCAGTAAAGCCAAAAAGACATTTCAAACATACTGTCTATCAAGTTTACAGCACATATTTTCCATGGAACTACCATCCCATTTCAAACATCTCCTGATTCACCCCCCCCCCCCATGAATAAGGAATGCATTCTTAAAATATTCGGAATGACCATGAAGACTTACCCCACTGCTCAGACAATATACTGGGTTGTCTAACAAGCAGTGTTAAGCATGCCCTTACTGATCCCCTCCTGAAACTGTTAAACCTAATCCTTGCCTGCTATGGCTCAGAATATCAGCTCACTGGTGCAGTAATGCCCCTCCATAAAAGTGGACCCACCAGCATCTCAGGGAGCTATACACCCATTAGCCTTATGAGTCTTATCTGAAAAGCCATGGAGCACATCAACACCAGCCTCATAAATCATGACATCAACTATCTGATTACACCACATCTGCTGCAATTCAGCCAGGTAAAGGGCCCACCTGTTAAATCTTATCAGCATCTTTAAGAAGATCACTCAAGCACATGACGACATTAACACCATCCATGCTGCCTATCTGGCAAAGGAATTTAATACTGTAACTCATAATGAAATTGTTTATAGGCTGGTGGCCTTAAACATGAAGCCCTACATGCTGACATGGATAGTCAACTGGCTAAAAGTCAGAATCTCGATTGTCTGAGGTGATGAAGCCTCCTCAAACAGAGACAAGGTAACCAGTGGAGTCTCCTTCTGCCTGACATCTGTTTTAAAGGCCTCCAAACTGATAACTGCTCTCTGGTTAACAAGCTTCGATAAGGACTGCAAGTTGGGTGTAGTTGTTAAATCACATTTGGATACATATACTCTCCACAATGAACACATTAAAGTCAATTCCTAGTGAGTAAAAAGGTGTTCAAACTAAAAGCCATGAAATGCAGCAGCAGCAATTTCTGGAAGTAGAAACACTCTGCATCCAGCTGCTTTGAAAACCCCCCTTTACCATATGAATCCGTGGTCAAGGATCTGGGCACGTGGGTCAGTAACTCCCTCTCCTTTGACCATCACATGACAACCGTGGCTAGGAAATCCTTCTACAGTTCACAACTGATTGCAAAAGGCAACTCTTCTAAAACTAAGAAAGTCATTGACCCTCTCTATTATACCCTGGTCAGGCCTATTATTGAATATAATGCACTCTAAAGCATGCATGTTGATAGACATATTAAAAAATGAGTTTTATAAAAAAAGGATCTTTGGTCTCAAAAACTTTAGCTTCAAGAAGAGACTAAAGTTTTATTCTTGCACTCACTGTCATATAGGCTCTTGAAGGGAGATCTGTACCTACATACCATGCCCAGTTATTCAAATTGTGCTGACAACATCAGAACTGGAGATCCAACCAAATACAAAACAAAAGCAGCCACCACAGCGAAAATAATCAAACTTTAATGGAAGGTAAGTGCTTTCACGCCAGATTGGTACTGCATCACACCAAAATATAAAATGCATTAAAACAACAATTGTGTGTGTATATATATACACAATACAATGAAAGCAATTAATCAATAAAGTAAATCACATGATTTAAGTGATGGTTTTAAAGGCACAACTTCATTTAGATGTGTGCGCTTGTCATCCAAACAATCCATTTCATGTCAACATACTCAATTCTATTAACAAAATCAGCTCCCCTCAAATCCTTTTGAATAAGTTGTAGCACCAAAAAGTTAAAAACGTGCCTACTGTCTCTAGAAATAACATGTCTAGCAAGTGCATTAGTTGTCTTGCCCTTACAAATGTTACATATATGCTCAAGAATACGCTGTCTTAGCGATCTGTTCATCTTCCCTATATAAAAATGGGAACACACAATACAAAACTCTAGGCAAACTAAATCACTACTCCTACACTTACCATATTTTTATTTAGTTATTTATTTATTTATTTTTACATTTGTTAACTGGGTTAGTCCGACTGGGCCCAGAGAGCCCTTTTTCAGCAGAGACCTGAGAAGAAAAGCTTCAGGAAAGTAATTAAAAAAATAAGAAAACCCTAACAATTCAAATTGTAAGATACTTAACAGTACAAAAACAGAGAGAAATATACAACACGAATATATACAAGGCAAAAGTACAGTATTTTGGGAATGCAGTAACAATATGTTTGAGAAATTTGGTTAGCATTTATTTACAAGGAATGTAGAAATGCCAAACAAAATAAATAAATAATTCATAGCAACATCATGGCATAGTACCACAAAGATGCATTTAGTAGCATAGGTACTAACTGCAGAGAGGATAATACATGAAGACAGTTTAGGTAAATACCAGGCAGATATGTTAAATGAGAGAAGAAGAAAAATTAATTAGGCAATTTCCTGACAAGAACATATCCATGCATGCTAGAAATTAATTTTTAGTTGCTTTTTGAATTCACCACTTTTGGTAGTGGAGTGAAGGGACAATCGAAGTTTTTTCCATGAGTACGCAATTGAATGACTGTAAAGTATTTTTCCAATATTTATGTTTGGCTTGGTCACCTACAGAAGCTTTTCTCGTGTGCTTCTGAGGTCACAATTGGGTGTGTAGGGTGTAATGATGGACGTAAGGGCAAGGCAGGAGTTGGGGCTATTTAGGATGCTGTGTGCAAATTGTAGTTGGGATATTTGAAGCATGTGGGGAGCTCAGGCCATCTTAAGCTTTACAAGGATATAGAATCATAAAATTTGTAGCTATTTCTGTCTGCAAATCTGGTTATCTTGTTATAGGTGGTTTTTAGTTTGGTTAGGAGATTATTTTGGAGGTTGGTAAGTATGGGAGCAGCAGGGATGGTAGAATATATATGTTTGTGCCATTATAGGTCTAAATTTGCTAGGTATGTATTTGCTGTTGCAGTATAGAAGACCTAGTTTTTGATTGGACTTTTTGATATAGTTTAAGATATTTAGGTCAAATTTTAATTGGTTGTCTAGAATAATGCCAAACAATTTGGTGTTTGAGTCAGTGGTGATAATTGTATTATCTAAGGGTGTGATGGTGAAGTTGTCTTTAGCTGGATTGAGTTTTTTTTGGAAGGAAAAATGAGAGGCTTGGTCTTTTTGGGGTTGAGTTTTCAGGTAGCCATTGTCCTACTAGGTGCAGAGATTGCTGAGTGACAGTGTGGAGATTTTGTATATTGTCGGAGGTGTTAACAATTGTGGAATCATCTGCATACTGTATTAAGGTAGAGTGGGGGCAGGAGACATGGAGCTTATTTGTAAATATATTGAAAAGTAGGGGGGCCCAAGACAGAACCGTGGGGAACCCCGGTCTTAACAATATGTAAGGGGGAGAAGGATGTTTGCCATCTGACAGACTGATATCTGTTTGAGAGCCAGCTGTTAAACCAGGAAGTAGTGGAGACAGAGAATTGTAGGTTGGAAAGTTTGTTTAGGAGGATGGGGTGGGAAACGGTATCAGAGACTATCCATGTGCAACTAACAGTGGGTAAAACTGCCTTCCAGTTTATAGCCTGCTACAGACCACCCTCCCAAACCCAGGAACCCCACTCGGCCTTCCTGAGAACACTGGAAAATATGAAGGTCTCTCCAAACACCATTAGATTGGGCGACTTCAACTACCCAAACATAGACTGGGAGCATTACTCTAGCTCCAATACCCTAGCCCAAAGGTTCCTAGAATTTATAAACTCAAATGCTATGGAACAACTTGTTACCACTCCCATAAGAGGGGAAAACATACTGGACCTGATCATCACCAACATGGGGACTCTATGCTCAAGACCAAAAGTGTATCCCTCACTGGTAAGATCAGACCATAAACTAATCTCACTGGATATTCACATCCCGACCCCACCCCCTGCCCAGAAAACCACAGTGAAAAACTTCTCTAAAGCAAATTTCACACTCCTCAAAACCAAGGAGGAATCTTTCAAAGCCCCCGGGCCTGTGGAAAATACGGCCCAGACCGCAGAATCCTTTATAAACGCATTCTATGAACACCTTCAGGAATGCATGAATCATGCAATCCCAAATAAAACCAAGACCCAATCCTCCAAAGGCAGACATCCTGTCTGGTGGACCCCAGCTATAAACAAACTATACAATAGAAGGAGGACGCTACTACATGATAGAGCAAAATCCCAAAAAGGGAAGGCATCTCTGATCAGTATTAGCAAAAAACTACGGGCACTCATAAAATTGTCTAAGGCCAGCTTCCAGAGAAAAATTGCACAGGACACTAAGGATAATCACAAGGCTTTCTTTAGTTATGTTAGGAACCTGGGTGGGAATTCCCAGATATGCTCAGAATTAGTCCAAAATGACAAAAAATACACCAAACCCACAGACATTGCCAACATCCTAGCTGACAGGTTCAGCGCAAACTTCTCCCCCCCCACCAAAAGGGCAAATATCTATCCCAGCAGAGTGCTGCCCCCCTGACATCTCACATGCTCAGGTAAGAGCTGCCCTCTCCAAAGCAAAAAACACAGCATCAATGGGACCAGACGGTGTCCCGGGCTGCATCCTACATGAACTCCAAGAAGAGCTAAACCCAAACATAAAACTACTGTTCAGTCTCAGCCTTACTACAGGATATGTACCCAAAGAGTGGCGTACAGCAACAGTGGTCCCTCTCCACAAAGGTGGTGCCTCAACGGATCCTGGAAACTATCGCCCCATAAGCCTGACTAGCTTGGTCTGCAAAGCTATGGAAAGGATCATCATGGACCTCATAAATAAAGATATTGGGGGACCTACAGACACTGGATCCTACCCGGTTCAGCTTTGTTAAGGGCAGATCCTGCCTGTTAAACCTGGTCGATTTCTTTGAAACAGTCACCAAGGCCATTGACGAGGGGAAGGTGGTCCACACAGCCTACCTGGACCTCGCAAAAGCCTTCGATACAATACCCCACTCGGGCATTATAAATAAGCTCACCAGCTTAAATATAAACCCCTATGTCACTAGATGGGTTGCAAACTGGCTCAAGGACAGAACCCACATGGTTAGAATTGCTGGAGCCATGTCAGACTCCAAACCAGTTACAAGTGGCATCCCACAAGGCTCAGTCCTGGGACCTCTCTTGTTCGGTATATATTTCTCGGAGGTACAGGCCAACACGGAAGGACTGTGGCTGACCAAGTTCGCAGATGACTGCAAACTGGGCGCCATAATTGACTCTCCAGCCAACACAAGCATCCTCCAAAAGGGCCTCATAGAAACAGACAACTGGTGCCAGAGCCATGGCCTCAAGCTAAATGCCAAAAAGTGTATAGTCATCTCCTTTGGTAAAAACAAAGTGCCCACAAATTACCACATAGGTGGTAATCCATTAAGTACAGAAGAAGTAATTAGGGACCTAGAGACCCAAGTTGATAGCAATCTCTCATTTGACAACCACGTGGCCAAAGTGGTTAGAAAAACATTTTATATAGCCCACCTAATCATGAAGGGATTCACATGTAGATCAGGGGAGGTCATCATGCCTCTTTACTCATCCCTCATCAGGCCCATAATTGAGTACAATGCCCCTTTTGGGATGTACCTTACCAGACACCTGCAGCAACTGGAAAGACCCCAAAAGTACCTCACCAAGAGGATCAAAAGGCTCAAACAGATGCCATATGCTGCCCGGTTAAAGAAACTCCAGCTCTACTCAGTGGCATACCGCCTGCTCAGAGGCGATCTGTGCCTGATGTATAAAGCCATGTCCAACCCGGAATTGATGGACATGCTGCACCTCAGAAAATCCAAATCCCATCGAGCTACGCGCTCGAGACTTGAACCTCAGCACTGAAATAAATAGGACATGCTGGATGGACAGATTCATAACCCAGAGGCTCCCTTCACTCTGGAATAAAATCCCAGTCCAGGTTAGGCAGAGTCCCTCATTGACTCTCTTCAAGAGGAATCTTGATGAGTGGATGGGAGATCGTAGGTTTACCCCGGGTATCACTTCTGTGTCACTGTTAGACAGAGGCACAGTATACTAACCCCGAAAAAGGGCATAGCAAAATTAATTTAAAATGGGTGGCGAAAGCCAAACACACTCTGGCTAGGCTTATAAATGCCCTAGAGCAGATAGCCTAGTACGAACCTATGAACCTATGAACCTATTCTGCTGTTACACACTCTGCAAATAGCTTTGGTAGGACCTCCACAAGCATACCCTTATGTAGGAGTACAACACAGAAATACCAAAGGATGTAGCCATGTACTGGTAGCAACTGACTATAACAATGCCATTGTACCAGTGATGAAAACACCTGTGGGTTGCACAGACAAAGAATAACAGTGTAACATTTGACTACCATCTGGATAGGTTCACAGTTGGGAACTATGCAGACAGACCACCTGCCTTGATAAACTAACAGGTACACACCAATCCTTTAAGTCCAGTAAGATAACATTCACACAATAATGCATAATGCTCTCTGTATGTCAGTATCCTCCCCCCACAATTTAAATACACTTGTGTGTTTAGGGTCTACCAAGGATGTAGGTAGGCATACACAGTACTGGAATTGTCCAATTGTCCTGTGAACCCTGTGCTAATGTCAACAATAAAACCACAAACCCTGCAGAAGTGAGTACATTAATATTCACAGTATAACAGTTCACAAACAGTTCATGTGCCAAAAGAATACTTCTCAATAACTACGTTTGTATGGCAGTTAATTATACGAGTAGAAAAGAAACTACATAGTCGCAGAAATGTTGTGTAAGCATTTGTAGGGGTGAGTTAAACTCTACACTGATAGCTCTGTACTGGAAGTGGCAACAGTCAGGTCTGAGTACAACATGTACATCACTGTCTACACCTCTAGCTTCAGATATAAGAAGTATACCAACCTTCTGACTTACACAACAGTGTCCACAGCAAACAAGTATGGGCCCCACTCTGTAAATCTGAAAGGGCTATGCCTACATACCTTAGCAATTTATAGCATTGGGTTGCTATGACAGTGAGTACTGCAATTACCACACAGCAGGCTATATGCATTTACCAAATGCTGGGCACCAATTGGTGCAGAGGGCATTACATGCACATGTGCAGATAACTATAAAAGCAGACTGTACTTGCTATCCCCACATGCAATCATTACACTGCACGTGTCAGCAACTCTAGAACTCCTGGAGAGTAGTGACAAACTTTATTACTTAATAAAGAAATCTTTAATTAAGTAAAAAATATATTTACTTAATTATAACCTAAATATATTAAGAAAAAAAAACTATAATAAAACTTAAGTAAAAAACTTTACTTAATAAATAAAAAAAATTGTCAAAGCATACACAGACGGACCTGAAAGTGAGTAACAGGTATGTAACAGATTTGTAGTTAACGACAAGTAGTAGATGTTTATGAATAGTACTGAACATACTCTGAAACATGCATATGTGGCAGCAGTAGGTATGTATGCAGTGATGCCATGGACAAATTAGTGTGTAGCTGTGTGCAGTGAGACATAACTGTGACATATGTATCTCAGCATTATATGTCGAACATCTGAACATGTTATCTATGGTCTGTACAGTACTGTGTTTAATGGCAGTTTGGGGGAGTAGTGCAAGCACCTATATAAACTTGGATGTGACAGAGTAAGACATGCATGATAGTCACATAATGTGTAGATTAGCATTGGCAACTGCTTTACCAGGCTAGTATAGTAATGTTAGCATTTGTAGCTATATATACTCCCTGTACTATTACTGTATGCACACATGTGACAACTGTCCATGTTGTAGCAAGGCCCAACAGGTCATCCGTGAGGTGTACGGACTTACAACAGTGTGGTCCCTGTGTGTGTATGGCACACACATATGGAGAGATATTTATGTGTCTGATAAATTAGCATCTGAACATGTGCATAGAGCAAGGGACATACTGCAACTGTTTGTGAAGGGTGGACATTTATATGTTGGTGCAGGTTGTTATGTGCATATTTATATGTAGGTTGTAGTGTGTGGCAAACAAGAAAGCATACAGTGCTGGCATATGACATGTGGTGTTTAAACGCCATGGGTATGATTTGTTAGGTTTTTAGTCTTCCAGATAGGGGGTCCTGCTAAAGATACATGGGCTGAGAATACCTTCCATGCATTCTGTACAAGACTGTGCAATATCATTACATAACTGCATCCTTCTCAACCTTTGCATAATTGATATTGCCACCATGAAAGGTGGACTGTATATGTGCCTATATGTATATCTATATGTACACCAATGGATGTTCATATGTACGCTCAAGTTCAATGTTGTAAACGTATTGCCATCCCTTTTGTTAAAAACCCTGTACCCATGAACTACCACATAGGTGGTAGTCTACTCAACACTGAAAGTGTGATAAGAGACTATGGGACACAGGTGGACAGTAGTGTCCCTATTGATAATCACAGTGCCACACTAGTCATGTAAACTGAGTACGGTCCACATGTCATCAGAAAAGGTGTGTCATCCATGGAAAAAGAGGTCAGTGTTCCACTGTACTCATCAGTCACAACACCCATCATAGAGTACTTTGGCCCTGTTGGTATGTACCTCAGAAGACATCCACAGTGACTGTAGACGCCAGACACATACCTCACAAAGAGTATTACCAGACTCAAACATATGCCCAGTGCAGACTGTCTTACAAAACCACAGCTACACTGTGTCGCATACCGCCTACCCAGAGGCAACTTCTGCCTAACATACAAAGCTATGCCAAACCCAAAGGTGTTGGACATGCTCCATATAAACAGATTAAACTCCATACAAGCTACACACTGTACTGATCTAAACACTGTAATGTCAAAAAGCGGAATATGCTGGAGTGGTACATTATCATCTCAGACACATACCATACTCTGGAACTAACTACCTATCAATAGCAAATGAAGGTCCTCATTAGCAGTTGTCATGAATAATCATGATGATTGGATGTGAGATAGGAAACACAACCCGGGAATCACCTCTGTGGCTCTGCATGACAGGGGCACATGAACCTACATTACATGGGTGTTGAAGGGCAGGGTACCATATGGCTAGGCTTCCATAGGCCCTACGGATAATAGCCTATTAGCTACCTAGGACCCGATACACACACGCATGTACTTGTTGCATTACTTGCTATGTGAGGTTGACTGGGTGTGATGGTGAATGTGTAGGCGAATGTGTCAAAGTTGTGTATATGTGTGATAGCCTAGTGGGAAACTGTGTATATCATGGTATGTAGTGTCGTAGCTCTAATCCCAGCAAAAGATATGTATGCTATTGCTAGGCAGGAAAAGCATTATGGCATACGGTGTGACGTAGTCATGGTGTTGACTGGAGTGTGCCATTGTAGGCTAAAGCAGTACATGTATGCTTACTGATTGTTAACACTAGTGAATACAAATCCCATATGAACTGTAGTACTACCTGAAGCTGTAGGCCTAAACAGCACAGTATGGCTTATATCCACATTGCTTGGAAACACTGTTTTGTTTGTTATCTGTAGTCCTCACACATTACATACCTCAGGCATGAGGTTTTGTAGGTGCTGACACACAGTACTGTATGTTACACAGGTAAAACTAATCTGGGTTGCCATACCTTTGTGTCTTGTAGGTATGTCTGATGTGTGTGTGGGTATGCCTGTAACATGGCCTTGGTGGTATGTGTGTCACAGGATATAAGTGCATATCTAGCAACATGTATAGTGTAGTACAGCAGTATGCCACCTAAAGTGATGAATGTGCACATATGTTACTGATGGGTTTGCTATCAACAAGTAGCGTGGTGCACTGGTAGTACTGTAACTATACTTTACATTCATTTCAATGGATGACAAATGTCTGCATGCATTAGCTTCATATAAACCTCCTGTGGCTAGGTGGTGCATTGTGTCACATACAGTGTGCCATGTACTGTTGTATAGTCGTACATACTGGTTTCACTTTGTTGCTGTGCAGAACATGGTTTGGTATATAGTATGTGCCAGGCACTGTCAGGCAGTTGTGGGCTGAGCAGTCATATGTGGCATTAAAAGTGTGTATCTACTGACAGCCAATAGGTTGCTATATATGGCATTTCATTGATGTCTGTACTTTAGCATGTTATGTGTGCCACAGGACTTGCTCACAATTACTGTTTTATTGTCTTCCAGGGATATGTCTCACAACAGGAAACCTGCCTATTCCCCTGAGGAGGAGGAAGCATCTTTGATGCCCTGATACATCATCACAACCTGCTGTTCTCCAGATCCAGCCAGGACCAGCATGGGCGCACTGCACTGTGGCAGGATGTTGTCCATCGGGTGAATGATGTAGGCATGCATAACTGGACTTATGAGCAGGTACACCATCACTGCAGTGATTTAATCAGACATGTCCGACAGCATGCCTCTGATGTCCGCAGACAACAGCTTGCCACAGGTGGTGGTGCAGCAACACATCCGCCCCTCACCAGAGTGGAAGAGCTGCTCCTCAGCATGGTGGCTCCTGGCCAACCAGTACAACAGACATGTGTCATCATGGAGGCTGGAGTCACCCAGCACGTAGATACAGAGCATGCAGGTAACATGGCATATCTGTAGACCACTGTTAGCTCAATTGTTAGAACATGCATTTATCAGATGTGTACTGTGTATTCAGAAGATGTGGAGCCTGGTGGCATGCAATACTGATAATTTGGAACATAATTTCTATGCCTGTGACTGTCACCTCTTGTACTACTGTAATATTGTAAACACACAGCAGCAATGCCATAGTTGTTGACACTGACAAACTGTCTCATATCCTTGTAGGTCCCTCTGGTGTGATAGCAAGACAGCAGACCCATGCTGGTGAGTGTTCTACATTTAATATAGCATATAACATGTGCATGTCATAGGAGACTTGTAGGCCATATACACATGTAAAACACCTACACATAATGCATGCTCTGCATATTCTCTGTGGGACTATACACATCCCAGTAACATGAGTAGCCATCTCAAACACATGCAATACACAGAGCATCCCGACCAATTGTGGTACACATTAGTGGACATTGTATAGGCAGAGTCAATACACATGCACACAACATACACCACATTGTCATATGCAGTAAGTGTTAATATGATACACATGGCATATGTAGACACCTGCTGTAATGTCATACTCCCGTATCCCAAATGTCATCAACACAGCACACATACTATACCTGAGGGGTAGAGGCCTATTATGGGGCGGTGTGACACGCTTCAACACACAACACATTCATGTTAGGCAATGCTCCCTATTGAACACCTTACATACCCATGTAACAACTGGCTGTGAAATGGTTATTGTAGCCAAAGTGGTGCAGGTCAGGTACAGCAAGATAGTTGCCAGTGTGACATACATTAGTGGCCTTGAGTGACCACATGATGCTGCCTGATGATGGCTCATGGTACTGCACTACATCCAGTTACAGTAACTACAGTACTACACATAGCATTCATTGCTATACACCTGAGAGTTGTGTGCACCTGGCCATGGTATGTATACCTATGAGTGATGGTACACAGGACATTGGAAAGCATTTCAGACTTGCACAGCAATGTTGTGTCCATGTACACATTGCGTTCCACGGTGAGGCCAATCATTGAACAACACACATGCATCAACGACATGTATACTTTTATCAACAAGGACTCTCCACACTCGCACTGCATGCTGTTGAGCAACACACATCCTGCATGCTGACACGTGTCATAGGACTCTTTGGTTTGTGATACTGTACTCCACCATCAACCACTAATGAATATGTTCCATATTGCTGTTGGTGTGTGTGTGTGTGTGTGTGTGTGTGTGTGTGTGTGTGTGTGTGTGTGTGTGTGTGTGTGTGTGTGTGTGTCAACTTGACTGAGTAGTGTATTTGTGTGCATGTGTTCATGTGTGCATGTGTTCATGTGTTCATGTGTGCATGTGCCCATGTGTGCATGTGTGCATGTGTGCATGTGTTCATGGGTGCATGTGTGCATGTGTGCATGTGTTCATGTGTTCATGTGTGCATGTGTGCATGTGTTCATGTGTGCATGTGTTCATGTGTTCATGTGTTCATGTGTGCATGTGTTCATGTGTTCATGTGTGCTAACATCCTGTAGAGATTGTGAAGTGTGTTTCCTGTCTTCCTCTCACAGGTGCTGAGGTATTGTTGGATGAGTGCAGCAGGGAACCTGAAGTCACTGCCACAAATAGTGGACATGATGACACATGTGTAGTGGCACAGGCAGGTTTGTCAGGGTCTGTCATTGGTCCGCCAATCGACAGTACACAGTTGTCCACCCCATCTATGAGCACATTCATACTGCCGATACATCCCTCAACACCAATGGCCTTAGCGGAGGAACAGCATACAGTAGGCATCGACCAGGATAGTGTGGTATCTATGGCACATGCAACCCCACACAGCAGCCATACCCAGACACCTAGAATGGTACTACATAGGCATATGTCCAGGGATGCTCGGGGGAGCACTGCTGGTCATAATGCCCCTGGCAGATGTGCCCCACAGGTCGCACAACCTCAGGTATGTTCCGGGCTGTAATGCAGGCACAGGCACGTATGGAACGGTACACCAGGCAGGAACTAAGGGCGCAGAGGGCTCACAACACCGCTATCAATGACATTATCCGTGACCTTGCCGGTGCTATCTGTAATTACACCGAGGTCATTGATACACATTGGGGGGAGACACTAGATGTCCTCCGCAATGTAATGTCCATGTGCCAGGACAGTGCAGGACAGCTGAGACATTGACGTGGACATATGCCAGCAACATCATCAGCTGGCGGTCATCACAGATGACACACAAGTCCCAGCCACTCCTGTAGTGGCAGTACCAGCCCCAGCAATGTTGGGGCTGGGCTGTCAATAGACCGTCCTAGATGACCACGTGCATGTGGCTCTGGCCAGTCCCAGCAGGGTCATGGGTCTAGTTGACATCCCTCTGCCTCTTACAATAGTACCCAGTCTGGCTTAGTACCTGATACTGTCCGTTGCACCCCTGGAAGGCACAGGTACTGTGTCCGTGGCTGGAGACAGTGATCTGTACAGCCTGGCAGGTACAGTCCGTGGCTGTCCCACAGCCTCCCATATTTGGCAGCCACAAGGTGGAACTGTGTGCATGCAGACACACACACACATAAACTAAACACCTAGGGCTAACACATACACACACACATTACATCAGCATTGACCCATACTGCACTGTTGTCCCTCACACACACACGCATACATGTCGATTGGATGGGTCATTGTCGGGCTCTGGCAAAACAATAACACACCCTGTGCATATGGTGAAACTGTGCCACCTCCTGTCATCTGTGACAATGATGCAGGAACAGGCTTACATGGTGCTGATGCACAGGGTGACCTAATAGCAGTGTAGCAATGTTAGCATGTTGTCAACAGCAAAGTGTACTGATATCCTTGGAGGTATATCTGAGCAGGCATGATGCATTAAAGCTATGATTATCAATGTAGTATTGTTTACACCAGTGTTAATTCCAAGACTGTATTGTCCGCCCATGTGCCACTTGGCTGATGTGTGCGGTACTGGCAGCATGTGTTGGTGAGTGGATGGTACATGTGTGATGTGTGCAGTACAGATTTGAAGGTGTACATTTGTGAACATGGTGGAGGTGCACTGTCTACATGTATGTGCATAGTGGACACATGGGAAGGGTGACATGCCCTGTATTACACAGTGTTAACACTTCATATTTCCTATTGGTGGCCAGTATGCATTTTACTACACATATGTTACAACTTGGGTACACATGTGTTGTTGACATGGTTTGACACTATGCTGTGGGTGATACTGTTTATATCGGTCATTGTTTTGCATTCTGGTAGTATACATAACCTCAACAGCCTGATTTTACCCAATCGTTAGATGATGTCTTGACAACTGACACACAGATGTAGGACACACAGTAGCATTTAAGTCCTTCCGGTACTATGCTATACCAGTAACCAGTGGTATTGCCCACCACCCATTCCTGGGACCAGTCCTGTTTGGCATGTAGCCGTCCTAGGTACAAGCAAACACACTAGGGATATGTCCGTCCAGATCTGGTAATGCATACAGTGGCCTACAATGCATTCTCCGGATGAGACACTTATCCTCCACAAGGGTATCATACAGACAGATACCTGTTGACCAACCCATGCTATAAAGCTATAAGCCAACTACAGCATAGTCATCCACATTTACTATACATAGTATCCTGACAGTACTACATTGGTAGTAGCCCACAACATGTAGCAGGGGTACCGATGTGTACATACAGCCACATGTTATGTCATCTGTCCTTTGGTATTCACATTCCCAAAGGTATGCTGATGTCCCTCAGTGTATCACATAAGCAATAAGGGGTCTGTATGCATATCCACGGAGTTGTACACCTATAATGAATGGCCATTACTGACAGACTGTATTGTGTTTGAACATGTCTGACATATACCACAGGCATGAACCCTCACTCACACTATTCTGTAGAAACTGTCATGCGTGTGTGTGACACAGATGACCTAGGCCACAGATCACTACAGTGGCTGGCCTTGCCACATACATACATATGTGACCGAAGGTCTGAGAAGCAGCAGCACAATCTGTCAAAGGTTACAGATGTATTCATGTAGAAAGCAGGCTTCACACCTATGAACTAATTGAGGTCACATGTACATATATGTATTTGTCACACAGATAACAATTGAGGTCACATGTACATATATGTATTTGCCACACAGATACCTGAAGTGTGCAATGCACATACTGTTGTTTTACTGATATGTCATACAGTTGTAAAAGCAAAACCCACAACACATTGACCAACAGTGTCGCACACACACACACACACTCAGCAATTGCAGAATTCAAACCCCTACCTAACTATGTTATGATACTAGAGAGATACACATTAACACGACACGCTATATGCTTTACTGGGAGTTTTCATCTCCACTGCTGTATTTGTGGGATACTGACATAATCAGACCTGCCAAAGAGGAGTTTACCTCTTTTAATGTGTTTTCCCAGTCTCCAAAAAGGGCACTCCTCTCAAAGAGAATCACACACACACACATACACCCCCCCCACACACACACACACACACTGAGCAATTGCAGGATTCAAACCCCTATCTAACTATGTTATGATACTAGAGAGATATGCATTAACACAATGGGCTATATGCTTTATTGGTAACATTCGTTTCCACTGTTGTATTTGTGGGACACTGACATCATCAGACGTGCCAAAGAGGAATCTACCTCTTTTAATGTGTTTTCCTAGTCTCCAAAAAGGGCACTCCTCTCACAGGAAATTGCACACACACACACACACACACACACACACACACACACACACACACACACACACACACACACACACACACACACATACACTGAGCAATTGTAGGATTCAAACCCCTACCTAACTATGTTATGATACTACAGAGATGCACATTAACACAACGCGCTATATGCTTTACTGGGTGTTTTCTTTTCTCCTGCTATATTTGTAGGATGCTGACATCTGTGAGCTGTGTGCACTTTGTTTTATGCAATCCCAGGAATGAACCATGTGGGTCAGCAGGTGTTAACAGCTTGAACAGGACTCCACAATTCTTAGCTTGTGTGATCTCTCTGTGGACAAATTACCATTCCTTCACATGACAATACATATTTATGCACAGGTTGTTAATTTTGTGGATACAACATGTGTCTGTGATGTTGATAAAGGGCTATTCAGAGTCTATGTGGGACGTGTGTAGCTCCCTTCAGTGATGTGTGTCCTGGGTGGCTGCCTTGCAAACAGTCTAGCAGGTTTGGGAACCATGATCTGCCCATGATCATACCACAGTTGGTAGGGCTGTGTGTTTGTCGGCTTCCAATAACTCTGATTATGACTTCAGTCATGATGGACTCAATGGCCTTGCAGATCAGATGTCATAGGTTTATAGGACTATAGTTCCCATGGTCTGTTGTGCACCAACACTTGTGGGGTGTGCCATATGTTGCTGTAACACATTCAACAGTTTCAGATCCTGTAGAGAGGGTGAGGCTCAACAGACTGTTCAGGTGCAGGGTATGTTTGTTCTGTAGTTCACTTATGACACATATAGGGAAACAATGTAATTCAATTGATGCCATGTTTTCAGCTTTGGAAGGAGCTGTTTACCCATTCTACATGTGATATCTCCTGGTATGATGATAGGGACTTTTGTCAGTGGGAGGTGAGTATGTATGCATGGGCCTGTCTGACAGGATGTTGGCATTGTCAGTCAGGTACAGTTGGTCCTGACTCAGGACATATATGAGTGTATATTGCTATGTATGACATAGCTGAAGGAAATGGCATGGTTCTGTCTGGACTCCTTTGCAGATAATCTTTCCAAAACTCCAACAAACCTGAGCACTAAACCCCTGTTATACTCTTTTACACACTTAACACCCTACTGATCCCTTTTGATCAGTCAACAGAGAGTATGTCATCATAATATCCTGGCATGTCCAAAGGTTGGTTTTGTGTGTACTCACCAGTCCAGCTGGTGAATATGGGACTTTTGAGGCAATGTTACAACTGCCTTATGTACACAGGCAACCCTCACCTCCTCCCAACAAACTCAGATATATGTGAGAGATGCAACTATATAGACAAACAGGAGGCTGAGCTCTCTCGACCCATGACCGGTACAGTCTATCAGGTGGTGAAGGTAACCACACACACCACAAATCCAATCTCACATAGACCTATAGTGACAGTAAACAAAATACATTACCACACAAATACATACTCAAAGGCTCTAAATAATATCTGCCTAAGCAGCAGAGACCTCCTCAGCAGACACCCAAACAACTGCTACCCCACAACAATACCCACATATCACATGGTTCACAAAGTCAGTGTGCCACACAGTTACCTGCCCTTAAGTCTAAACAACACACCTAATACACTTGTAATAGGTGACTCTATTGTCAGACACACTGATGTCACACTCACCAGGCTGAACAAGGAGAAGGACGCTTTGAGCTATCTGGTGGGTGGCAGGTTCCGCCACATTACACATGCACTCAGGTCACTCCAAAGCAAGTACAAATATGGCTCCATCATTGTCCATGCTGGTGTGAATGACCTCAGACGTTCCTCCCTGGACTACATGACAAGAGACATAGAGGAGCTCTCTGATCATGTAACCCAGGCCAGTATGACCCTGACCTTGTGTAGCATCTTACCCTCACCAAGAATGATGGCACAGTATACAGACAAGTTGATCAATTGTAACAGTTGGCTAACATATTGGTGTCATTCAAAGGGGATCCAGTGTCTGTCAGCCTGGGATGACATGCTCTACATGCAACATAGCTTCACTATTGGCAGCTTGCACCTGTCACCCCTGGACTTTTGAATACTGGCTAAGGTTGTTGCCACCCCCGCAGTGCTTTTTTTGGGCAAGGCTCAAAAGACAAACCCACCTCCATAGACAATACAAGGTAAAAGAAACTACGGGTAATGCTGCTCAACACCAGATGTCTAGACCTCAGAATGCATGCACTCAAGACTCTCCTCAGTATGGAGAATGACGATATCTGTGCAGTAACAGACACCTGGTTCAGGCTCCGAAAAGCACACCAGCACTACCAGGTTATACTTCATACCATGCTTTTCGGCCACAAGACTCGGACCGACCAACAAATTTAGGGGGAGTATCCGTATACATCACAGGTACACACACCTCCAGGTTAGTAGCACTGCAGGAAGCATCAGAGACCATACATGTGCAACTAACAGTGGGCAAAACTGCCTTTCAGTTTGTAGCCTGCTACAGACCACCCTCCCAAACTCAGGGACCCCACTCAGCTTTCCTGGGAACACTGGAGAATATGACGGTCTCTACAAACACCATTATATGGGGTGACTTCAACTACCGAAACATTGACTGGGAATACTACTCAAGCCCCAACACCCTCGCCCAATGGTTGCTAGAATTTCTAAACCCAAATGCTATGTCACAACTGGTCACCACACCCACAAGAGGGGAAAACATATTGGACCTGATCATCACCAACATGGGGACTCCATGTTCCACACCAGAGGTATGCCCCTCATTGGTAAGGTCAGACCATACATTTATCTCACTGGACATCCATATCCCGTCCCCACTCCCATCCTAGGTTCTCTCGGTGAAGAACTTACCAAAAGCAAACATCACACTTCTCAAAACCGAGGTGGTATCCTTCAAAGACCCTTGGACAGAGGTAAGCATGGCTCAGACCGCTGAATCCTTTACAAACACATTCTATTGGCACCTACTGGAATGCATGGATCGTGCTATCCCAAATAAAAACAAGACTCACTCCTCCAAAGGCAGGGGACTTGTCTGGCAGACCCAGGCCATAAATAAGCTATACAACAAAAGGAGGGGGGTACTACATGATAGAGCACAATCCCAAAAAGGGAAGGCATCTCTGATCAGTACTAGCAAGAAGCTACCTTCACTCATGAATTCATCTAAGACCCACTTCGAAAGGTAAATTGCACCAGACACTAAGGATAATCACAAGGCCTTCTTTAGTTATGTCATGAACCTGGGTGCCAACTCCCAGATATGCTTTGGGTTACTGCAAAATGACAATACATACACTGAACCCACAGACATTGCCAACATCCTGGCAAACAGGTTCAGTGCAAATGTCAACCCCCCATCCCCCCTAATGAGCAAATGTCCATCCCAACAGAGTGTAGCCTCCCTGACATCACAGATGATCAGGTGAGTGCTGCCCTCTCCAAAGCAGACAACACAGCATCAATGGGACCGGACGGTGTCCTGGCCTGCATCTTACACAAGCTTCATGATGAACGTAACCCTCACATGAAGTCACTGTTCAATATCAGACTTACTACAGGATATGTACCCAAGGAATGGCATACAGCAACAGTGGTCCCACAAAGGTGGTGCCACAACACAGCCCAGACACTATCGCCCTATAAGCCTATCTAGCCTGGTCTGCAAAGCAATGGAGCGTATCATCATGGAACTCATACACACAGGCATCGGGAACCTACAGACACTGGATCCTACACAATTCAGCTTTGTTGTGGGCAGATCTTGCCTCTTGAACATGGTTGACTTCTTTAAACAGTTACCAGGTCCATAGACGTAGGGAAGGTAGTCCACACAGCCTACCTGGACCTCATAAAAACCTTCAAAACAATACCCCACTTGGGCATTATACATAAGCTCACCAGCTTAGATATCGACACATATGTCACAAGATGGATTGCTAACTGGATCAGGGATAGCACCCACATGGTAAGAATTGCAGGTGTCATGTCTGACTCTACACCAGTTACACGTGGCATCCCAGAAGGCTCAGTCCTGGGACCTCTCTCATTCAGTATATATTTCTCTGACTTACAGGCTAACACAGGAGGAATATGGCTGACCATGTTCGCAGATGACTGCAAACTGGGTGCCATATTTGACTCTCCAGCTGGCACAAGCATCCTCCAAAAGGGTCTCACAGAGATGGATAATTGGTGCCAGAGCCATGGCCTACAGCTAAATGCCATTAAATGCATAGTCATCCCCTTTGGGAATAACAAAGTGCCCACACATTACCACATAGGTGTTAATACATTAAGTACGGTAGAAGTTGTTAGGGATTTGGGGACACGAGTAGTTAGTAATCTTGCCTTTGACAATCACATTGCCAAAGTGGTTAGACAGACCTTCTATATAGCCCACCTTATCCCGAAAGGTTTCACATCTAGATCAAGTAAAGTCATTGTGCCTCTATACTCATCAGGCCCATGACTGGATACAATGCCCCATTTGGGATGTACCTTACCTGACACCTGCAGCAACTGTAATGGCCACAAAAGTACCTCACCAAGTGGACCTAGGGACTCACACAGATGCCCTGTGCAGTTCGGCTAAAGTAACTCCAGCTCTACTCAGTCGCTTACCGCATACTCGGATGCAATCTGTGCCTGTTATTTACAGCCATGTCCAACACAGAATTAATGGACATGCTCCACCTCAGGACATCCGGATCCCTTAGAGCTACACGCTCCAGGGACTTACACCTCAGCACAGATACTAATAGGACATGCTGGAGGGACAGATTCCTATCCCAGAGGCTCCCCTCACTCTGGAATGGGATCCCAGTCCCGCATAGGCAGAGCCCCCCACTGACCCCCTACAGGAGACATATTGACAAGTGGATGGGTGATCGTATGTTTACCCCTGGGATCTCTTCTGGGTCCCTGCTAGACAGAGGCACAATAAACTAAACGTAAAAGGCCTATTTTGTGTGACCTACTATTCACAGGCACAGTCTACTAATCTAACAGTGCTGCGAAAGCCAAACACACTCTGGCTAGGCTTATAAATGCCCTAGGGCAGATAGCCTAGTATCAACCTATGCACCTATGGTAATGTTCAGGATGTACATTGTTTATTGATGATACTGATTGCAGGCTTTTTATCTTCTTTGCTTTCCCACTTTCTACGAACAACCTAAGTATCTGCAGAACATATTTTATTATGACAGGGTTCCAATATATTATATATGTGTCTGTTGTCATATAACTGTGTGCACAAGGCAGATTGGTGAATAGTGAGAGGTTCCTGGGTTAACACATGCAACTGCCGGATATGTGCGGCCCACTGCTGTACTCAGACATGGCCTAAGTGTGTGAGCATGCCCAGTCTGTCCTTTCAGTGTTTTGTTGCCTGATATTTGTCTCATTTAGTCAAGTGTGTGAGCATGCCCAGTGTGACCTTTCAGTATGTTGCTGTCTGAAGTCCACTACATTAGTTGATGTGTGTGAACATGACCAATATTAACATTTATACTATATGTGTGTTGAAAATCAGGTTCTATTCTTACTGCAGGGCTCACCTTTATGTCATAACTCAACAGGGATTATGCTGTGCCTGCAGGGTTTCCATGAGATACTTTGCATAGACGTATCAACATTTCTTCATACAGGCTGACCAGTGCAATACTGTCATGGTTTAGTGGTTCAGTACTATGACTGTAGTGCACAGTATCCTGGGTTTGAGGCCTGTCACTGCTTTATATTTTCATACTGAGAAGACCAGACTGCTTAAGGGCCAATAGAACAAATATGAGCATGTTGGCTTTTGTTCAGCTATGCCCAACATACACCAAGCTTGTCCAACATTGCTCAACGTTAACCAATATTGCTGACCGTTGCCCAATATTGCTCAACAATGACCACAGTTGTGCTAGTGTTAGTGTGTGCAATTGCTTTACATATACTAAAAGGTGGTGAAAGCTGTTTAGCACTGCTTTATATTGCTTAACACATGACAATCATGCCTCAGGTGGTGCTGCAGGGCTGCCTATGTCGGATGCACATACTGCACTCCCTATACATGTTTGGAAACAGGTAGTGTCAAGTTAGGCATCCCTTTTACTATATGTGTGAGTCAGAGAGAGATATAATTTCCAGGGTTCCTACTGAGCCAGTGTATGTGCTATGCGTTGCCTCTTTACCAAGGCCAAAGCATACTGGGTACACCTCCTTCTGCCTAGTGGGGCAGGCTCAGGTTATTCCTCCTCTGAGTCACGCTCTGCCTGTGATGGCCTTGGCAATGGTGAGGGGCTGTTTGGCCCAGCCCTATACTGGTCCTGCTGCAGCTGTTTTCGCAGGATCATATTATGTAGCATAGCACATACCATGACAATTTGGGTACATGTAATTGGTGAGTACTGCAAGGCTCCAACAGATGTGTCCAGGCACTGGAACCATGACTTGAGCAGGCCAAACACACGCTCAATTACATTTTGTGTTTGTGCGTGTGCATCATTATGGCATTCCTGTTCAGGTGTGTGTGCGTATCTGATGGGTGTCATCAGCCATGGCTCCAGTGCATAGCCAGCATCCCCCACTAGGTGACCATGAGGGATGTCCCCATTGGCAAATGTCTGGTACAGCTGTGTCAGATGCCAGATATGGGAATCATGGTAGCTTCCAGGGCAGCCAGCACACACATTCAGTATTATGCCCTGGGCATCACACATGACCTGGCAGTTGATGGAGGGGAAGCCCTTGTGGTTGAAGTAGACCCTACCCCGCTCACCGGCTGGTGCTTTGATGCATATGTGCGTGCAGTCTATTGCACCCACTACCTCAGGGTATTCCGCTATTTGCTGGAAGAGACGCATATTTCTGGCCAATACCTCACGGGAATTGGGGAAATATACATGATCAACGACATGTGCTGACATGGCATCCAGGAACTGGTGCAGTACCCTGGATGCTGATGCCTGTGATATCCTCATGATATCACCAGTTGGTCTCTGGAAGGTACCTGTTGCTAATATTCTTAGGCCAACACATACCTTGGTTTCCACTGGGATGGGTTCCCCTCCGTTGGTTCTGTGTGTTAGGCGTGGCCTGCACAGCTCAACAATTTGCTGAAAGAGGTCTCTGTCCACTCTATAGTGCTCCACTATCTCCAGCTCATGTAGCCCCTGATAGGTTACCCTGGGCCTGTACACTCTTCTCCGTCTCCTCACTGTGGGTTGTCCAGCAGCATTCGCATTGTCACCACCCTCAGCCTGTTGCATATGTCGTCTTATAACAGCAATGGCAGCCCCTAACATTGCTTTGTCTCAGTAAAGCTTTTTCAGTTTTCACTTCTATTAGCTTACTGCAGTGTTGCAGTGTCTCTTGAGAGAAACATAGTGGAATGTTGTTTGCAGAGTTTTAAGTGCTGGGCTGGGCTGGGCTAGTGTACTGCCTGTGTAATTGACTGATTCTGATTGTTTTCACCTGCTAGCTCTGCTAGTACTCCCTGGTTAACTTCCTACTATTTGTTGTGCTTCCTTTTTCCTTTCTCTTTCCTCAGGGGGGCAGCACCACGCACAAAAGCACAAACACGTGCACAAAAACTCATGTGAGCACACATGCTTACACGGACTAAAACTTGCTTATTCTTGCTAAAACGCTCACACCGGTGCAAACGCGGTTACACAACTTTAAACAGCCTTAGACATGCTTACTCCAGCTTAAATGCACGCACACAGGTGCACACACGCACACACGGTCTTACTCGGATATACAGGCGCGCATCCGCACGCATACACGTTGCAGGCACTTCAGCAAGAAACTTTAGTGTTATCCATGGCATACACCTTCAATTTCTTGCCTTTAGCTAGGCTACCTGTTGACACACCTCTTCCAGTGATGTGTAACTGACAGCAGACACATGCCACTCTGCTCCAATGAGCTTCACTTCTTTCATACATACCCCCTTATCCTACTCCTACACTCCACTGACTGTGCTCATTTGCTATGTAAACTTGGGATTCACTATCCTAACCCTCATTTGCATAGGATTGCCTACTAATGCTTGGTTACATCTCTTAGACTGAGCTTCCCCCCTTAGCAACCTCTACTCGGTAGCCATGTTGTCTTCAGCCTGCCATTCCCTTGCATTGTAAATTAAGAATTACAATAAAATCCACATTTGTGGATTTTAATTATTGGTTTTCTGGTTTTTAGAGAGCAGCGTGTTTGCGCGGCACTGCGCTACGCTTAAACACCGGAGAATGGGATAAAAAAAATAATAATTTTATTTTTATTTTGCATCGGTGAACATTGCCAATGGCTATATTTTTGGTCATTGGCATGCTTCCTCAACTGGATGCATCCTTTTTTTGGAGCTGTCACGGCTCCGTTTTGCTATTTACAGAACTGTACTCAGTTGTCAACGGAGTACATTTCTGCAAATAACACTACTCTTACTCGGACAGGTTCGGGTTTCCTGGATCGCAAATTTACCTCATTTGCATAGCTTTCGCCTGCAACTGAGGTAATTTGTATATCCAAGCCCTGTCCGTGTAAAACTCATTTTAGGAGCTCTGCTGCACGCCCCTACCGGCTGTTCCTGGATCGCTCTGCGGACATGTTGGCTGCATGGAGTCTTACTCTACTCTTAGACTCCGAGCAAGCCTTCGTGAATCCGGCCCATAATAAGTTCTATTCTAATCTGCCCACATATTAAGATATACTAAGTTCTATTCTAATCTGTCCACATATTAAGATATAATAAGTTCTATTCTCATCTGCCCACATATTAAGATATAATAAGTTCTATTCTGCCCACATATTAAGATATAATAAGTTATATTCTAATCTGGCCACATATTATGATATAATAAATTCTATTCTAATCTGCCCACATATTATGATATAATAAGTTATATTCTAATCTGTGCACATATTAAGATATAATAAGTTCTATTCTAATGTGCCCACATATTAAGATATAATAAGTTATATTCTAATCTGCCCACATATTAAGATATAATAAATTCTATTCTAATCTGCCCATATATTAAGATATAATAAGTTATATTCTAATCGGCCCACATATTAAGATATAATAAGTTCTATTCTAATCTGCCCACACATTAATATATAATAAGTTATATTCTAATCTGTCCACATATTAAGATATAATAAATTCTATTCTAATCTGCCCACATATTAAGATATAATAAGTTCTATTCTAATCTGCCCACATATTAAGATATAATAAATTATATTATAATCTGCCCAGATATTAAGATATAATAAGTTCTATTCTAATCTGCCCACATATTAAGATATAATAAATTCTATTCTAATCTGCTCACATATTAAGATATAATAAATTCTATTCTAATCTGCCCACATATTAAGATATAATAAATTCTATTCTAATCTGCCCACATATTAAGATATAATAAGTTCTATTCAAATCTGCCCACATATTAAGATATAATAAATTCTATTCTAATCTGCCCACATATTAAGATATAATAAATTCTATTCTAATCTGCCCACATATTAAGATATAATAAGTTATATTCTAATATGCCCACATATTAAGATAGAATAAGTTCTATTCTAATCTGCCGACATATTAAGATATAATAAATCCTATTCTAATATGCCCACATATTAAGATATAATAAGTTCTATTCTAATCTGCCCACATATTAAGATATAATAAATTATATTCTAATCTGCTTACATATTAAGATATAATAAGTTCTATTCTAATATGCCCACATATTAAGATATAATAAGTTCTATTCTAATCTGCCCACATATTAAGATATAATAAATCCTATTTTAATATGCCCACATATTAAGATATAATAAATTCTATTCTAATCTGCCCACATATTAAGATATAATAAGTTCTATTGTAATCTGCCCACATATTAAGATATAATAAGTTATATTCTAATCTGCCCACATATTAAGATATAATAAGTTCTATTCTAATCTGCCCACATATTAAGATATAATAAGTTCTATTCTAATCTGCCCACATATTAAGATATAATAAGTTCTATTCTAATCTGCCCACATATTAAGATTTAATAAATTCTATTCTAATCTGCCCACATATTACAATATAATAAGTTCTATTCTAATCTGCAGGACAGATTTATTGTATTTTTTTGCTTCTTTTGATTTTGTCATTTATATCTTTCCTGACAGACTTTACAAAAGCTTCCCCCTTTATGGATTTTAAGAACTAACTCTAAGTTTCTCAGGGCAAACATTTCATACAACGTAGTATGCAGTTTAATGCAACATTCTTGTAAGCGTAATTCTAATTTAGTAATCAACAAATGGCATTTCCTAAGAAATGTCTTATCAAAACATAAAATGTTATTCCTTAAACATCATACTTTGCCTGTTTCTGACTTTATAATACACATATGTATGTATGTAGATATATATATATATATATATATATGGATTCCCTTCAGAATCTCAAAATTCCGAAACATCGAATTTCATATGATCGAGACCAAATGACCAGTGTTTTGGAATGTCGAAATTCCAAAACAAATCAAAAAAAAAAAAAAAAACAATTTAAATGTTTCTGCAGGGGGGCAAGCCACCCCCTGCACCCCCCACACCGCTGCTACGTAATGATTCCAACACCGAGATTGCACTACAGCAAGGAAAAGGGAAATCCCCAATTCCATGATGTATGCAGATCTCCACTCACAATGTTGTGATTCCGAAAGTTCGATCATATGGTCTCGGCCATATGTAATTTGATCTTTCAGGATTTCGTCATTGTGAAGTGTTCCCATATATATATATATATATATATATATATATATATATATATATATATATATATATATATACTGTGTGTATGTGTGTGTGTGTGTGTGTGTGTATATATATATATATATATATATATATATATATATATATATGTATATCTATATATATATATATATATATATATATATATATATAGATATATATATATACATATACACATTCCTTCCTATTCATAAGATTATATTTGTTGTGGGTATTTTCTGAAATGAATATATACATATATATATATATATATATATATATATATATATATATATATATATATAATATGTAAAAATCTACTGCCAATCATTAGCAGACCGGAGGTCTGCTGTGGTGACCCCTAACCGGGAAAAGCCGAAAGACACAAACAAACAAATAAATATATTTATTTATTTTATTTTACATTTGTTGACCGGGCTAGTCTGGCTGGATACATGTCCATTTTCAGCAGAGGCCCGAGGAGGAAAGCTGCACTATATACTTGTAACTTACAATAAACAAAAAGCACAGGAATATACAAACATATAAGCAAATAAAGAAATATTCTCATGTAGTATAGTAACAATACAGAAGCACTTTAACAAAAACTAAACAATAGCGAGGAATCATTATCCCATAATATTTGCAAGAGTAGGACTGCTAAAAAACGAAAAAGAGAGAAAATAGTAACACGTAAAGAGTCTATAAATATTTACACGATTAACAAATTAGGATAAACATTTTGTGCCGGGGCACTAGTTTTAAGATAGAGATTTACACAGTAGGGATCAGCATCTAGGTTTAAATAAAAGGAGAGATGACAGGTTGCAGTAATATATCAAGTATAAGGAGAAAATATAGTATAGGAAAATTAATAAGCAGGTGGGACGCTAGGTGCACTACACTGGAGGGGTAGAAGTAGTGATAGAGGCAAGTAGAAGTGAATGGAGAGTACTGTAGAGAGGGATTGTTTGCTGAGCTCAGTGAGGATTAGAGCAGGGGCATAGCCAGTGGGATTTAAAATAGTTTCTTAGTTGTTTTTTGAAAAGGTGAGATGAGCCTAAAGTGGTCAGTTCTATGGGAAGTTTATTCCAGTATGAGCCAACAGCATTAGTAAATAAGGAGTCACCTGCTTTATTATGAGATTTGAGAGTGGCTACTAGAAGTTTGTTGGCTGAGTGAAGGGAAGTAAGATTCTTGTATGGGGCAATGAGGTTATTAAGTATGGGTGTATTAGAGGGGTAATGGAGCATTTTATATATGATAACTAATTCATGTAGGAGAATTAGATTTTGAAGTTCAAGCTAGTTAAGGTTTTTGAGATTAACACAATGGTGGGTACGAAATGGGGAACCTGTGGCAAACCTGGCAATACTATGGTAGGCTGTGGCTAGTTTCTGAAGGTTAGCTTTTGAAAGGTTGATAAAAGATGGAGAGGCATACAATACCATAGAGATGAGATGAGTTTGGGCTAGAGACACTCTTGTGGTTGCAGTAAGAAAGGGCTTAAGTCTATAGAGGGCACCTATCTTTTTATTAACAGCCTTGATGGTTAGATCAATGTGGCAGTCAAAGTTTAGTTGATTGTCTATTGTAACGCCTAGTAGTTTAGTGGAACAATCAGGTTTAATGATAGTGCCATTGTCAGACACAATGGAAAAGGAGATAGGGGCAGATTTAAGGGTTGGGATGAAAAGTAGTAATTTGTTTTTTTTTGGGATTAAGGAGGAGACAGATATGTTGGAACCATTTTTCTGCTGCCGTAAAGACTTTTTGGGTGGAAGAGTGAAGTTCTGCTGGAGATAAAGCAGAACAGATGAGAGTTGAATCATCAGCATACTGAATACAAGTGGATGTCGGGTGTGAAGTAGACAGGTTATTTATAAATATGGAGAAGAGAAGGGGACCTAATATGGATCCTTGAGGGACACCGATAGTGACTGGGAGCTGAGAGGATATATGGCTGTCCCAGAGGACTGCTTGTTTTCTATCTTTCAAATAAGAGTCAAACCAGTGTAATGCCAAAGAGTCAAGTGAAAAAGATTTCAGAGTGTCTAGGAGAAGTTGATGGTTCACCATATCAAAGGCTTTTGAGAGGTCCAGGAATAAAGCAGATGAGAAAAGGTTGTTATTGCGATTTTTACTGATCATGTCTGTGAAGGAGAGAAGGGCAGTGGAAGTGCTATGGTAGGGCCTAAAACCATGTTGGGAGTCTACGAGTAGGCTATTTTGCAAAAGATGATGTAAGAGTTGATGGTGTATACAACGTTCCATAATTTTAGATAGTGGAGATAGTAGGGCTATAGGCCTGAAATTAGAAAGTTCATTAGTGTTACCTCCTTTATGCAGAGGAATGATATGGGAGACTTTCCTGCAGGATGGAATAGTAGATTTGGTTATTGTTCTGTTAATTAAGATGGAGACTGGGTATGCTAGTTCTGCTGCTGCTAGTTGCAGATATTCAGCTGGTAGTTTGTCGGCTGAAGGGGTGTATGGTTTAAGTTTTGAGAGTAACTTACGTATGTGGGTTGTGGAGACTGTACTAAATTTTAGAGTGGGGGTGTTATTTTGAGGAGAGGTCTTTTGAAGGGAAGAGGGGGGAGTCATGGTGTTTGCTAGAGAGGTGACTGTTTCAGAGAAGAAGTTGTTGAATGTATTGGGTATTATATTGGGCGGGGTCTGAGCTAAGTTAGCTGGTGTAGGTGTTTTGGTATTCCCTGGATGGAGTAGTTTATTGACTCCTGACCAGAATTTTTTGGGGTTGTGATTTTGGTTTTGTTGATATTGAAGGTAATAATTTTTTTTATCAAGATAGGTGAGTTTTTTTGTAGTATTTCTAAGTTGTTTGAAGTTTTGATGGTCAGTTGGGTTTTTAGTGGTTCTCCATTTTGTCCATAGTTTATTCCTTAATAGCATTGTTTGTTTTTTTTTTTTTAGAAAGCCAAGGGGCTATTAGAAAAGTGTTAAAAAAGAGTTAAGCGTTTACCACTGCAAAGAAATGTTTCCTCTAAGGTGTAATTGCAGAATTAGTCAGGGAAAAGGGTGACCTGCTCCCCATTGTTAATTATAAAACCTGGTTGCAGAACTGTAAGACACCTGTACAATCCATCAACGTTCATTTCATACCTACTATTTATTTGGAAATATCTTCACAAAATCTCCAGAAAGTGTGTCAGAATTAATTTGTACAAAAATCTAGCATATTTCTTAGGCACTGTTAGGTATGTATTTGCTGACACTGATGCATACTTTTCAAACTTGCAGTGAAAGAAATCTGGATAAAGCCTAAAATAACGGGGGACAAGAGTCCAAAAATAGGGGCAGACTTTAAATATTGCTTTCGTAGACATATAAAGTTACTAGAGTAACAGGATTTATGTTAGCATGCATTTTCTGAAGTGTATGAAGTCTAAAACTCAAATCTATGTCATTATTTAGTGACTTCAGTTCTCAGTTATTTGCCAGAAAACTACAAATTTTATGAGGAATAGACCAAAAATAAGAGGCAAAAACCTGGGCATTCTACGAAAATCTGAACAGTTTAGAGCTATGCTAAGTACGTGCACAATACAGTATTTAAATATATTGAGAATGAAATTTTTCAAACTGGTGCAATTAAAAGACAGAAATTTGTATAAAGAGTTAGATAATGCTAGCATTCAAATGCTGTTAGCTTAATTTTGAAAACGTACATACATATAACAAGAAAAATTGTTACAACTATTGCATCACTTGAGTCTGTAAAGGTGATGTTGCAAACACCTATAAAGATGTCTGAATACATACAACTGTAACAGACATCAGTTAATACAAATGCAAGAAAAAGGACCGTGAGTACAGGAGAAGCAGCTTATACAGAAGAAAGAATAAAATAAGAAAAAAATATGTACACTGCATCTATTTCAGAAAGATAAAATATTTCAGTAGATAGTTGCAGTGAGACTGTGTCCCTAAAGCATTTGCAGGTATAGTTCTTTTTGATGTGGGCTTTTACGTGACTTCGGGATCCCTCTAATCACCCTCTAATCAACATTTTTCTTTCTAATATCTGCTGTAAGATGACACCAATTAGTGGGCAAAATATTCCTGAATGCTTTTTTTACCTAAAGCCAGTTTGAATTCTGAAATTTGAAGATATTATCTGCCAAGTCTTGGATTTTATAAGGACAGGAGTTATGCAATGTCATACTTTTATCCAAGGCATTTTTTGATTAAAATGCAGTGTTCCACTTTTGGGAGTATAATGATTTGAAGACTTTCAAATTCCCTGCAGACTACTCTGTTAGAAAAACTGGGTGAGCAAATTGGTGTAAATAATAAAATTATTTTTTGAGCTGGGATACAGAATCAGAATTGCTTAGGCAGGGCAAGGCCTTGCTGAGTTTAATTCTGGTGGCTGCCAAAAAAGCTATCACCAGAAAATGGAAATCAAAGTCTAAACCAACCATATTAGAAGTAGTGAATATAGGAACACAGATAAAATAAATGGAAGTGTGATCTTCAGAAAATAGCAGAAGTACAAATTACATTGAAAAAATTAGAACTGTAGGGCCAATATATGCAAAATAATGTTTTGGAGGAGGAATGAGGTTTAAGAGAATACAGGAACTAAATGAGCTATTATATGTAACGTATAATGTTTGAAACTAAAAATATGTCAGCATGGTTTGTTTCCATACATATAAATGTATGATTGCCTCTGCTATAAGAAATAATTCAATAAAGATAAAGACACTGCACATGTTCATCACAAGGTTAAGACTGTGTTCACCATACGAATAGGTATTTTCTACTTATATTCATTTTCAGTGAATCATGCTTTTAAGTATTAATAAAACATTGTTAGCATCACACACTAAAGCCACTGAATTCTTATTTGTCATTTAAAACAGCTATAAAAAATTATTTAGCTATATCATAGTTAATAGTTTTCTCACATAATTCCCGGTAAACAAATGTTAAATAAAATAAAAAAAAAATAAAAAACATAAGAAAAAAGAAGAGACTTCATGAGACAGTATCTTATGAGATAAAATCACTTACTGTGATCTAGTTAGAAAAGTAGTTTACCGACATTTCAGATAACAAGCTGGAATTCCTTGGCTTCAGTGTGAGTTGTTAGTTATGTTTGCCTTGTTATTAACTTTTTGAAACATTTTTTCATAGTAATTGCTGGGTCATGTTTCCCTTGAGTAATACATTACGGTTAGCATGGTAGTTCTAACACAAGACCACTTTAACTTGAGTGGTCCAGGTTTTAGGATGGTCTCAAGTTACCAGCTTTGTCCATGCAGTGAAGTACCAATAACCATGAAGAATCACAAGCTGTCCAGGTCAAGAGTGTGTTAGTGTGTTCCAACTATTTATTAGTAAAACAACAGGTTAAGCACTTTTGTTCCCTCAAAGACTGGTACCATGTAGGAAGATTTATATTTTTATTAGTTTTTTATTATGCTTTTATCATATTGCTGTTTGTTTCAGACAGTGACTTTGTTTTCCACTGATGGTAAAATATGATGGACACTCATGGGTTAAAGAACTGATATGAAGATGTAATGTGATTGGGTGATGTATGTTTTAAGTTGTACATAAGTCATGTGATTTTATATGGCACCAGGTTCTGATGAAGTCCTTGAGGGGACAAAAGCGCTTAACCTTTTGTTTTACTAATAAATAGTTGGGACACACTCTTGACCTGGTCAGCATGTGGTTGGTTCTTCATGGTCTCGAGTTCACTGTCTTCCCTCCAGGAAAAGAAAGGGTAATTCTGGGGCATCACTGGAATCAGAAAAGTAGAGTTCCCAGCTCACACTGTGAAGGTACAGCAGGTAAACCTCTGCAGTCTGAAACAGAGTAAAAGTTAATGGTTGGAAAATCCAAGGATTGGACTTATTTAGAAGTAGAAGTGAGTCAAAAAGACAGACTTTAAAGTTATTTTTATAAATATCTGTATAAGAATAGCAGATTCTACTATGAAATGCCAACTTCCAGAAAGCCTATGAGCCAAAAGGATAAAAAAAAAAATACCTGAAATACAGACTGGGGAATTTATTTATTTATTTTTTTTTGTGCAAGGGCAACCCCCCTTCACACCCCTCCATAGCTGCACCAACTTGAAAAAGGAAGAAAACTCCCAAAATATGTAAATTATTGCTGGCACATGTTTAGAAACTACATCAACAATGATTTTCTATGGGAAAGAGCCATCAGTGTTGTACATTTTTCGTACGTGTTACTGATGCTCCGGCAAGGTCACCTTGAACAATTACAGCGAAGCCAGAACAGCAGTAAAGCTATTTATGGAGGGGTGGCTACTGAAAACAAAATGTGCCACGCAAAATGTAAGCCGTGCAACTCTGTAAATAACAATGCTGCTTAAACATGGCTCTTATAAATCCACAACTAGCATGTGTACAGACACATCTTGCAATGTTAAGTGTTCTGTATATATATTATAACACCATTTTCCTAGGTGCTGCATGCCCTTGCAGTGCACAGTGTGGCCCAGCTGTACGACCTTTTAGACGGTCATCTAACCCCCCTGCATCCCCTTTTTACTCTTCGTTCACATCTCCGATAATCTGCATCCTAGATGACAGGGCCACGTTTTCTTGTCTTGTGGAAGAAGATTCTGAATCTCAACCATAATTCAGAGCATAAAAGATGGTAATATGGGTTACCAAGTCATTTATAGTTATAACGCTGCTTGTGGTTTAAGACTTGGACTTATGCAGTCATTATTTTAACCACAGTAAGCATAATAAACCTTCCACTGAAACAGAGGCAATTATTTGAATACAAGGGTTGAAAAATCATGAGGATGGGATTAAACTGAAGGGGTTGCTTTTGTGGCATGTATTAGTTTGTTTGTGTCTTTCGGCTTTTCCCAGTTAGGGGTCACCACAGCAGAACTCTGGTCCACTAATGATTGGTAGTTGATTTTACGTGCCGAGTTACCAGCCCTGACGCACAACCTTCAATGAAGGTACTTTGTGGCATGTATTAGTATATTCTAAATAGTTTGTTTCTCATCTTCTCAAAGGAAAAGGATTTGTATTCACCATCTTTGTATCACCTATCTACTACCTTTATGGTATGAAATCAGGTGGCAGGTAGTGCAGAGATGGTAAAAGAATTTGTCCCAGGAGCTATAAGGGGTGGTCTGCATGTCTTATGGGGATTTGACAAACAAACATGGAACATTATGGGACTGATGGGTGAAGTTAAGAAAAAAATTTTGAAGTACATTAATAAAGGTTTTAAAATATTGAGTCATTTCACTCCTAAATTTCTCTCATTTACAATTGTGAACAAAGATTTTATCTATATATGAAGTCCTAGATGTGATTTCTGTTCTCAAAACATGCAAAAGACTGGGACTGTGTGGCTTTTATGCTTCAGTTTCATAAAAAGATAAAACATCAACTATTCTCTATATTACTGCAATTCTATAACCGTATCATTTTTATGGTACCTCTAATAAATGCTTAAATCAGTCTAAAAGTATTTTTGTTTAAAAACCAAACTCTAGGCTAGTGTATATCCAGAATGACCAGCCCATCTCACTTCTTGACTTGGATATAAAATTATATGCTATTATCGTAGCTAGATAATTTTGTTTGGTATCAAATTTAGTAGTCTCAAAACTTAAGTCTGCTCCAGTAATAGCCACAAATATATAATCTTTTTTTTTCTAAATAAACATTACAAAACCTGTACAGTCTTTTGGACCAAATTTCCAAATCACCTCTTTACGTCGGATTACTTGAAATTGCTTTATTTTATACCAATAAATTTCACTTGTACTAAACATATTACATCCCCACATAGCTTGTTATATTAGTTTATTGGCGCAGCCCTTCATAAGTCATTTTTCACACAATCAACATTCAGATCTACCACACAATAGTTATCCTTTGCAATGTTTTAAAATGTTTCTACAGTATTGGCTGAAGTGAAACTATTGTGCAATCAAGTGCCTGTCATCCTTTTCAAATTCTGTTTCTTCATTGTTATGTGCATCGTTTATCACATCATTCCCCACATTTTCCTTTTCAGTTTCTACAGAAGCTTCATTCGGTAATACCCTAAAGTGTATTGTTACAAGATCCATGGCAAATGGAAACAACCAACCCTTTGAGATGAGAGAAATCTCTTTTTCCATATACCATATCAAATTTTACAGCGTCTGATGCAGAGTGTGTTTTTGTTATTAATTCTGTTGATAAACACCTGCCCTTGAAAATTTTCTTGAACCTGAAATCTCCTGACATGACAGCATTCAGGACTGGACCTATAATGCCTTACTACCACCATTAGTGTAAAGGCTACTATTTTTCCATGCTTAATGCAAGAACTGGTGAGTCATGCATTCTATTAAAGCAATTTGTCAGGTACGTCTTACAGACGTGACACTCGACACTGGAAATTAGCACATGATGGTCTGTTAGGGAAACCACAATACAAGCAGCTGTTCCTCTAAAAGAGTTTGATGTTTTAATTACCCAGAATGTTTTACAGTTGCATGTAAATCATTGTCATTAACTTTGCTGACATCTTTTTGTGGGTGTGGCAATGAAGAAAAAAATAATTGAACTTGAAACCAAACCATAAAAAAATCGCAAAGCTTGTTTTCTTTTAAAATCATTTGCTGCTTTTATATCAGAACTTTATCCAAAAATTAAATTAAATGCAAACCACAGATTTATGAGAACTGTAATAATATAATTTAATTTCCTGTTGCTCCTTACATTCATTATTCTGGTTTGTGTTCATTTGGCAGTTAAACCAGAACTGCCCCAACTACCCACATTTTCTTAGTCTCACAATACAGTTCTTGTCTATGTGCAAGTGAGCCCTTGCCATTAGCACTTCATACAACTTTGTTTGGGACACACAGCCAAAAGATGCTGAAAGTCACCAGAAAGAAAATGACGTTGGCTACTAACTGAAATTTTATTGGAAATAAAGATTTTATTTTAGAAAAAAATGATTTTGTCTTATTCCATACAGCATGTAGTCAAATCATATAAGATAAATAACATTGTTTTTTTGTTCCTTCATATGTGTAATGAAACCCACACTTTCCACCCTCCAACTTATATTTCCCTTTCATCATATTTCTTACTGCATGTACAAAATAGTAAGAGTTTTAAAATAATCTTGTATATTCTACTTAAGAATGGTATGCATTCTAAATTGAGTAAACAAGCATCCTTTTACTTTACAAACTAAACTCATTTATGACAAAGTTATTGTAAGATGTCATATCGGTCCATTTACTGTGTTCCACCACAAACGTTTGACACCAGCAGAAAACTCTCAAGTGTCACATCTGCAAATGTTTTAGTGCATAATATGACTCAAAGATAGGCATTACCAAATTGTCTGAAACGACATGCCTTTTCAGAAATGTCCTAGCCTTTGCCTTAATTCTAACTAGTGGCCACTCCTTTGTCCTTAACCTGCTTATTCTATTGCACGTTGTCTCTTGACCATCGAAGCATAACTCAGTTTCTGTTTGTCATTAATTTTTTTACTTCCTTTTATATTCAATGTCAAAATTATTTGCCCAATCACATTATCAGCCCCTCATGAATGTACACAGTTTTCCAAATCCTTGACTATGTAATAGTTTCCAACATCTCTCCCCGTCACTCTGCAGCCCAAGGAACTTTGTCTCCATTACCTCACACCTCAATGCCGTGGTCTCATCCTACAGGTCTTCTTCTACCACTAAACTTATTACCAAATTAATGTGCAAACCATCTCATAACAAAGCTACAACCTGAATTCCAACAGCATTTTCCACAAAAGCAGCGTTATTAATTGCAGTCATGGCGTTTATCATTCGCACATTCTCTTCCTCCAGTGCACTGCTATCACTTAACAAAAAAGAAGGAAATTTCCCTGCTTCCCTGTCCAAATGTTCCTTAATTATTACGAATGCCACCTTCAGTCTTCTCTGTAAAACTGTTCAACAAAACATAAATAATTTTCCACCAGGTCTTATGAGGCAGCTTATATTATGATGCATTCTCCCTGTCTTCTCTACCATTTTGCTGAATTCCTCCATTAGTGTGGGTGAACAGTGGTCACTGGGAAGTATTCTCCCTGTGTGTTACTGCACTGTAAGGAGGGTGGAGAAAAACTTCTTTAAAAGACTGGATTTTGGGCTTCATCCTACGGTACCATCTTAGCAATGATTGTCAACTTCAACCTACCATAGAAAACCCTTTCCATAACCCTGCCACTACAAATGATACACAACACACACATACCACAAATATCATCACACACACACACACACACACACACACACACACACACACACACACACACACACACACACACACAAAACATAAATCAATTCTCTTATCTAGTCTGTACCCTAACCCACAAAAACTCCATGCACCCTATCTTAATGCTGAAAATGTTGCTATATCCAAAGGTTTCAGCATTACCATAACAAAGCCATACTTACCTTTCAAAATCCACCTTCCTCCATCTGACAGTTCCACCACTGAAGCAATAGCATGCTTGATAAACAACACATTCAAGAAAAAATGTATATGTGGATATCTTTCTAGAAAAAGAATATTGGACCAAACAGCATGGACCTAAAAGAATTTAAGAGGTTAAACTATATACCCGAGGAATGCAAGACAATAATATATATTCCCCAGTTTCAGATATTTAAGTGCATTTTAGACTGTACTTTGTAAATTAAGAAATACAGAAAAAAAATTTATATAATAACCAGGTAAGTCAGCTTGTTCAGAAGCTGTTTTCAGTCATGACTGAGGACACACTGCAACTGCATAAGATAAACTATTCCAGTGTCAGGATAACTTAATTAAACAAGCAGGTAGGTAGTAGTATATAAAATGCTGGATTAAACAATGCAAACATACATCTCCCATGTACAGATGTTACCAATCTATTTATTTATTGAATTTGTTTATCAGGAAGGTCCAACTGCATAGTCAGGTTGCCCCTTTTCAGGGAGACTTGGGGAGAAAAGCCCCACAATAAAAACAGTAAAACAATAGTTAATACATTTCAGGCAATAAGCATAAATACATTTTAAGTCAATATAGTTAATCACAGTCTAATAAAGATTTTTCACACTTGATATGGAAATAATACACAGCAGAATAAAATGTCCATGAGCGTTACATTTGAGGACAGAGGAATTAAAACAGATTATTTATGACTTAACATATAATACAGTTTCAAGTGGAGTAATGAAGCAAATCCAACAAATCAGTAGCAAGTCTAATGAAAACCACAGGTCCGAAGATAAACATTGGCAATACACAGCTTAAGAATCGAATATTCTTTGACATAAACTCCTAGGTAAAGCTCCATTACTTGTGCAGTAGTAGGACAAGAATACAGAGCACCGGTGTAATAAGTAAAACAAATTTTATTCCAAGTATAAATAACTGGTTAAGTGCTTCCATCCCATTAGGACTTCAACAGAACAGTGTTGTCTGTTCTTGTAATAAAATTCATTTTACTTATTACACTCGTGCTTCGTATTCTTGGTACTCATTTGTTGGATTTGCTTCATTACACTATGAGAGCCTCTCGTGTTGGTTATTAGTTCCTTGGCTGCACGTTCGCATGCCGTTTACATTTGTTTCATTACACTACTAGAGCCTCTTGTATTGGTTATTAGTTCCTTGGCTGCACGTTTGCATGCCATTTACATTTGTTTCATTACACCACGAGTGCCTCTTGTGTTGGTTATTAGTTCCTTGGCTGCATGTTCACGTGCTGTTTACATTCGTTTCATTACACTAAGAGAGCCTCTCGTGTTGGTTATTAGTTCCTTGGCAGCACATTCACATGCCGTTTACATTTGTTTCATTACAGTACGAGAGCCTCTTGTATTGGTTATTAGTTCCTTGGCTGCATGCTCACATGCTGTTTACAATAGTTTCATTACACTACAAGAGCCTCTTGTGTTGGTTATTAGTTCCTTGGCAGCACGTTCACATGCCGTTTACAATCGTTTCATTACACTACAAGAGCCTCTTGTGTTGGTTATTAGTTCCTTGGCAGCACATTCGCATGCCAATTACATTCGTTTTATTACACTAAGAGAGCCTCTTGTATTGGTTATTAGTTCCTTGACTGCACATTTGTACGCTGTTTACATTTGCTTCATTACACTATGAGAGCCTCTTGTGTTGGTTATTAGTTCCTCGGCTGCACGTTTGTACGCTGTTTACATTTGCTTCATTACACTACGAGAGCCTCTTGTATTGGTTATTAAATCCTTGGCTGCACGTTTGTACGCTGTTTACATTCACTTCATTACGCTACGAGAGCCTCTTGTGTTGGTTATTAGTTCCTTGGCTGCACGTTCACATGCTGTTTACATTCGTTTCATTACACTACGAGAGCCTGTTGTATTGGTTATTAGTCCCTTGGCTGCACGTTTGTACGCTGTTTACATTCACTTCATTATGCTACGAGAGCCTCTTCTGTTGGCTATTAGTTCCTCGGCTGCACGTTTGTACGCTGTTTACATTTGCTTCATTACACTACGAGAGCCTCTTGTGTTGGTTATTAGTTCCTTGGCAGCACATTTGCATGCCATTTACATTCGTTTTATTACACTAAGAGAGCATCTTGTGTTGGTTATTAGTTCCTTGGCTGCACGTTCACATGCTGTTTACATTCGTTTCATTACACTATGAGAGCCTCTTGTATTGGTTATTAGTTCCTTGGCTGCACGTTTGTACGCTGTTTACATTTGCTTCATTACACTACGAGAGCCTCTTGTATTGGTTATTAGTTCCTTGGCTGCATGTTCACATGCTGTTTACAATCGTTTCATTACACTACAAGAGCCTCTTATTTTGGTTATTAGTTCCTTGGCAGCACGTTCACATGCCGTTTACAATCGTTTCATTACACTACAAGAGCCTCTTGTGTTGGTTATTAGTTCCTTGGCAGCACATTCGCATGCCATTTACATTCATTTTATTACACTAAGAGAGCCTCTTGTGTTGGTTATTAGTTCCTTGGCTGCACGTTCACATGCTGTTTACATTCGTTTCATTACACTACGAGAGCCTCTTGTATTGGTTATTAGTTCCTTGGCTGCACATTTGTACGCTGTTTACATTTGCTTCATTACACTACGAGAGCCTCTTGTGTTGGTTATTAGTTCCTCGTCTGCACGTTTGTATGCTGTTTACATTTGCTTCATTACACTACGAGAGCCTCTTGTATTGGCTATTAGTTCCTTGGCTGCACGTTCGTACGCTGTTTACATTCACTTCATTACGCTACGAGAGCCTCTTGTGTTGGTTATTAGTTCCTTGGCAGCACATTCACATGCTATTTACATTTGCTTCATTACACTACGAGAGCCTCTCGTGTTGGTTATTAGTTCCTTGGCTGCACGTTCACATGCTGTTTACATTCGTTTCATTACACTATGAGAGCCTCTCGTGTTTGGTTATTAGTTCCTTGGCTGCACATTCGCATGCCATTTACATTTGTTTCATTACACTACTAGAACCTCTTGTATTGGTTATTAGTTCCTTGGCTGCACGTTTGCATGCCATTTACATTTGTTTCATTACACTAAGAGAGCCTCTTGTGTTGGTTATTCGTTCCTTGGCTGCACGTTCACATGCTGTTTACATTCATTTCATTACACTACAAGAGCCTCTTGTGTTGGTTATTAGTTCCTTGGCAGCACATTCGCATGCTATTTACATTTGCTTCATTACACTACGAGAGCCTCTTGTGTTGGTTATTAGTTCCTTGGCAGCACATTCGCATGCTATTTACATTTGCTTCATTACACTATGATAGCCTCTTGTGTTGGTTATTAGTTCCTTGGCTGCACGTTCACATGCTGTTTACATTCGTTTCATTACACTACGAGAGCCTCTTGTATTCGTTATTAGTTCCTTGGCTGCACGTTCACATGCTGTTTACATTCGTTTCATTACACTACTAGAACCTCTTGTATTGGTTATTAGTTCCTTGGCTGCACGTTCGCATGCCGTTTACATTTGCTTCATTACACTACGAGAACCTCTCGTGTTGGTTATTAGTACCTTGACTGCACGTTCACATGCCGTTTACATTTGCTTCATTACGCTATGAGAGCATCTTGTGTTGGTTATTAGTTCCTTGGCAGCACGTTCGCATGCTGTTTACAATCGTTTCATTACACTACAAGAGCCTCTTGTGTTGGTTATTAGTTCCTTGGCAGCACATTCACATGCCGTTTACAATTGTTTCATTACACTACGAGAGCCTCTTGTGTTGGTTATTAGTTCCTTGGCAGCACATTCACATGCCATTTACATTCGGTTCATTACACCATGAGAGCCTCTTGTGTTGGTTATTAGTTCCTTGGCTGCACGTTCACATGCTGTTTACATTTGTTTCATTACACTATGAGAACCTCTTGTGTTGGTTATTAGTTCCTTGGCTGCACGTTCACATGCTGTTTACATTCGTTTCATTACACTATGAGAACCTCTTGTGTTGGTTATTAGTTCCTTGGCTGCACGTTTGCATGCCATTTACATTTGCTTCATTACACTATGAGAGCCTCTTGTGTTGGTTATTAGTTCCTTGGCTGCACGTTCACATGCTGTTTACATTCGTTTCATTACACTACGAGAGCCTCTTGTGTTGGTTATTAGTTCCTTGGCAGCACGTTCGCATGCCGTTTACATTTGCTTCATTACACTATGAGAGCCTCTTGTGTTGGTTATTAGTTCCTTGGCTGCACGTTCACATGCCATTTACATTCGGTTCATTACACTATGAGAGCCTCTTGTGTTGGTTATTAGTTCCTCGGCTGCACGTTTGTACGCTGTTTACATTTGCTTCATTACACTACGAGAGCCTCTTGTGTTGGTTATTAGTTCCTTGACAGCACGTTCACATGCCGTTTACATTTGCTTCATTACACTACGAGAGCCTCTTGTGTTGGTTATTAGTTCCTTGGCAGCACGTTCACATGCCGTTTACAATCATTACACTACAGAGCCTCTTGTGTTGGTTATTAGTTCCTTGGCAGCACATTCGCATGCCATTTACATTCATTTTATTACACTAAGAGAGCCTCTTGTGTTGGTTATTAGTTCCTTGGCTGCACGTTCACATGCTGTTTACATTCGTTTCATTACACTACGAGCCCTCTTGTATTGGTTATTAGTTCCTTGGCTGCCGTGTACGCTGTTTACATTTGCTTCATTACACTACGAGCCTCTTGTGTTGGTTATTAGTTCCTCGTCTGCACGTTTGTACGCTGTTTACATTTGCTTCATTACACTACGAGAGCCTCTTGTACTGGTTATTAGTTCCTTGGCTGCACGTTTGTACGCTGTTTACATTCACTTCATTACGCTACGAGAGCCTCTTGTGTTGGTTATTAGTTCCTTGGCTGCACGTTCACATGCTGTTTACATTCGTTTTATTACACTACGAGAGCCTCTTGTATTGGTTATTAGTTCCTTGGCTGCACGTTTGTACGCTGTTTACATTTGCTTCATTACACTGCGAGAGCCTCTCGTGTTGGTTATTAGTTCCTTGGTAGCACATTCGCATGCTGTTTACATTTGTTTCATTACACTAAGAGAGCCTCTTGTGTTGGTTATTAGTTCCTTGGCTGCACGTTCACATGCTGTTTACATTCGTTTCATTACACTATGAGAGCCTCTCGTGTTGGTTATTAGTTCCTTGGCTGCACATTCGCATGCCATTTACATTTGTTTCATTACACTACTAGAACCTCTTGTATTGGTTATTAGTTCCTGCTGCACGCGTTTGCATGCCATTTACATTTGTTTCATTACACTACAAGAGCCTCTCGTGTTGGTTATTAGTTCCTTGGCTGCACGTTCACATGCCGTTTATATTTGCTTCATTACGCTATGAGAGCATCTTGTGTTGGTTATTAGTTCCTTGGCAGCACGTTTGCATGCTGTTTACATTTGTTTCATTACACTATGAGAGCCTCTCGTGTTCGTTATTAGTTCCTCGGCTGCACGTTTGTACGCTGTTTACATTTGCTTCATTACACTACGAGAGCCTCTTGTGTTGGTTATTAGTTCCTTGGCAGCACATTCGCATGCTATTAACATTTGCTTCAATACACTACGAGAGCCTCTTGTGTTGGTTATTAGTTCCTGTGCTGCACGTTCACATGCTGTTTACATTCGTTTCATTACACTACGAGAGCCTCTTGTGTTGGTTATTAGTTCCTTGGCAGCACGTTCGCATGCCGTTTACATTTGCTTCATTACACTACGAGAGCCTCTTGTGTTGGTTATTAGTTCCTTGGCTGCACGTTCACATGCTGTTTACATTAGTTTCATTACACTACAAGAGCCTCTTGTGTTGGTTATTAGTTCCTTGGCAGCACATTCGCATGCTATTTACATTTGCTTCATTACACTATGAGAGCCTCTTGTGTTGGTTATTAGTTCCTTGGCTGCACGTTCACATGCTGTTTACATTCGTTTCATTACACTACGAGAGCCTCTTGTGTTGGTTGTTAGTTCCTTGGCAGCACGTTCACATGCCGTTTACATTTGCTTCATTACACTACGAGAGCCTCTTGTGTTGGTTATTAGTTCCTTGGCAGCACGTTCACATGCCGTTTACAATCGTTTCATTACACTATGAGAGCCTCTTGTGTTGGTTATTAGTTCCTTGGCAGCACGTTCACATGCCGTTTACAATCATTTCATTACACTATGAGAGACTCTTGTGTTGGTTATTAGTTCCTTGGCAGCATGTTTGCATGCCGTTTACATTCGTTTCATTACACTACGAGAGCCTCTTGTGTTGGTTATTAGTTCCTTGGCAGCACGTTTGCATGCAATTTGCATTTGTTTCATTACACTACTAGAGCTTCTTGTATTGGTTATTAGTTCCTTGGCTGCACGTTTGCATGCCATTTACATTCGTTTCATTACACTAAGAGAGCCTCTTGTGTTGGTTATTAGTTCCTTGGCTGCACGTTCACATGCTCTTTACATTCATTTCATTACACTACAAGAGCCTCTTGTGTTGGTTATTAGTTCCTTGGCAGCACATTCGCATGCTATTTACATTTGCTTCATTACACTACGAGAGCCTCTTGTGTTGGTTATTAGTTCCTTGGCTGCACGTTCACATGCTGTTTACATCCGTTTCATTACACTATGAGAGCCTCGTGTTGGTTATTAGTTCCTTGGCTGCACATTCGCATGCCATTTACATTTGTTTCATTACACTACTAGAACCTCTTGTATTGGTTATTAGTTCCTTGGCTGCACGTTTGCATGCCATTTACATTTGTTTCATTACACTACAAGAGCCTCTCGTGTTGGTTATTAGTTCCTTGGCTGCACGTTCACATGCCGTTTACATTTAATTCATTACGCTATGAGAGCATCTTGTGTTGGTTATTAGTTCCTTGGCAGCACGTTCGCATGCTGTTTACAATCGTTTCATTACACTACAAGAGCCTCTTGTGTTGGTTATTAGTTCCTTGGCAGCACGTTCACATGCCGTTTACAATTGTTTCATTACACTACAAGAGCCTCTTGTGTTGGTTATTAGTTCCTTGGCAGCACGTTCACATGCCATTTACATTCGGTTCATTACACTATGAGAGCCTCTTGTGTTGGTTATTAGTTCCTTGGCTGCACGTTCACATGCTGTTTACATTTGTTTCATTACACTACGAGAACCTCTTGTGTTGGTTATTAGTTCCTTGGCTGCACGTTCACATGCTGTTTACATTTGTTTCATTACACTATGAGAACCTCTTGTGTTGGTTATTAGTTCCTTGGCTGCACGTTCACATGCTGTTTACATTCGTTTTATTACACTACGAGAGCCTCTTGTATTGGTTATTAGTTCCTTGGCTGCACGTTTGTACGCTGTTTACATTTGCTTCATTACACTGCGAGAGCCTCTCGTGTTGGTTATTAGTTCCTTGGTAGCACATTCGCATGCTGTTTACATTTGTTTCATTACACTAAGAGAGCCTCTTGTGTTGGTTATTAGTTCCTTGGCTGCACGTTCACATGCTGTTTACATTCGTTTCATTACACTATGAGAGCCTCTCGTGTTGGTTATTAGTTCCTTGGCTGCACATTCGCATGCCATTTACATTTGTTTCATTACACTACTAGAACCTCTTGTATTGGTTATTAGTTCCTTGGCTGCACGTTTGCATGCCATTTACATTTGTTTCATTACACTACAAGAGCCTCTCGTGTTGGTTATTAGTTCCTTGGCTGCACGTTCACATGCCGTTTATATTTGCTTCATTACGCTATGAGAGCATCTTGTGTTGGTTATTAGTTCCTTGGCAGCACGTTTGCATGCTGTTTACATTTGTTTCATTACACTATGAGCCTCTCGTGTTCGTTATTAGTTCCTCGGCTGCACGCTTGTACGCTGTTTACATTTGCTTCATTACACCACGAGCCTCTTGTGTTGGTTATTAGTTCCTTGGCAGCACATTCGCATGCTATTAACATTTGCTTCATTACACTACGAGAGCCTCTTGTGTTGGTTATTAGTTCCTGTGCTGCACGTTCACATGCTGTTTACATTTGTTTCATTACACTACGAGAGCCTCTTGTGTTGGTTATTAGTTCCTTGGCAGCACGTTCGCATGCCGTTTACATTTGCTTCATTACACTACGAGAGCCTCTTGTGTTGGTTATTAGTTCCTTGGCTGCATGTTCACATGCTGTTTACATTAGTTTCATTACACTACAAGAGCCTCTTGTGTTGGTTATTAGTTCCTTGGCAGCACATTCGCATGCTATTTACATTTGCTTCATTACACTATGAGAGCCTCTTGTGTTGGTTATTAGTTCCTTGGCTGCACGTTCACATGCTGTTTACATTCGTTTCATTACACTACGAGCCTCTTGTGTTGGTTGTTAGTTCCTTGGCAGCACGTTCACATGCCGTTTACATTTGCTTCATTACACTACGAGAGCCTCTTGTGTTGGTTATTAGTTCCTTGGCAGCACGTTCACATGCCGTTTACAATCGTTTCATTACACTATGAGAGCCTCTTGTGTTGGTTATTAGTTCCTTGGCAGCACGTTCACATGCCGTTTACAATCATTTCATTACACTATGAGAGACTCTTGTGTTGGTTATTAGTTCCTTGGCAGCATGTTTGCATGCCGTTTACATTCGTTTCATTACACTACGAGAGCCTCTTGTGTTGGTTATTAGTTCCTTGGCAGCACGTTTGCATGCAATTTGCATTTGTTTCATTACACTACTAGAGCTTCTTGTATTGGTTATTAGTTCCTTGGCTGCGTTTGCATGCCATTTACATTCGTTCATTACACTAAGAGAGCCTCTTGTGTTGGTTATTAGTTCCTTGGCTGCGTTCACATGCTCTTTACATTCATTTCATTACACTACAAGAGCCTCTTGTGTTGGTTATTAGTTCCTTGGCAGCACATTCGCATGCTATTTACATTTGCTTCATTACACTAGGTGAGCCTCTTGTGTTGGTTATTAGTTCCTTGGCTGCACGTTCACATGCTGTTTACATCCGTTTCATTACACTATGAGAGCCTCTCGTGTTGGTTATTAGTTCCTTGGCTGCACATTCGCATGCCATTTACATTTGTTTCATTACACTACTAGAACCTCTTGTATTGGTTATTAGTTCCTTGGCTGCACGTTTGCATGCCATTTACATTTGTTTCATTACACTACAAGAGCCTCTCGTGTTGGTTATTAGTTCCTTGGCTGCACGTTCACATGCCGTTTACATTTAATTCATTACGCTATGAGAGCATCTTGTGTTGGTTATTAGTTCCTTGGCAGCCGCGTTCGCATGCTGTTTACAATCGTTTCATTACACTACAAGAGCCTCTTGTGTTGGTTATTAGTTCCTTGGCAGCACGTTCACATGCCGTTTACAATTGTTTCATTACACTACAAGAGCCTCTTGTGTTGGTTATTAGTTCCTTGGCAGCACGTTCACATGCCATTTACATTCGGTTCATTACACTATGAGAGCCTCTTGTGTTGGTTATTAGTTCCTTGGCTGCACGTTCACATGCTGTTTACATTTGTTTCATTACACTACGAGAACCTCTTGTGTTGGTTATTAGTTCCTTGGCTGCACGTTCACATGCTGTTTACATTTGTTTCATTACACTATGAGAACCTCTTGTGTTGGTTATTAGTTCCTTGGCTGCACGTTTGCATGTCATTTACATTTGCTTCATTACACTACAAGAGCCTCTTGTGTTGGTTATTAGTTCCTTGGCTGCATGTTCACAAGCTGTTTACATTCGTTTCATTACACTATGAGAGCCGCTCGTGTTGGTTATTAGTTCCTCGGCTGCACGTTTGTACGCTGTTTACATTTGCTTCATTACACTACGAGAGCCTCTTGTGTTGGTTATTAGTTCCTTGGCAGCACATTCGCATGCTATTAACATTTGCTTCATTACACCACGAGCCTCTTGTGTTGGTTATTAGTTCCTTGGCTGCACGCTCACATGCTGTTTACATTCGTTTCATTACACCACGAGCCTCTTGTGTTGGTTATTAGTTCCTTGGCAGCACATTCGCATGCCGTTTACATTTGCTTCATTACACTACGAGAGCCTCTTGTGTTGGTTATTAGTTCCTTGGCTGCACGTTCACATGCTGTTTACATTCGTTTCATTACACTACAAGAGCCTCTTATGTTGGTTATTAGTTTCTTGGCAGCACATTCGCATGCTATTTACATTTGCTTCATTACACTACGAGAGCCTCTTGTGTTGGTTATTAGTTCCTTGGCTGCACGTTCACATGCTGTTTACATTCGTTTCATTACACTACGAGAGCCTCTTGTGTTGGTTATTAGTTCCTTGGCAGCACGTTCACATGCCGTTTACATTTGCTTCATTACACTACGAGAGCCTCTTGTGTTGGTTATTAGTTCCTTGGCAGCATGTTCACATGCCGTTTACAATCGTTTCATTACACTATGAGAGCCTCTTGTGTTGGTTATTAGTTCCTTGGCAGCACGTTCACATGCCGTTTACAATCATTTCATTACACTATGAGAGACTCTTGTGTTGGTTATTAGTTCCTTGGCAGCAAGTTTGCATGCCGTTTACATTCGTTTCATTACACTACGAGAGCCTCTTGTGTTGGTTATTAGTTCCTTGGCAGCACGTTTGCATGCAATTTGCATTTGTTTCATTACACTAAGAGAGCCTCTTGTGTTGGTTATTAGTTCCTTGGCTGCATGTTCGCATGCTGTTTACATTCGTTTCATTACACTATGAGAGCCTCTTGTGTTGGTTATTAGTTCCTTGGCTGCACGTTCGCATGCTGTTTACATTTGTTTCATTACACTACAAGAGCCTCTTGTGTTGGTTATTAGTTCCTTGGCTGCACATTCACATGCCGTTTACATTTGTTTCATTACACTACTAGAGCCTCTTGTATTGGTTATTAGTTCCTTGGCTGCACGTTTGCATGCCATTTACATTTGTTTCATTACACTATGAGAGCCTCTTGTGTTAGTTATTAGTTCCTTGGCTGCATGTTCGCATGCTGTTTACATTCGTTTCATTACACTCGAGCCTCTTGTGTTGGTTATTAGTTCCTTGGCTGAACGTTCGCATGCCGTTTACATTTGCTTCATTACGCTACGACAGCCTCTTGTGCTGGTTATTAGTTCCTTGGCAGCACGTTTGCATGCCATTTACAATCGTTTCATTACACCATGAGTGCCTCTTGTGTTGATTATTAGTTCCTTGGCTGCATGTTTGCATGCCATTTACATTTGTTTCATTACACTATGAGAGCCTCTTGTGTTGGTTATTATTCCTTGGCAGCACGCTCAATGCCATTTACAATTGTTTCATTACACTACAAGAGCCTCTTGTGTTGATTATTAGTTCCTTGGCAGCACCCACATGCTGTTTACATTTGTTTCATTACACTACAAGAGCCTCTTGTGTTGGTTATTAGTTTCTTGGTAGCACATTCGCATGCCATTTACAATCGTTTCATTACACCACGAGCCTCTTGTGTTGGTTATTAGTTTCTTGGCTGCACTTTCGCATGCCGTTTACATTCACTTCATTACGCTACGAGAGCCTCTTGTGTTGGTTATTAGTTCCTCGGCTGCGCTTTGTACGCTGTTTACATTTGCTTCATTACACTACGAGCCTCTTGTGTTGGTTATTAGTTCCTTGGCAGCACGCATGCTATTTACATTTGCTTCATTACACCACGAGCCTCTTGTGTTGGTTATTAGTTCCTTGGCTGCACGCTCACATGCTGTTTACATTTTCATTACACTACGAGAGCCTCTTGTGTTGGTTATTAGTTCCTTGACAGCACGTTCGCATGCCGTTTACATTTGCTTCATTACACTACGAGAGCCTCTTGTGTTGGTTATTAGTTCCTTGGCAGCACGTTTGCATGCCATTTACATTTGCTTCATTACACTAGGAGAGCCTCTTGTGTTGGCTATTAGTTCCTTGGCTGCACATTCACATGCTGTTTACATTCGTTTCATTACACTGCAAGAGCCTCTTGTGTTGGTTATTAGTTCCTTGGCAGCACATTCGCATGCTATTTACATTTGCTTCATTACACTACGAGAGCCTCTTGTATTGGATAATAGTTCCTTGGCTGCACGTTTGCATGCCATTTACATTTGTTTCATTACACTATGAGAGCCTCTCATGTTGGTTATTAGTTCCTTGGCTGCACGTTCACATGCTGTTTACATTCGTTTCATTACACTACGAGAGCCTCTTGTGTTGGTTATTAGTTCCTTGGCTGCACGTTCACATGCCGTTTACATTTGTTTCATTATGCTACGAGAGCCTCTTGTGTTGGTTATTAGTTCCTTGGCAGCACGCGCATGCCATTTACAATCGTTTCATTACACCATGTGTGCCTCTTGTGTTGTTTTTAGTTCCTTGGCTGCATATTCGCATGCTATTTACATTTGCTTCATTACACTACGAGAGCCTCTTGTATTGGTTAATAGTTCCTTGGCTGCACGTTTGCATGCCGTTTACATTTGTTTCATTACACTATGAGAGCCTCTCGTGTTGGTTATTAGTTCCTTGGCTGCACATTCACATGCTGTTTACATTCGTTTCATTACACTACGAGCCTCTTGTGTTGGTTATTAGTTCCTTGGCTGCACGCTCACATGCCGTTTACATTTGTTTCATTATGCTGAGAGCTTCTTGTGTTGGTTATTAGTTCCTTGGCAGCACGTTCGCATGCCATTTACATTCGTTTCATTACACTACAAGAGCCTCTTGTGTTGGTTATTAGTTCCTTGGCAGCACATTCGCATGCTATTTACATTTGCTTCATTACACTACGAGAGCCTCTTGTATTGGTTAATAGTTCCTTGGCTGCACGTTTGCATGCCGTTTACATTTGTTTCATTACACTATGAGAGCCTCTCGTGTTGGTTATTAGTTCCTTGGCTGCACGTTCACATGCTGTTTACATTCGTTTCATTACACTACGAGAGCCTCTTGTGTTGGTTATTAGTTCCTTGGCTGCACGTTCGCATGCCGTTTACATTTGCTTCATTACGCTACGAGAGTCTCTTGTGTTGGTTATTAGTTCCTTGGCAGCACATTCGCATGCTATTTACATTTGCTTCATTACACTACGAGAGCCTCTTGTGTTGGTAATTAGTTCCTTGGCTGCACGTTCACATGCTGTTTACATTCGTTTCATTACACTACGAGAGCCTCTTGTGTTGGTTATTAGTTCCTTGACAGCACGTTCGCATGCCGTTTACATTTGCTTCATTACACCACGAGCCTCTTGTGTTGGTTATTAGTTCCTTGGCAGCACATTTGCATGCCGTTTACATTTGCTTCATTACACTAGGAGAGCCTCTTGTGTTGGCTATTAGTTCCTTGGCTGCATGTTCACATGCTGTTTACATTCGTTTCATTACACTACAAGAGCCTCTTGTGTTGGTTATTAGTTCCTTGGCAGCACATTCGCATGCTATTTACATTTGCTTCATTACACTACGAGAGCCTCTTGTATTGGTTAATAGTTCCTTGGCTGCACGTTTGCATGCCATTTACATTTGTTTCATTACACTATGAGAGCCTCTTGTGTTGGTTATTAGTTCCTTGGCTGCACGTTCACATGCCGTTTACATTTGTTTCATTATGCTACGAGCCTCTTGTGTTGGTTATTAGTTCCTTGGCAGCACGTTCGCATGCCATTTACAATCGTTTCATTACACCATGAGTGCCTCTTGTGTTGGTTTTTAGTTCCTTGGCTGCATGTTTGCATGCCATTTACATTTGTTTCATTACACTATGAGAGCCTCTTGTGTTGGTTATTATTTCCTTGGCAGCACGTTCGAATGCCATTTACAATTGTTTCATTACACTACGAGAGCCTCTTGTGTTGGTTATTAGTTCCTTGGCAGCACGTCCACATGCTGTTTACATTTGTTTCATTACACTACAAGAGCCTCTTGTGTTGGTTATTAGTTTCTTGGTAGCACATTCGCATGCCATTTACAATCGTTTCATTACACCACGAGAGCCTCTTGTGTTGGTTATTAGTTTCTTGGCTGCACTTTCGCATGCCGTTTACATTCACTTCATTATGCTACGAGAGCCTCTTGTGTTGGTTATTAGTTCCTCGGCTGCACGTTTGTACGCTGTTTACATTTGTTTCTTTACACTACGAGAGCCTCTTGTGTTGGTTATTAGTTCCTTGGCAGCACATTCGCATGCTATTTACATTTGCTTCATTACACTACGAGAGCCTCTTGTGTTGGTTATTAGTTCCTTGGCTGCACGTTCACATGCTGTTTACATTCGTTTCATTACACTACGAGAGCCTCTTGTGTTGGTTATTAGTTCCTTGGCAGCACGTTCGCATGCCGTTTACATTTGCTTCATTACACTACGAGAGCCTCTTGTGTTGGTTATTAGTTCCTTGGCAGCACGTTCGCATGCCGTTTACATTTGCTTCATTACACTACGAGAGCCTCTTGTGTTAGTTATTCGTTCCTTGGCTGCACGTTCACATGCTGTTTACATTCGTTTCATTACACTACAAGAGCCTCTTGTGTTGGTTATTAGTTCCTTGGCAGCACATTCGCATGCTATTTACATTTGCTTCATTACACTACGAGAGCCTCTTGTGTTGGTTATTAGTTCTTTGGCAGCACGTTCACATGCTGTTTACATTCGTTTCATTACACTACGAGAGCCTCTTGTGTTGGTTATTAGTTCCTTGGCAGCACGCTCGCATGCCGTTTACATTTGCTTCATTACACCACGAGCCTCTTGTGTTGGTTATTAGTTCCCTGGCAGCACGTTCACATGCCATTTACAATCGTTTCATTACACTATGAGAGCCTCTTGTGTTGGTTATTAGTTCCTTGGCAGCATGTTTGCATGCCGTTTACATTCGCTTCATTACACTACGAGAGCCTCTTGTGTTGGTTATTAGTTCCTTGGCAGCACGTTTGCATACCATTTACATTTGCTTCATTACACTACGAGAGCCTCTTGTGTTGGTTATTAGTTCCTTGGCAGCACGTTCACATGCCGTTTACAATCGTTTCATTACACTATAAGAGCCTCTTGTGTTGGTTATTAGTTCCTTGGCACGTTTGCATACCATTTACATTTGTTTCATTACACTACGAGAGCCTCTTGTGTTGGTTATTAGTTCCTTGGCTGCATGATCGCATGCTGTTTACATTCGTTTCATTACACTACGAGAGCCTCTTGTGTTGGTTATTAGTTCCTTGGCTGCACGTTCACATGCTGTTTACATTTGCTTCATTACACTACGAGAGCCTCTTGTGTTGGTTATTAGTTCCTTGGCAGCACGTTCGCATGCCATTTACAATCGTTTCATTACACCATGAGTGCCTCTTGTGTTGGTTATTAGTTCCTTGGCTGCATGTTTGCATGCCATTTACATTTGTTTCATTACACTATGAGAGCCTCTTGTGTTGATTATTAGTTCCTTGGCAGCACGTCCACATGCTGTTTACATTTGTTTCATTACACTACAAGAGCCTCTTGTGTTGGTTATTAGTTTCTTGGTAGCACATTCGCATGCCATTTGCAATCGTTTCATTACACCACGAGAGCCTCTTGTGTTGGTTATTAGTTCCTTGGCTGCACGTTCACATGCCATTTACATTCGGTTCATTACACTATGAGAGCCTCTTGTGTTGGTTATTAGTTCCTCGGCTGCACGTTTGTACGCTGTTTACATTTGCTTCATTACACTACGAGAGCCTCTTGTGTTGGTTATTAGTTCCTTGACAGCACGTTCACATGCCGTTTACATTTGCTTCATTACACTACGAGAGCCTCTTGTGTTGGTTATTAGTTCCTTGGCAGCACGTTCACATGCCGTTTACAATCATTACACTACAGAGCCTCTTGTGTTGGTTATTAGTTCCTTGGCAGCACATTCGCATGCCATTTACATTCATTTTATTACACTAAGAGAGCCTCTTGTGTTGGTTATTAGTTCCTTGGCTGCACGTTCACATGCTGTTTACATTCGTTTCATTACACTACGAGAGCCTCTTGTATTGGTTATTAGTTCCTTGGCTGCACGTTTGTACGCTGTTTACATTTGCTTCATTACACTACGAGAGCCTCTTGTGTTGGTTATTAGTTCCTCGTCTGCACGTTTGTACGCTGTTTACATTTGCTTCATTACACTACGAGAGCCTCTTGTACTGGTTATTAGTTCCTTGGCTGCACGTTTGTACGCTGTTTACATTCACTTCATTACGCTACGAGAGCCTCTTGTGTTGGTTATTAGTTCCTTGGCTGCACGTTCACATGCTGTTTACATTCGTTTTATTACACTACGAGAGCCTCTTGTATTGGTTATTAGTTCCTTGGCTGCACGTTTGTACGCTGTTTACATTTGCTTCATTACACTGCGAGAGCCTCTCGTGTTGGTTATTAGTTCCTTGGTAGCACATTCGCATGCTGTTTACATTTGTTTCATTACACTAAGAGAGCCTCTTGTGTTGGTTATTAGTTCCTTGGCTGCACGTTCACATGCTGTTTACATTCGTTTCATTACACTATGAGAGCCTCTCGTGTTGGTTATTAGTTCCTTGGCTGCACATTCGCATGCCATTTACATTTGTTTCATTACACTACTAGAACCTCTTGTATTGGTTATTAGTTCCTTGGCTGCACGTTTGCATGCCATTTACATTTGTTTCATTACACTACAAGAGCCTCTCGTGTTGGTTATTAGTTCCTTGGCTGCACGTTCACATGCCGCTTATATTTGCTTCATTACGCTATGAGAGCATCTTGTGTTGGTTATTAGTTCCTTGGCAGCACGTTTGCATGCTGTTTACATTTGTTTCATTACACTATGAGAGCCTCTCGTGTTCGTTATTAGTTCCTCGGCTGCACGTTTGTACGCTGTTTACATTTGCTTCATTACACTACGAGAGCCTCTTGTGTTGGTTATTAGTTCCTTGGCAGCACATTCGCATGCTATTAACATTTGTTTCAATACACTACGAGAGCCTCTTGTGTTGGTTATTAGTTCCTGTGCTGCACGTTCACATGCTGTTTACATTCGTTTCATTACACTACGAGAGCCTCTTGTGTTGGTTATTAGTTCCTTGGCAGCACGTTCGCATGCCGTTTACATTTGCTTCATTACACTACGAGAGCCTCTTGTGTTGGTTATTAGTTCCTTGGCTGCACGTTCACATGCTGTTTACATTAGTTTCATTACACTACAAGAGCCTCTTGTGTTGGTTATTAGTTCCTTGGCAGCACATTCGCATGCTATTTACATTTGCTTCATTACACTATGAGAGCCTCTTGTGTTGGTTATTAGTTCCTTGGCTGCACGTTCACATGCTGTTTACATTCGTTTCATTACACTACGAGCCTCTTGTGTTGGTTGTTAGTTCCTTGGCAGCACGTTCACATGCCGTTTACATTTGCTTCATTACACTACGAGAGCCTCTTGTGTTGGTTATTAGTTCCTTGGCAGCACGTTCACATGCCGTTTACAATCGTTTCATTACACTATGAGAGCCTCTTGTGTTGGTTATTAGTTCCTTGGCAGCACGTTCACATGCCGTTTACAATCATTTCATTACACTATGAGAGACTCTTGTGTTGGTTATTAGTTCCTTGGCAGCATGTTTGCATGCCGTTTACATTCGTTTCATTACACTACGAGAGCCTCTTGTGTTGGTTATTAGTTCCTTGGCAGCACGCTTGCATGCAATTTGCATTTGTTTCATTACACTACTAGAGCTTCTTGTATTGGTTATTAGTTCCTTGGCTGCACGCTTGCATGCCATTTACATTCGCTTCATTACACTAAGAGAGCCTCTTGTGTTGGTTATTAGTTCCTTGGCTGCACGCTCACATGCTCTTTACATTCATTTCATTACACTACAAGAGCCTCTTGTGTTGGTTATTAGTTCCTTGGCAGCACATTCGCATGCTATTTACATTTGCTTTATTACACTACGAGAGCCTCTTGTGTTGGTTATTAGTTCCTGGCTGCACGCTCACATGCTGTTTACATCCGTTTCATTACACTATGAGAGCCTCGTGTTGGTTATTAGTTCCTTGGCTGCACATTCGCATGCCATTTACATTTGTTTCATTACACTACTAGAACCTCTTGTATTGGTTATTAGTTCCTTGGCTGCACGCTTGCATGCCATTTACATTTGTTTCATTACACTACAAGAGCCTCTCGTGTTGGTTATTAGTTCCTTGGCTGCACGCTCACATGCCGCTTACATTTAATTCATTACGCTATGAGAGCATCTTGTGTTGGTTATTAGTTCCTTGGCAGCACGTTCGCATGCTGTTTACAATCGTTTCATTACACTACAAGAGCCTCTTGTGTTGGTTATTAGTTCCTTGGCAGCACGCTCACATGCCGTTTACAATTGTTTCATTACACTACAAGAGCCTCTTGTGTTGGTTATTAGTTCCTTGGCAGCACGTTCACATGCCATTTACATTCGGTTCATTACACTATGAGAGCCTCTTGTGTTGGTTATTAGTTCCTTGGCTGCACGTTCACATGCTGTTTACATTTGTTTCATTACACTACGAGAACCTCTTGTGTTGGTTATTAGTTCCTTGGCTGCACGTTCACATGCTGTTTACATTTGTTTCATTACACTATGAGAACCTCTTGTGTTGGTTATTAGTTCCTTGGCTGCACGTTCACATGCTGTTTACATTCGTTTTATTACACTACCCGAGCCTCTTGTATTGGTTATTAGTTCCTTGGCTGCACGTTTGTACGCTGTTTACATTTGCTTCATTACACTGCGAGAGCCTCTCGTGTTGGTTATTAGTTCCTTGGTAGCACATTCGCATGCTGTTTACATTTGTTTCATTACACTAAGAGAGCCTCTTGTGTTGGTTATTAGTTCCTTGGCTGCACGTTCACATGCTGTTTACATTCGTTTCATTACACTATGAGAGCCTCTCGTGTTGGTTATTAGTTCCTTGGCTGCACATTCGCATGCCATTTACATTTGTTTCATTACACTACTAGAACCTCTTGTATTGGTTATTAGTTCCTTGGCTGCACGTTTGCATGCCATTTACATTTGTTTCATTACACTACAAGAGCCTCTCGTGTTGGTTATTAGTTCCTTGGCTGCACGTTCACATGCCGTTTATATTTGCTTCATTACGCTATGAGAGCATCTTGTGTTGGTTATTAGTTCCTTGGCAGCACGTTTGCATGCTGTTTACATTTGTTTCATTACACTATGAGAGCCTCTCGTGTTCGTTATTAGTTCCTCGGCTGCACGTTTGTACGCTGTTTACATTTGCTTCATTACACTACGAGAGCCTCTTGTGTTGGTTATTAGTTCCTTGGCAGCACATTCGCATGCTATTAACATTTGCTTCATTACACTACGAGAGCCTCTTGTGTTGGTTATTAGTTCCTGTGCTGCACGTTCACATGCTGTTTACATTTGTTTCATTACACTACGAGAGCCTCTTGTGTTGGTTATTAGTTCCTTGGCAGCACGTTCGCATGCCGTTTACATTTGCTTCATTACACTACGAGAGCCTCTTGTGTTGGTTATTAGTTCCTTGGCTGCATGTTCACATGCTGTTTACATTAGTTTCATTACACTACAAGAGCCTCTTGTGTTGGTTATTAGTTCCTTGGCAGCACATTCGCATGCTATTTACATTTGCTTCATTACACTATGAGAGCCTCTTGTGTTGGTTATTAGTTCCTTGGCTGCACGTTCACATGCTGTTTACATTCGTTTCATTACACCACGAGCCTCTTGTGTTGGTTGTTAGTTCCTTGGCAGCACGCTCACATGCCGCTTACATTTGCTTCATTACACCACGAGAGCCTCTTGTGTTGGTTATTAGTTCCTTGGCAGCACGCTCACATGCCGTTTACAATCGCTTTCATTACACTATGAGAGCCTCTTGTGTTGGTTATTAGTTCCTTGGCAGCACGCTCACATGCCGCTTACAATCATTTCATTACACTATGAGAGACTCTTGTGTTGGTTATTAGTTCCTTGGCAGCATGTTTGCATGCCGTTTACATTCGTTTCATTACACTACGAGAGCCTCTTGTGTTGGTTATTAGTTCCTTGGCAGCACGTTTGCATGCAATTTGCATTTGTTTCATTACACTACTAGAGCTTCTTGTATTGGTTATTAGTTCCTTGGCTGCACGTTTGCATGCCATTTACATTCGTTTCATTACACTAAGAGAGCCTCTTGTGTTGGTTATTAGTTCCTTGGCTGCACGTTCACATGCTCTTTACATTCATTTCATTACACTACAAGAGCCTCTTGTGTTGGTTATTAGTTCCTTGGCAGCACATTCGCATGCTATTTACATTTGCTTCATTACACTAGGAGAGCCTCTTGTGTTGGTTATTAGTTCCTTGGCTGCACGTTCACATGCTGTTTACATCCGTTTCATTACACTATGAGAGCCTCTCGTGTTGGTTATTAGTTCCTTGGCTGCACATTCGCATGCCATTTACATTTGTTTCATTACACTACTAGAACCTCTTGTATTGGTTATTAGTTCCTTGGCTGCACGTTTGCATGCCATTTACATTTGTTTCATTACACTACAAGAGCCTCTCGTGTTGGTTATTAGTTCCTTGGCTGCACGTTCACATGCCGTTTACATTTAATTCATTACGCTATGAGAGCATCTTGTGTTGGTTATTAGTTCCTTGGCAGCACGTTCGCATGCTGTTTACAATCGTTTCATTACACTACAAGAGCCTCTTGTGTTGGTTATTAGTTCCTTGGCAGCACGTTCACATGCCGTTTACAATTGTTTCATTACACTACAAGAGCCTCTTGTGTTGGTTATTAGTTCCTTGGCAGCACGTTCACATGCCATTTACATTCGGTTCATTACACTATGAGAGCCTCTTGTGTTGGTTATTAGTTCCTTGGCTGCACGTTCACATGCTGTTTACATTTGTTTCATTACACTACGAGAACCTCTTGTGTTGGTTATTAGTTCCTTGGCTGCACGTTCACATGCTGTTTACATTTGTTTCATTACACTATGAGAACCTCTTGTGTTGGTTATTAGTTCCTTGGCTGCACGTTTGCATGTCATTTACATTTGCTTCATTACACTACAAGAGCCTCTTGTGTTGGTTATTAGTTCCTTGGCTGCATGTTCACAAGCTGTTTACATTCGTTTCATTACACTATGAGAGCCTCTCGTGTTGGTTATTAGTTCCTCGGCTGCACGTTTGTACGCTGTTTACATTTGCTTCATTACACTACGAGAGCCTCTTGTGTTGGTTATTAGTTCCTTGGCAGCACATTCGCATGCTATTAACATTTGCTTCATTACACTACGAGAGCCTCTTGTGTTGGTTATTAGTTCCTTGGCTGCACGTTCACATGCTGTTTACATTCGTTTCATTACACTACGAGAGCCTCTTGTGTTGGTTATTAGTTCCTTGGCAGCACATTCGCATGCCGTTTACATTTGCTTCATTACACTACGAGAGCCTCTTGTGTTGGTTATTAGTTCCTTGGCTGCACGTTCACATGCTGTTTACATTCGTTTCATTACACTACAAGAGCCTCTTATGTTGGTTATTAGTTTCTTGGCAGCACATTCGCATGCTATTTACATTTGCTTCATTACACTACGAGAGCCTCTTGTGTTGGTTATTAGTTCCTTGGCTGCACGTTCACATGCTGTTTACATTCGTTTCATTACACTACGAGAGCCTCTTGTGTTGGTTATTAGTTCCTTGGCAGCACGTTCACATGCCGTTTACATTTGCTTCATTACACCACGAGAGCCTCTTGTGTTGGTTATTAGTTCCTTGGCAGCATGTTCACATGCCGCTTACAATCGTTTCATTACACTATGAGAGCCTCTTGTGTTGGTTATTAGTTCCTTGGCAGCACGTTCACATGCCGTTTACAATCATTTCATTACACTATGAGAGACTCTTGTGTTGGTTATTAGTTCCTTGGCAGCAAGTTTGCATGCCGTTTACATTCGTTTCATTACACCACGAGAGCCTCTTGTGTTGGTTATTAGTTCCTTGGCAGCACGTTTGCATGCAATTTGCATTTGTTTCATTACACTAAGAGAGCCTCTTGTGTTGGTTATTAGTTCCTTGGCTGCATGTTCGCATGCTGTTTACATTCGTTTCATTACACTATGAGAGCCTCTTGTGTTGGTTATTAGTTCCTTGGCTGCACGTTCGCATGCTGTTTACATTTGTTTCATTACACTACAAGAGCCTCTTGTGTTGGTTATTAGTTCCTTGGCTGCACATTCACATGCCGTTTACATTTGTTTCATTACACTACTAGAGCCTCTTGTATTGGTTATTAGTTCCTTGGCTGCACGTTTGCATGCCATTTACATTTGTTTCATTACACTATGAGAGCCTCTTGTGTTAGTTATTAGTTCCTTGGCTGCATGTTCGCATGCTGTTTACATTCGTTTCATTACACTACGAGAGCCTCTTGTGTTGGTTATTAGTTCCTTGGCTGAACGTTCGCATGCCGTTTACATTTGCTTCATTACGCTACGACAGCCTCTTGTGCTGGTTATTAGTTCCTTGGCAGCACGTTTGCATGCCATTTACAATCGTTTCATTACACCATGAGTGCCTCTTGTGTTGATTATTAGTTCCTTGGCTGCATGTTTGCATGCCATTTACATTTGTTTCATTACACTATGAGAGCCTCTTGTGTTGGTTATTATTTCCTTGGCAGCACGTTCGAATGCCATTTACAATTGTTTCATTACACTACAAGAGCCTCTTGTGTTGATTATTAGTTCCTTGGCAGCACGTCCACATGCTGTTTACATTTGTTTCATTACACTACAAGAGCCTCTTGTGTTGGTTATTAGTTTCTTGGTAGCACATTCGCATGCCATTTACAATCGTTTCATTACACCACGAGAGCCTCTTGTGTTGGTTATTAGTTTCTTGGCTGCACTTTCGCATGCCGTTTACATTCACTTCATTACGCTACGAGAGCCTCTTGTGTTGGTTATTAGTTCCTCGGCTGCACGTTTGTACGCTGTTTACATTTGCTTCATTACACTACGAGAGCCTCTTGTGTTGGTTATTAGTTCCTTGGCAGCACATTCGCATGCTATTTACATTTGCTTCATTACACTACGAGAGCCTCTTGTGTTGGTTATTAGTTCCTTGGCTGCACGTTCACATGCTGTTTACATTCGTTTCATTACACTACGAGAGCCTCTTGTGTTGGTTATTAGTTCCTTGACAGCACGTTCGCATGCCGTTTACATTTGCTTCATTACACTACGAGAGCCTCTTGTGTTGGTTATTAGTTCCTTGGCAGCACGTTTGCATGCCATTTACATTTGCTTCATTACACTAGGAGAGCCTCTTGTGTTGGCTATTAGTTCCTTGGCTGCACATTCACATGCTGTTTACATTCGTTTCATTACACTGCAAGAGCCTCTTGTGTTGGTTATTAGTTCCTTGGCAGCACATTCGCATGCTATTTACATTTGCTTCATTACACTACGAGAGCCTCTTGTATTGGATAATAGTTCCTTGGCTGCACGTTTGCATGCCATTTACATTTGTTTCATTACACTATGAGAGCCTCTCATGTTGGTTATTAGTTCCTTGGCTGCACGTTCACATGCTGTTTACATTCGTTTCATTACACTACGAGAGCCTCTTGTGTTGGTTATTAGTTCCTTGGCTGCACGTTCACATGCCGTTTACATTTGTTTCATTATGCTACGAGAGCCTCTTGTGTTGGTTATTAGTTCCTTGGCAGCACGTTCGCATGCCATTTACAATCGTTTCATTACACCATGTGTGCCTCTTGTGTTGGTTTTTAGTTCCTTGGCTGCATATTCGCATGCTATTTACATTTGCTTCATTACACTACGAGAGCCTCTTGTATTGGTTAATAGTTCCTTGGCTGCACGTTTGCATGCCGTTTACATTTGTTTCATTACACTATGAGAGCCTCTCGTGTTGGTTATTAGTTCCTTGGCTGCACATTCACATGCTGTTTACATTCGTTTCATTACACTACGAGAGCCTCTTGTGTTGGTTATTAGTTCCTTGGCTGCACGTTCACATGCCGTTTACATTTGTTTCATTATGCTACGAGAGCTTCTTGTGTTGGTTATTAGTTCCTTGGCAGCACGTTCGCATGCCATTTACATTCGTTTCATTACACTACAAGAGCCTCTTGTGTTGGTTATTAGTTCCTTGGCAGCACATTCGCATGCTATTTACATTTGCTTCATTACACTACGAGAGCCTCTTGTATTGGTTAATAGTTCCTTGGCTGCACGTTTGCATGCCGTTTACATTTGTTTCATTACACTATGAGAGCCTCTCGTGTTGGTTATTAGTTCCTTGGCTGCACGTTCACATGCTGTTTACATTCGCTTCATTACACTACGAGAGCCTCTTGTGTTGGTTATTAGTTCCTTGGCTGCACGTTCGCATGCCGTTTACATTTGCTTCATTACGCTACGAGAGTCTCTTGTGTTGGTTATTAGTTCCTTGGCAGCACATTCGCATGCTATTTACATTTGCTTCATTACACTACGAGAGCCTCTTGTGTTGGTAATTAGTTCCTTGGCTGCACGTTCACATGCTGTTTACATTCGTTTCATTACACTACGAGAGCCTCTTGTGTTGGTTATTAGTTCCTTGACAGCACGTTCGCATGCCGTTTACATTTGCTTCATTACACTACGAGAGCCTCTTGTGTTGGTTATTAGTTCCTTGGCAGCACATTTGCATGCCGTTTACATTTGCTTCATTACACTAGGAGAGCCTCTTGTGTTGGCTATTAGTTCCTTGGCTGCATGTTCACATGCTGTTTACATTCGTTTCATTACACTACAAGAGCCTCTTGTGTTGGTTATTAGTTCCTTGGCAGCACATTCGCATGCTATTTACATTTGCTTCATTACACTACGAGAGCCTCTTGTATTGGTTAATAGTTCCTTGGCTGCACGTTTGCATGCCATTTACATTTGTTTCATTACACTATGAGAGCCTCTTGTGTTGGTTATTAGTTCCTTGGCTGCACGTTCACATGCCGTTTACATTTGTTTCATTATGCTACGAGAGCCTCTTGTGTTGGTTATTAGTTCCTTGGCAGCACGTTCGCATGCCATTTACAATCGTTTCATTACACCATGAGTGCCTCTTGTGTTGGTTTTTAGTTCCTTGGCTGCATGTTTGCATGCCATTTACATTTGTTTCATTACACTATGAGAGCCTCTTGTGTTGGTTATTATTTCCTTGGCAGCACGTTCGAATGCCATTTACAATTGTTTCATTACACTACGAGAGCCTCTTGTGTTGGTTATTAGTTCCTTGGCAGCACGTCCACATGCTGTTTACATTTGTTTCATTACACTACAAGAGCCTCTTGTGTTGGTTATTAGTTTCTTGGTAGCACATTCGCATGCCATTTACAATCGTTTCATTACACCACGAGAGCCTCTTGTGTTGGTTATTAGTTTCTTGGCTGCACTTTCGCATGCCGTTTACATTCACTTCATTATGCTACGAGAGCCTCTTGTGTTGGTTATTAGTTCCTCGGCTGCACGTTTGTACGCTGTTTACATTTGTTTCTTTACACTACGAGAGCCTCTTGTGTTGGTTATTAGTTCCTTGGCAGCACATTCGCATGCTATTTACATTTGCTTCATTACACTACGAGAGCCTCTTGTGTTGGTTATTAGTTCCTTGGCTGCACGTTCACATGCTGTTTACATTCGTTTCATTACACTACGAGAGCCTCTTGTGTTGGTTATTAGTTCCTTGGCAGCACGTTCGCATGCCGTTTACATTTGCTTCATTACACTACGAGAGCCTCTTGTGTTGGTTATTAGTTCCTTGGCAGCACGTTCGCATGCCGTTTACATTTGCTTCATTACACTACGAGAGCCTCTTGTGTTAGTTATTCGTTCCTTGGCTGCACGTTCACATGCTGTTTACATTCGTTTCATTACACTACAAGAGCCTCTTGTGTTGGTTATTAGTTCCTTGGCAGCACATTCGCATGCTATTTACATTTGCTTCATTACACTACGAGAGCCTCTTGTGTTGGTTATTAGTTCTTTGGCAGCACGTTCACATGCTGTTTACATTCGTTTCATTACACTACGAGAGCCTCTTGTGTTGGTTATTAGTTCCTTGGCAGCACGTTCGCATGCCGTTTACATTTGCTTCATTACACTACGAGAGCCTCTTGTGTTGGTTATTAGTTCCCTGGCAGCACGTTCACATGCCATTTACAATCGTTTCATTACACTATGAGAGCCTCTTGTGTTGGTTATTAGTTCCTTGGCAGCATGTTTGCATGCCGTTTACATTCGTTTCATTACACTACGAGAGCCTCTTGTGTTGGTTATTAGTTCCTTGGCAGCACGTTTGCATACCATTTACATTTGCTTCATTACACTACGAGAGCCTCTTGTGTTGGTTATTAGTTCCTTGGCAGCACGTTCACATGCCGTTTACAATCGTTTCATTACACTATAAGAGCCTCTTGTGTTGGTTATTAGTTCCTTGGCAGCACGTTTGCATACCATTTACATTTGTTTCATTACACTACGAGAGCCTCTTGTGTTGGTTATTAGTTCCTTGGCTGCATGATCGCATGCTGTTTACATTCGTTTCATTACACTACGAGAGCCTCTTGTGTTGGTTATTAGTTCCTTGGCTGCACGTTCACATGCTGTTTACATTTGCTTCATTACACTACGAGAGCCTCTTGTGTTGGTTATTAGTTCCTTGGCAGCACGTTCGCATGCCATTTACAATCGTTTCATTACACCATGAGTGCCTCTTGTGTTGGTTATTAGTTCCTTGGCTGCATGTTTGCATGCCATTTACATTTGTTTCATTACACTATGAGAGCCTCTTGTGTTGGTTATTATTTCCTTGGCAGCACGTTCGAATGCCATTTACAATTGTTTCATTACACTACGAGAGCCTCTTGTGTTGATTATTAGTTCCTTGGCAGCACGTCCACATGCTGTTTACATTTGTTTCATTACACTACAAGAGCCTCTTGTGTTGGTTATTAGTTTCTTGGTAGCACATTCGCATGCCATTTGCAATCGTTTCATTACACCACGAGAGCCTCTTGTGTTGGTTATTAGTTTCTTGGCTGCACTTTCGCATGCCGTTTACATTCACTTCATTACGCTACGAGAGCCTCTTGTGTTGGTTATTAGTTCCTCAGCTGCACGTTTGTACGCTGTTTACATTTGCTTCATTACACTACGAGAGCCTCTTGTGTTGGTTATTAGTTCCTTGGCAGCACATTCGCATGCTATTTACATTTGCTTCATTACACTACGAGAGCCTCTTGTGTTGGTTATTAGTTCCTTGGCTGCACGTTCACATAATGTTTACATTCGTTTCATTAAACTACGAGAGCCTCTTGTGTTGGTTATTAGTTCCTTGGCAGCACGTTCGCATGCCATTTACATTTGCTTCATTACACTACGAGAGCCTCTTGTGTTGGTTATTAGTTCCTTGGCAGCACGTTCGCATGCCATTTACATTTGCTTCATTACACTACGAGTGCCTCTTGTGTTGGTTATTAGTTCCTTGGCTGCACATTCACATGCTGTTTACATTCGTTTCATTACACTACAAGAGCCTCTTGTGTTGGTTATTAGTTCCTTGGCAGCACATTCGCATGCTATTTACATTTGCTTCATTACACTACGAGAGCCTCTTGTGTTGGTTATTAGTTCCTTGGCTGCATGTTCACATGCTGTTTACATTCGTTTCATTACACTACGAGAGCCTCTTGTGTTGGTTATTAGTTCCTTGGCAGCACGTTCGCATGCCGTTTACATTTGCTTCATTACACTACGAGAGCCTCTTGTGTTTGTTATTAGTTCTTTGGCAGCACGTTCACATGCCGTTTACAATCGTTTCATTACACTATGAGAGCCTCTTGTGTTGGTTATTAGTTCCTTGGCAGCACGTTCACATGCCGTTTACAATCGTTTCATTACACTATGAGAGACTCTTGTGTTGGTTATTAGTTCCTTGGCAGCATGTTTGCATGCCGTTTACATTTCTTTCATTACACTACAAGAGCCTCTTGTGTTGGTTATTAGTTCCTTGGCAGCATGTTTGCATGCAATTTGCATTGGTTTCATTACACTACTAGAGCCTCTTGTATTGGTTATTAGTTCCTTGGCTGCACGTTTGCATGCCATTTACATTTGTTTCATTACACTAAGAGAGCCTCTTGTGTTGGTTATTAGTTCCTTGGCTGCACATTCGCATGCCGTTTACATTTGTTTCATTACACTACTAGAGCCTCTTGTATTGGTTATTAGTTCCTTGGCTGCACGTTTGCATGCCATTTACATTTGTTTCATTACACTATGAGAGCCTCTCGTGTTGGTTATTAGTTCCTTGGCTGCACATTCACATGCTGTTTACATTCGTTTCATTACACTACGAGAGCCTCTTGTGTTGGTTATTAGTTCCTTGGCTGCACGTTCGAATGCCTTTTACATTTGCTTCATTACGCTACGAGAGCCTCTTGTGTTGGTTATTAGTTCCTTGGCTGCATGTTTGCATGCTGTTTACATTCGTTTCATTACACTGAGAGCCTCTCGTGTTGGTTATTAGTTCCTTGGCTGCACGTTCACATGCCGTTTACATTTGCTTCATTACGCTACGAGAGCCTCCTGTGTTGGTTATTAGTTCCTTGGCAGCACGTTCGCATGCCATTTACAATCGTTTCATTAAAGCATGAGTGCCTCTTGTGTTGGTTATTAGTTCCTTGGCTGCATGTTTGCATGCCATTTACATTTGTTTCATTACACTATGAGAGCCTCTTGTGTTGGTTATTATTTCCTTGGCAGCACGTTCGAATGCCATTTACAATTGTTTCATTACACTATGAGAGCCTCTTGTGTTGATTATTAGTTCCTTGGCTGCACGTCCACATGCTGTTTACATTTGTTTCATTACACTACAAGAGCCTTTTGTGTTGGTTATTAGTTTCCTGGTAGCACATTCGCATGCCATTTACAATCGTTTCATTACACCTCGAGAGCCTCTTTTGTTGGTTATTAGTTTCTTGGCTGCATTTTCGCATGCCGTTTACATTCACTTCATTACGCTACGAGAGCCTCTTGTGTTGGTTATTAGTTCCTCGGCTGCACGTTTGTACGCTGTTTACATTTGTTTCATTACACTACGAGAGCCTCTTGTGTTGGTTATTAGTTCCTTGCAGCACGTTCGCATGCAATTTGCATTTGTTTCATTACACTACGAGAGCTTCTATTGTTGGTTATTAGTTCCTTGGCTGCACGTTCACATGCTGTTTGCATTCATTTCATTACAATACGAGAGCCTCTTGTGTTGGTTATTAGTTCCTTGGTAGCACATTTGCATGCTGTTTACATTCGTTTCACTACACTACAAGAGCCTCTTGTGTTGGTTATTAGTTCCTTGGCTGCACATTCGCAGGCCATTTACAGTTTGGTATAATACAGTTTGTTACAAAGCTTTATGGCAGAAATATTTTTGTAAATTGTGAGGCTGACAATAAGTGTAACAGGTTCTTTGAAGCAGAAAGGGCAGTAGACCAACTTGTGGTTATACCAGGAGGAGTATGAAAGCCACTTAGTGAGTAGAGAGACCCAGAAAAAAGGTTGAGAGAGAGGCAATGTTTAGGTTATCTATTCAGAACTAGACTACGGACATACCTTGATGTTTACATCATCTGGAATATTCAAAGTATTGTGTATGCGTGTGTTTCTGAGGACTAAGAAGAGTTGTGTATCTGAGAAAAAGGCGACAACAGGAGAAACCTGCAGCAATCGATTCTGATCAGTTTCAAGCATAAACCTGCATTCCAAAGTTTGCTGTTCATCATTCGTGCATTCAGTGACAGGGCTGATGCCTATTTTAAATGAATTTCTGAACTCCCTCTGGGCCATTAAAGGGTGGCATTCCTAAACATCATTTGCAGGTGAGCAGCGCTTAGTTTGAGAGAATTGCCATGTTCAGGTGTAATATGGTTCACAGATATGTGTAACTCTGAATCCCATGTGCTGTAGTGCATGTCTTTGAGTCACTCCCCACACAGTTTTAAAAAGTGGGGTTAGGAGCTCCTTTAAGCACATTGTAGCATTCATGGGTTCATAGGTTCATAAGTGTATACTAGGCTAATGGCCATTAAGGCCCTTATAAGCCTAGCTGTGCAACGCAAATGTGACTCATAAATTTGATTTACATAAGTGTTTATTTACTTACTACTTCTGTCTATCAGAGACATAGGCACCAGATCGGGGTGAATTTCTGATTACCCATCCATTAGTCCACGTTACACTTAAATAGGGATGGGAAGGAGCTCTGCTTCACATGGATCGGGAGCCCATTCTAGAGACTGGGAATTATCTAAGAAACACAGCTGTCTTTCCAACATGTCCTGTGTATATCACATGGAAAAGTTGTCTTTCGGTCTAGTAGTTCTGATGCTGTTTGTTTTGTGGATGTTCATAGGTTCATAGGTGTGTACTAGGCTAATGGCCCTGGAGCCGTTACAAGCTTTGCACATAGGATTAACCTGGCATCGTGCCACCTGAACTTAGATCCCAGTGCCTCTGTCGAGTAGAGCCACTGGAGTGATCCCCGGGGTGAATTTTCTATTTCCCATCCACTCATCAAGATTTCTTTTGAAGAGGGCCAGTGAGGTGCTCTGTTGGACATGTATGGAAGACTATTCCATAACATGGGCAATCTCTGGTTATGAAGCTGTCCCTCCAGCATGTTCTGTTGATTGTGGTAATGAGGTTAAGGTCTCTGGAGCAAGTGGTGTGGAGGGATTGGGATTTCTTTACATGTAGCATTTCTAACAGAGCTGGGTCAGACATGCCTTTGTAAGTCAAGCAGAGATCGCCTCTAAGTAGGTGATATGAGACAGAGAATAGTTGGAGTTTTTTGAGGCTGTCCATATAGGACAAGTGTTTAAGGCCTAAGATCCTCTTTGTGAGGTATTTTTGCAGCCTCTCCAGTTGTTGTAGGTGTCTAATGAGGTACATGCCAAATGGGGCATTGTACTCGATGATTGGCCTAATGAGGGAAGAGTAGAGGAAGACAATGACCTCTTTCTTCCTGGATGCAAAACCCTTAGTAATGAGATGTGCCAAACAGAAGGCCTTTCTGACCACAGTGGCAATGGGGTGGTCAAAAGAGAGGTTGCTGTCAACCTGTGTTCCCAGATCTCTAATGACGCCTTCTGTGTTCAGTGGGCATCCATCGATGTGGTAATTCATGGGAACCAGCTTTTTCCCAAAGGGGATGACGACACATTTTTTGGCACTGAGCTTAAGGCCATGGTTCTGACACCAGTCAATGGTCTCAGTGAGGCCTTTCTGTAGGATGTCAGCATCACTTGGGGAGTTAATTATGGCTCCCATCTTGTAATTGTCTGCAAACTTTATCAGCCAGAGTCCCTTCGTGTTGGCTAGGACTTCAGAGAAGTAGATACCAAAGAGTAGATGACCCAGGACTGAACCCTCTGGGACTCCACTCATGACTGGTCGACAGTCTGACTTGGAGTCAGCTACTTTCACACTGTGGGTTCTATCTGTGAGCCAGTTTGCAACCCACTTAGTGATATAGGGGTTGATGCCTAGCTTAGTGAGTTTTCAATGATTGAGTGAGGAATGGTATCAAAGGTCTTTGCCAGATCAAGGTAGGCTGTATGAACCACCTTGCCTTCATCCACAGCTCTGGTGACTGACTCAAAGTCGACCAGGTTGAGCAGGCATGATCTACCCTTCACAAAACCAAACTGTGTGGTATCCAGAGTTTGGAGGTTCCCTATATCTTTGTTTATTAGGTCCATGATGATGCATTCCATAGCTTTGCATATCAGACTTGTCAGGCTAATGGGGCGATAGTTTCCAGGGTCTGTAGTCGCTCCTCCTTTGTGGACAGGGATGACTGTAGCAGTGCGCCATTCGGTAGGGACAAAGCCTGAGGTGAGGCTGTGATTGAACAGGGCACACAGGTGAGGTGCCAGTTCACTCTGTAGTTCATGTAGAACCCAGCCAGGGATATTGTCAGGTCCCATAGAAGCTGTATTCTTGGCCTTGGACAGTGCTGTTTTAACCTGTCCACCAGTAATACTGGGTGCCTGGCAATCTACTGATATTGAGATTGGTCCTTTGTTGGGGGAAAGAGGGGGAAAGTTGGCACTGAATCTGTCAGCCAGAATATTGGCAATATCTGTTGGCTCGGTATAGGAGGTGCCATTGTGTAACAGCCCCGAGCAAATCTGGGTATTGCCATGGAGATTCTTTACATAACTATAGAAGACCTTGTGGTTGTCTTTACTATCTGCTGCCATTCTGTTTTCATAGCTAGCTTTAGAGGATTTGATGAGGAATCTCAACTTTTTGTTCAGGGCCAATAAGGGAGTTTTTCCAGTCTTGGGACTTCACCTTATTTCTCATCAGTTTACTCCTTCTGTTGTAGAGTTTGTTTATGGCAGGGGACCACCAGACTGGCTTCCTTTTTTTTGGAGGAGAGCATCTTGGTATTATTGGGTATGGCGAGATCCATGCATTTGTGTACATGTTCATACAGGGCATTAGTGTCTGATTCTATGGTCATGCAGCTGCTCTCCAATTGCTGCACCTGAAGTATCTCTGATGCGGTATGTTGGGCTACCAGTCTGGAGGTGTGCGTATCCTTTATGAATATGGAAAAAACACCACCTTTGGAGCTTCGGTCCAAGTTCTGGGGCCAAAAGGTGTGGAATGAGTTATAGCCTGGTAGTTCAGGGGAGCTTTCTGCTGCCTTGAATCAGGCCTCTGTTACAGTACAAATGTTGATGTTCTCCATTTTAAGGAGTGCTTCGAGCGAGTGCATTTTGAGATTTAGACTTCTAGCATTGAGCAGCATGACCCTCAGACTGCATTTGTTTCTAGCTGTTACAGTGGTAATTTGGTCTTTGGAACACTACCTAAAAAAGGCACTATAGGGGTGGCAACAGCCTTGGACAGTATCCAGAAGCCCAGGGATGACAGATGTAGGCCATTTCTGGCAAAGCATTGAGGTCTGTCAATCATGTCATCCCAGGCAGACAGATACTGGATCCCCTTAGAATGACACCAGAAACTTAGCCAATTGTTGAAATCAATAATTTTCTGCTTGTACTGTGGTATCATTCTGGGTGATGGTAGGAGGCTGCTCAGGGCTAGGGTCATGCCCGCCTGGGCTATATAATCCGAGAGCTCCTCTATGTCTCTTTTCATGTAGTCCAGGGAGGTACGTCTCAGGTCATTCACACCTACATGTACAATGACAGAGTCATATTTGTACCTGTTGTTGAGGGACCTGAGTGCGTGCGTTATGTGGTGGATCCTGGCACCTGACAGGTAGACTGTTAATTTCTCCTTATTCAACCTTGTGAGTGGGACATCAGTGTGCCTCACTATCGAGTCACCTATGACTAGTGTGTTGGGCATGCTGTTTTGCCTTAGATGCTTTGGTTTAGTGGGACACTGTTTAGGAGAGTTATGTGTCTTGTGATTAGTGTTGTGTTGTGGTGGTCGTGTGTGTTTCTGCCTTGGAGGTCTCTTCTGTTTGGGTAGATTTTCATTGAGAACCTAACCTAACCTGCTGAATGACTGCTTTGAACACTGTGAGACAAAAACAGTGTTTATTAAAAAGGCAAGTGATTCTGTGCAGCAGGAATTACCTGCTGGATAGTAGCCCTAAGAAATGCTGTGGTATAACCATCTGCTTACCCCACTTTGGAGATACAACTTCATTATCAAAAAAGCTGTTAGATGTTCTCTCCTCTGCTGAATGTATACAGTCTAAATAATGTGACTGAACTATTTCTGGTACATATACCAGGGACACAGTTCAAAAATCCCACTTACATGATCTGTATAGGTTTGGTGGAACTCGCAGAAATGTAAAGAGACAGACCCTACACTGAAAATCAGTTAGGGAAGGTGTTAGAGTAGAACATATTCTTGTATTAGCAGTTACATTCAGTGCGATACTGAAGAATTTTGCTTACATTATATAATTATATATGATATAGCTGTAAACGCTAAGATGGATGCAGAGAAAAATATTCAATGACTGTAGAATTTGTTCTTGTCTATTATTTATTCTATTGAATATGGCAACTTGAAAATTACTAGACATTCCTGGGATCGGTCTGATACCAAAATACATAATGCGTTATATTATACCCACACTCAATATATTTTCCAAAAGGGGTACAGAATGCAATACATACACATCACTATATATCTATGTATCTATCTATCTATCTATCTATCTATCTATCTATCTATCTATCTATCTATCTATCTGTAAGAACTTAGACCCATGGGAATGAAAAATAAATTTAATCATATTACTACAGCCAAAATATAGTCTGTAAGGTTAAGGGGAAAAAAGAGTGTAAATCATTTTACAGTATGAAGGGAGACCTGGGGATGTGTCTGGGTAATGCAATCACTGAAGCAAAGTCTCTGAATAAAAACAGCAGAGATGCAGGCAGTAGGAAACATGCAACCAATTCATCATCACTACTTCCTGACTGACAGCTACTTGGCTGGAAGTTTCACTTTCAAGCCCTAGAGTCACCACAAGATCCGACAGGCAACATTAAAATAGTTATTCAAGTCTCCCCTTCCACAAAAGAAATGTTTTCTTAGTAATGTAGAAAAAGGACAAAAATGTTTGTAGGTAAACCAACAGCTTTTGAGTTGAGTTTCTTTTGTGCAAAAGCTGAGGGAGGTAATATGAGTGACTTAAGAATAAATCCCACTGGTCATGAAACATATTACCAAACAACAAAAGCCAAAAACAACATATTTTTGAGATCTATCTAACAACATACTTGGATAGCTGTAGCAAAGCCAACTTTTGTGGCCAAAATAGATGATTGAAAACCACAGCCTAAGAGTAAATCACACCAGTATCATAAATATTTTGAAAACATTCTGTTTCTTACTCCACCAGGGACATGTTCCACATATGAAGAGTACTGCAAAAGTAAATTTAGAACTACTTAACTCAAAACATAGCTTACAAAATAAAAAGCCTCCGGAATATTAGTTATACTGAGTCATTCCTGGGTAACAGAACAACAAACTGATTCTGCAGAAATGAGAAACAGAAGACTTAAAATGTCACATACACATACACACACACACACACACACACACACACACACACACACACGGATATGGCATAAAACTAATTCTACAATTCCCTGCTTCATATAATGATCATAATGCAATATGATGTAGAATAAACTCACAAGAGCACATGGAACCCAGTTCAGTGGTGATGTCATGATCCCATACTGATACTGCATCAAGGAAAATAAAAAATGTACTCCAAAGTATTAAGGAAAACAAATTACAGTGGCAACTTCATACATTATGTTCAGGTTTTAATTCAGGTTCTAGTCACAGGCAACAAACAGGCTGAAAGAAAACTAACGACACACAAGACCTGTTAAGTAAGTAACCCTCTGTTTTAATGGCATGACAGCAAATATCTAAGCTAAAAGAATCATGTGACAGATTGAATGTAATGAAGCCTTATGGGATACTTAAAAGGATACTAAATATTGCATTTCCCCACTTAGCTAACTGTTTTGTTTTTATACAAAACTAACGCATAATTCTCACTACTATACTATGTAAAATTACAACGTAATCTAGAGGTGCAAAGTGGTATTTAAACATCTTCACAAATTACTGAATAGTAACACTAACATGTCTTGAAAGCCATAGCAAGTAACATAATCTTTCTCCTCTGCTATGGATCTCTAATTGTTATATCAAATATAGATACTGTACAGTCACTATATGACAATGATGCAAAAGACAGACAATGCTTTGGTTATATCCAGCAACAGGCGTGTTATTCTCTTCCCATGTCCTGTAGCTTAAGTATTAGCTAGCATAGTCTTTTAATCGGAATAAAAAGTGAGACATACACACTGGAACAGTATAGGAACTAGTTAGAGGTGATATATCCTAAAGATAAAGACAATTCAGTTTCTTACAAAAGATTTCCGGTTATGTCTCAGAGTTGGCTCTACTTTTGTCATAGTGTAGAACCTTGATATGTTGAAAGAGGAATTACAACACCTTCCTCTTCTTCCAGTTATCTGTCAGATGAATTTTGGATTCTACTAATATCTTTTGCTTTAATCTATCACAGTAACATTTCTATTCGTATGTACTTTTTGCCAGGAAAAGCACACATCTGTCATTTTCTCTGTCTGAGGGACAACAGAAGTTGGTTGTCAGTTTTGTTTCCACTCTTCCCTATTAGCAAATGTGAAGATGTGCACGTTGAAAGGTTGGAGTGGAGTATTTATATATGAAAAAACAGTATGGAAATCTACTCTTGTTTAGAGCTGCAAACACTGTCCATGGCATTTGTTACTGTTTGGAAAACTCTTTCTACTTGATTCTTCGGTTGGGGATACCTTAGTAAATAAGGAATGCGCTGAAATTCTCATGTTTACAAAAATTCACAAAAAATGCTGGCTAAGTTGTTCTCTATTATGGTGGCTGAGGGTATGAGTGGCACCACTGCATGTGAAGACCTATTTTTCAGTTTGAGTACCTCAAGACATTTAGAGCAGCGGTCAACAGAGATAATTGACTCTAGCTGAAATTAAATAAATCTGCAGGGACTTTACTTGCTATGTTATTCAGTATTTCATGAGGTATTTCAGCATCTTTGGAGATGGACTTACAAAGCATGTTACAAATGTATCATTTCTTTAAGTTCTTTTTGTCTAGACATTCCAGGACAAAAAAAAATGTTATGTCACAGCCTTTTCTTTAGATTTAATGCCCAAGTGCATTTTGTGAATTTTCTTTGGCATTTCACACATCAGTGAATTTCATCAGGTTAAGTATAGTAGATATGAAACAGAAATGGAACCTTTCTTTTGTCATAGCACCATCCACTATGCACATGTCAAATCAGATTCCTCCAAATGTTTGCTTCACATGTTGTCATCTTTGTTGCCTCAAACAATAGTGACTCTCAGCAGTGAATCGTGCAGTACTTCAGACTCATAGTGTTTGGCTCTGTGCCACAGTTCAGTCACATTTATTTATTATTTATTTCCAGTTTGATTACCGGGGAAGTCCACTGGGCCAGAACGTACCCATTTTCAGTGGAGGCCCGGGGAGAAAAGCTCCAAAAGCAAAGCAAATACAATCTAAGTTACATAGTGTAAAAGATAGTAATAGTAATAAAATATATACATTTGGAATAACATTACATTGAATACAGTTAGTAAAAAAGCAAATATACGCAGTATACTTCAAAAAACATCATTCAGGAAGGTAGATACAATAGATTTAGTAGTTTCCTTCAAGTAGCAGGTTTGACTGTATGAGAAGAAGGTCTAAGGTTAGTAAAGTTAGTAAAAAAGCAAATACATGCAGTATACTTCAAAAAACATCATTCAGGAAGGTAGATACAATAGATTTAGTAGTTTCCTTCAAGTAGCAGGTTTGACTGTATGAGAAGAAGGTCTAAGGTTACATTCTATTTACAATATTTACATATGAGGAGTAGAGAGAGAAAGTACATAAACTGAGAGTAGAATATAGTTTGATCAAGCAGTGATCGAGAGAGAATAAGAGAAGAAAAGAAGATAGTATTAGGGTAGAGTAAAGAGAAAGGATGTAGAGGGTTTAAGGGGAATTTATGTAGATTTATGTAGGATGTAAGCAGGTGCACTTATGTTTAGAGGATAAGTAAGAGAAAAGTTGGATTTTGAAGGCTTCAGTGTTAGATGTTGTTCTAAGAGAAGAAGGGAGAGAGTTCCATTTCCTGCCAAGAGAGTAGGAGAGAAGGAGCTGGCCAGCAGGGCGATTGGGTTTGTGGATGGTGATTAAATTTTGGTGTTCAGATCTTAGAGATCTCTTTGGGGTGTATGGCGGAAGGATGTTTGCTAGGGCTGGGCATTCTTCAGGGTAGAATATTAATTTGTGAGCAGTGGTTAGTTGGAGGTAGTCTAGGTAGTTAGGGAGTTCTAGCCAGTTCAGAGTTTGTAGGGAAAGACAATGGTGAGAAGAGGTTTTAGATTTGGTAGCAAATTTAGAGATTTTATTATAGCAGATTTCGAGTTTAGTGGAAATGGAAGAAGACAGGTTAGTAAGGAGAGGTGCTCCATATAGTAGAGATGGTAGAAGATAGGTAATTGCTAAGGAATGCCTAGCGGAGTTGGAGAGAAAGCAGTCAATAGTTTACTGAGATACTTGTTTTCCAGTGAAAACTAAATGACGAATATAAGGCGGTTTATTTCTGGGCTCACATTGCTACTGGACATCGTCTTTAACGACATTAAGATTAAATGCAGTATATACCATAAGTGCTCTGTTTCCTGTCAGATGAAGGAAAGTTACATCTAGGACCTCATTACAGTTCTCAGAAAAAACTGAAGCAAAGTTGTAACTTTCTGTCCATCTGCCTTAAAAACTCAGTAAAGGGGGTGGAGTGAGTGGAAAAATGGCGACAATAATGAAGTACTTTGAAGTCTTTGATGAAAGTAAATGGCGGATACATCAAAAAGTCTCGAGTTCGTACCCTTTGCAAATGTATGTTAGCTGTTTTGCCGAAGTGTTGTGACTTGTTGAGACAATTTTCATTTCTTTTGTAAATGCATTTTTTTTGTTTTTTTTTCTTCCTGTTTCCATTTAATAGCATTTTGTTTTGCAGTGGAATTTCTCAGCATTTACCATTATTTACTGGTGTTTCTTATAGACATTTTGTTTACATTAACTAGTTTTGGTCATTTTGTCATTTCTGGACCATTGTCTATGGAAGCTGCTTACAGGTAAAATAAAAGTCTACTACAGTTTTATTTTCTCACTCCATGGCTGCAGTTTTTAAATCCAGATATTCTAAATGATGCAGAATTAGACTACAGTGGCAAAAAAGTTCAATCTCTGGTCTATTTGAGACCGTGTGCCTATATATTTGGGCATTTATTCATATTTTAGTTGTAGGAACAAAACAGCTTTGTCCTAAAAATGGCAAGTAAGTAGGCATCCATTTTAATAACATGACAGTAACTGCCTAAGCAAGACAGAATCACCTGACGTGCCCTCTGCACTGTAATGTCATGTGATCCTTAAAGACACACTGCATTATGCACAACAACATTAAAAGTTAAGTAAAAAACTCCAATAATATTATGGGATCAAACCCTTAAAAATATGCTCCCTTCAAAACACACTTTAGTGGCCAGTTCTTCCCTAACCAAACTCAAACGTAACTTGACCAGTGGATATGGAATCGGAAATTTAACTCTTATCTGGCTCCTAAGTCTCTAGTAGACACAAGCAGCCTATACATGCTTGACCACTCATGCCAAGCCTTAATATGTCCCTTAAAATGACACTAGGATATAAAAAATTTAGCGGGAAGATTTTGGAAGTATGGCTAGGCTTAATAATCCCAGCTTGGGTTGTAAGCCTAATAATCACCTATAAAACTATGAGCAAAAAGTAGCTTTCTGTGAAACTGTGGACTATAGCTCTTTCCTATCTGCACATTTCATGAGTAATTTTCTCACAGTAGCTATCCACCTAAGAGTGCAATGTACTACTGCTACAGCTTTAATGAGATAATTACTGACTGTGGTAAATGAGGCCTGCTTTTTCCCCTCCATACTTGATATCGCTATTCTTGGAGAAAAAAACATTTGTGTGAACCCTGTAATAATAAAGGAATTTGTTCTATAGTACATTCTCAGGGCAGTAAAACTGGGTTACCATAAAGACTGATATAAAAACTGTGTCCATATGACAAACCATGCTGAGAATAGGGTTCTTGTGACAAAGAAAATGGTTTCTGTAGAGACTGGCTTCTACCTCTCTCTGAAACGACATTGCCAATTCCGGTATCCACTCATGGAAATTATAGTCAAGACTTTGATAAATGGTAGCACATCTTTTCAAGAGTGATATGCAGTGATAGATAATACATCCTAAACTTTCAAAAACAGATCAATGTCCTCAGATGTCAAGAGGCCACTTTATTGGGGCTTCCAAAAACTAGCACCCCAATGGACAAATCCAGATTGGAAGATACTGATGATTCATCTAATGGCATTTAAAAAAAGAGATGATGTAAAACTCTCCCCAAGTGGAGTGGGCCAGGCTTCTGTCTTCTCTCCTTACTGAGGTTACTGAGGACTTCCTAAAATCCTCTGTGGACGTGTAAGTTGCTGATGCAAATAATTATCCAAAACTGAAAAAAATAAATATTAGCTTTCATGTTTTACATCTGAAATTCATTACAGACAATTGAGAAAGGACACAAATGGCATTTAAAAAAAGAGATGATGTAAAACTCTCCCCAAGTGGAGTGGGTCAGGATTCTGTCTTCTCTCCTTACTGAGGTTACTGAGGACTTCCTAAAATCCTCTGTGGACGTGTAAGTTGCTAATGCAAATAATTATCCAAAACTAAAAAAATAAATATTAGCTTTCATGTTTTACATCTGAAATTCATTACAGACAATTGAGAAAGGACACAAATGGCTGATTAAGTGCATATTTTGAAAATGCTGTTAGAATCTGAAGTAAATTATGCAAGACAAAAGTTAGAAATATTGTCTGTAGGTATATTTAAATGGGCAATTCCCTAATAACTTAAGAAAATGGATCTCTCAGAGTGATCCTAAATCTTCTGAAATGTTAGTTTTTCCATTAGAATTCTTGTTATTGACAGAAGTAGCAAATTCTAAATCAGACTCACGTGAACCAAGGGTTGCAAGCAAGCCCTCACTGAATAAAATGTCTCTGTCTGTAAACAAGCAAAAACATTATTTTCTGAAATGGGTTGTTTTAAATGTTCTATGCCAGGACACATGGCAGAGTACTGCAACACACATGGTCAGGGCATTGTATCTATAAAAGTAATGTTAGCCCACAGACAGGTTAACAGTATGGATATGAATGTGCGCCTATGGAGTGTGACAATACTGAATTCTTACTTACTACAAGAACTATCGAATTTGCCTTGAGTCAGTGTGATGTAACCAAATTTAGTAGCAGAAAAAGGGTTACGATGTTTACCAGACTCAGAAAGTATGGTTATATTAGTTAAAACACAATATGTAGCTAAGCACAAAACTGTAGTAAACAGATTTTAAGTAATGTGTGCACATGGTAACAACAGAGGACACCTTGTAAGCAAAGTTGAAAAGCAAACTTTTTTTTTAGCAAGTGTTTCACTCAATAGCTTTGCACTTAACTTGAGATATGATGTGATATTTGGTCAAGACATCCCTGAATTCAAAGATACTTGCAAGATTTGTATGGGGGAGGCATACCACCAGATATGTTCTCAGACAGTCATAGACCAAGAAATGAAAATAGTGTGGAATTAGAAATTGTGAAAGGGCCTAAGACTGTGGTCTGCATGAAAGAGCTAGATACACTTGACACTAGATCATACCAAAAAAACTCCAGTGGGTAAGCCAACAAGAGATGTCTCTACAGAAACATAAAGGGTTAGGTCAATACTTTGAAGTACCCTAACAGAAATGGGGAATTAAACTAAGATAGAGACAGAGGAAGCTGATGCTGAATGCCTGACAAACAAAAATATGACTCTATGAACAGAACAAGGGATAGAAATGGTGAAGTAGACAGAGGGGACACTGACAGTACTCTAGCAGAAGAAAATAACTTCTGTGAGTTATTCCTTTTAGAGGATGCATTATATGAAAGGGAAAAATATCTTCCAGTCTTTAAAGGGTTCTTGAAATCAATACTGAGCTAGCTACCTACAGGTACATCATGTACATTTTAAGAAGACACGGGGCAGAAAACACACTCGGAGAAGGAGAAACAAATGAAACAAACTTCAATTCACATCCATGCTTTGTACTACAAAATAACTTGGCCTACTGGGTGACTACATAAAGAAAACACAAAGTGAGTCAGTTATCAGTGTCAATGCCTTTTAGAACAATAGTAACTAATATGTTGCATGACCACACTTTGGGATGACCTCTAGGGATGAATAAGACATACTGTACTGACTGTTTATAACAAAATTCATTCTAGTATGTAATTTTTATTCACACTGCATATATCCTTTTGTTTGGGTCCCATTACAGCCTTTAATCACAATCAGGTAAGGTAAAAGGCACAGCTTCTGGTCTCTTACATACAATGAAATACATGCGTCACACCCTCCAGTCTATATTCCCCCTTCATCAGTTGTCTTTTTTACTTCATGTATAACACTGAAGAAGTTCTTTTTGTAATAATATTCTACATCCTTCTTAAATGACAGCCATCCTAAACTGAATAAGAACTTTGCTTTTTAATTCACACAAAATCATTTCATGACAAAGT